>NW_028274807.1:112898080-113498080 GCF_037043125.1 Eumetopias jubatus
GGCCAAGCCATCCCAATCTGTGTCACAGATGCATAATTTATCATGATATTTAAAAGCATGTGTACCTGAAAGCTTCTGGAACTTTAGTCTGATGCTTAATGACAACACATTTTGAGCTTTTTTTTTTTTTTTTTTTTAATGCTTTCAAAGTCTTGGCAGAAAGACAGGGCTTTCTGGTACAGTGGCCTCACGTGAAAGCTCGGTATCTTTCAACGTTCCCTTTCTCTCTTTGAATTTTATACTTTTCCTTTCCTTTTTGATTGGGTTCTTTTTTTTTCTTTTCCCAGAGTCCTTCATGACGCTAATTCTTTCTTTGGTCGTCTTTGTATTTTTTTTAAGACTCTGTTTCACAAGCCCCTCCATGGTGCCTCGCATTTATTCTTTGTATCTCTCTTCTTTATGTTCTTCTTTTGTGCATTCTGCCTTCTTGGATTTCTAATGCTTGAGAAAACCCTTTCAGTCATTTATTTCCTATTTATTGTCTTATTTTTCTTTGTAGTGAAAGCCTAGTTAATTTATTACTGGTCTGAATTTTGTCTCTGATCCTTCTAATATTTGCTGCACCACAGCGGAGAAAAAGAGTGGATAATGACAAACTTCCTTTAACTGCTGTTGTTGGAATGATAAAGTTGAGTGGGGTGATTTCAAAGCCAGGGATGATTCAAGCCTTCCATTTTCCCAGAGGTCAAGTCAGCCAACATTACAATGAGGCTGCCACCTTCCCACTTCCTTGCTTATAACCCTGACAATGGCAACTCCACACTTAAGTTGCCAACTGACAGAAAATTCCAACTCAGCAGAGGGTCAGAAAAGAAAAAAGGGTCAAGAATTGCTGGTGAGATGGAAGGAGATATGTAAGCTCCTTCAAGGCTTGAAGGGCAGCCCCGTGCTTAAATGAAAACTTGGAAAAAAACCACCCCATGCTTCCATTTGAAATGCCTTTTAGTTTTTGTCTCAATTGTTTTGAACTCTTCTTTCAAAGCATGGCTTGAGTAATCTTTCTTAGAATGTGTTCTTTCTTACCTTTTGGTCCCTGGATTATGTAAATTTATCATGAAGAGTTACTGTTTTATGTGTGTGATACAAATCAGAATCCACATTTAGCTTTCCCTACTGTTTTTCAGGAACACGACTGCTGGCTAGAATAAGATTTTCATAAAAGGACAGTATTCACAATACATGTGATGGCAAATTTAGGCTTTTATGATAATTTTTTTAGATAGGATTAAATACATTTATTGTGAGGACACATTAGTAGATATATTTAGAAATAAAATTTACAATGTGACTCAGCATTCCTGAATACTTTATGTAACCTGCCTGGGAAAGGACCCTAAGGTTGGTGAGGGTCACTTGATATGCTAGCAGTATTATGCCTTTTACTAAAATTTCTATATGTAGCTGTTTCATTTCAGAAGACGGAATTCAACCCTTGGTGTATAAAAATCCATCTAATGCCAGTCTTCACTTCTCAAAACAGGGGAAAGTTGTCTATAGGCAGGGTATTCCATTTCATTACCCCATAAAGTGGCTTCTAGGCTTCCAGAGGTTGTCTCTTTAGATAATCTGATATTGACTTCATACACTGTTCTTCATGTACCAAGCCAAGGGGTAGTTTTTTCTCCACATTAATGCAAAGGTTCTTTAAGATCCATGCACCAAAGCTACATTTCACACTTTGAGCTAAGATGCCTAGGATCCCTTTCAATTCCCAGTATAGAAAACTGGTTGAACTCCCAGCACCTCTATTATTAAGAGGGCTCAAATGTGAACTTTTCCATGAGGCCTTTCTCTGCAAACTTCTAACCAGGCAAAATTAGCCACTCATTTGTTTGGTTCTTTCTGTATTCTGTTCATTTCTCAGTCACAGACCCCAGAACATGTTATAACACAGGAGGCTGCACTTGATACAAAATAAACATTTAGTATTTGCTGACTGACTGACAGGAGTGGACCATGTCTTGATGGGTTACTTGATCACTTGGAGTTCCCTCATCAGGCTAGCATGATGGTTAGTTAATTCACCCCTCTGTGTTTTCGCTGATGCATCACTTCTGAATCGTCAGTGCTTTGACTAGCTAAATAAAGTTAGAAGATGAAGAGGAGGAAAGGAAAAAAATAGCCAACATTTTTAAGGGCCAGCTGAGCCAGGCACTGTTCTAAGCACTTTACATTTATTAATTCATTTAACCTCGCAATTACCCTGTGAGGCAGGTACTCTTATTATCCCATTTGACAGCATAGGAAACTAAGACTCTGAGAGATTAATGAACCCTCTGTGGTTATAGAACTAGTGACTAGTGTGGAAATTGATTCAGTCCCTGTCCATTTGACTGAAGATGTCAAGCTTATCACCTTTACCATCCTGCCTTATTTAAATAGTGAATGCAAACTTATTTTTCAAAATCTTTATGTTGTTAAGAGATAAACTGAAGCATATCAAAAACATTTTAAGAGAGTTTATTTGAATAAAAAATTGATTTGAATCTGGCAGTGCCAAACTGGACGTGTTAGGAGCACTCTACCAATGGGAGCCAGGGGAAAGATTTACACACAGAAAGTACAGAAGCAAAGAAAATACAATATTTGATTGGCTAGAGCTTAAAGCCTCACTGGCTATTTGTGCTTAGTTGTCCCTCTTAAGTTTCAGTTGTATAACCTTGAACCATTTACAGGCCTCGATTTTGGTTTGCTTACATATGCACCACAGCATTAGATGGACCTTTAATTAATGGCCTCTTTGTTCAATTAATTTAAACAGTTGCTAAATTATTTGGAGCATTCCCTGCCATCATAGATATTTTGGCCTTTTCCCCTTTGAATAGAGTTAGATGAAATTATCACACTTTTTTTGTGTGACTATTTAGGAATGTGTTTCTCCTGTTCCTTGAAAGCCTGGACGATACGTATCATCAAGATGCCTCTTGGTCTCTTTCCTAGCCTTGCCTCTAAAGATGTTTAAAATCATCAGTTGAATGAAAGGAAGAATAAGTAAGTGAAGGTGTGAATACATGCAAGTGACTGCAGTGTGAAAGATTTGTTCCTAAGTTGTACTTGTCAAACTCTCCAAAATGTATTTGTCCTTGTCTGTCTGAAAAATTCCAACTCAGATTTCGAGACTCAAAATATACATCTTTCATCAGAACTCCCTGCCGCTGGCATCTGCATCCAGGTGCTGTCCCAGTCTGTCAGAGGAAAAAGGCTCCTGGCTCCAGCCTCAACACCCAGACTTTATCTCTATGATAGCATTTCTTATGTTGTCATACCCTTGTTTATTGGTAGGTCTGGGTCTCCCAGTAGACTAAGACCTCAAGACCGGTATCTTATTTAACTGTATGTCCTTAATGTATAGCATATTTCTTAGCATGTAGTTAATAGTTGATGGCTATTTATTGAGCAAATGGGTTATTCTGTTTATTAATAAATGGGGGGGGGTCCTAAAATGAATATAGAGAGGGGAAAGTAGAAGTTATTCTTTTTTTTTCTCTCAGTTTGTGTGACTTGGGTAGGGAGATAGCAGTTACAAGTAAACTCCTCTACTTTGGAAATAGTCACTTAGTGCTGTTTAAAAATACACAATAAAAATCATTTTAGGCCAATAGTTGTAAAAATGCAACCCAGGGCTTCCAAAGCTTTCAACAATAATATTCTTAAATTCCAGCAGATGGTGGTATTGTTATGAAAAACTAAAATCCTTAGTTAGGTAAAATAAAACACTTCTCACTTATCACAAAAATGATTTTGTTTCTTTCTCCTTGGAAAGAGGGTGTCCATAACTCTTCTCTCTGGAAGATTTAGGTAAAAATTAAACACTTCTTTTAAAAAAAATTAGTTGATGTTGATCCATGGTAGAAGGGTTATAAGGATTTTTACTTCTTTATAATGGGGGATTTTATATACATTATATATTATGTTATGTGTATATATATATATATATATATATATATATATTTTCTCTATTGCTATTCAGAATTGGAGCAACAGTCTTCCTCCCACATCTGCACCTGTCAAGACTCCCCTATATGGTTTAAAAAGGACTCCAGTTATATTTAAATAAATTAATATATGTTTCTGGGGGTTGAGTGTCCATGTTTGTCTAAAATATCAAATTCTGACAGAATATGGAACATTTCCCCCTTCCCTTAGTTTGACCTATTATTTCCTAGTCCTAAATTGAAATGTGTATTATTTCCTGAGCGGGCAGTGAAATGGGTACAAGTCAAAGACTGCAGAATGTCTGAGTATTGTGCAAGTAAGCAAGTTTTTGGCTTGGATCATTTATTAATGCTTCCTAAAGCTGAGCAGTTTCCTATAAAACTATGGAATGATTTATTGAAATGATATATAGATTTCTGTGGTTGTAGGAAAGGGAGATAATTCATTTTCTTCTTCTTTTTAAAAAGATTTATTTATTTATTTGAGAGAGAAAGAGACATGCATGGAGGGGCAGAGGGAGAGGGAGAGGTAAAAGGAGAGAAGCAGACGCCCCACTGAGCTCAGAGCCTGATGAGGGGCTCCACCTCAGGACCCTGAGATCATGACCCGAGGCAAAATCAAAAGTTGGACACTTGACCGACTGAGCCATCCAGGCTCCCTGCATTTTCTTCTTAAATCTTTTTATTCTTTTCATGCTTATTTCCAGTTGGAATACAAAGAGAGAGGGACAAAAATTCATGTATAAGCGAGATTCTAGGGATATAAGGATTTTAATATGAGTTTAAAAAAAAGAAGGATTCACTCAAACAATTCATTTGCTTTAGTACTATATTTTGTTAAGGAAAAAAGATTCAAAAACATTGACCATGTTTTTAAAATTTAGTGTTTTATTTTTAGAGTGTTAATTTTACGTAGGCCACATGAATATTAGACTTCTGTATATGTAACTTTTAACATATCTTGGGGGCATGTTTCTATGTATGTAAATATATGTATATATTTTCATAATCTACACAGCTCTGAAATTAATTTTGAAATGTATGGGAAAACAGGATTTGTTTCCTATGCTCCTTCTTAAGTCTTTGAATAGCTATATACAATATATTTTATTGTGGAAAATGATTGGATGTTATTATTATACAGAATTATTTTCTAACTGGTGAGGAGAAGGGTAATTTTTTTTCAAAGAATTCCCTTACTATATTAGAATGTCTTTTTAAAATAATGATAATTTTAATATAAAATTAATATCCAAAGACTTTTAAGAACACAGCAAGTTTTAGAAAAATAGTTTGTGAAACCTGGTTCAGAATATATTGACTAAAATAAAATTTATTCTTATTAATTTAGGTCATAACTGCCTTTGAACATCATGAAACATATGAATGACTTTATTCCAAGTGAAGATCATTCAGTAGAATCAAACTGTAGTGCTTTCCAAAGGAATTTCCTTTTAATGGCTTGCAGATGTTGTTGTGCTCAATGCCAGTGAAAAAATGAATTCGGCTTTAAGACATAAAACTTTACATGAAATTAATCCCCTGCGTGGATTAAATGTTTTCACTATCATGGAAAGAAATTTGGAAAAGAGTAATAACAGATATGTTTTTAAATGTATTACTGAAAATGTTTGCTAAATATTTTAATGATGTTCCTAAAGCAAACCTTTAAATTGAAAAGCCAAAAAATTATTAATTTTATTTCAGAGAGAGAAAATGTTTTTAGGATAGAGAAAGAAAATCTTAACATTTCAATATCCTGTATTTCCTTCTTTCAACCAGCATTTTAAAACTTCAAATGGAAATATATGAAAAACAATTAAAATTTCTAAAAAATAAACATTCTTTTAAAGGCATAAAATATCTGTATCCTATTTCAAATGGGTAAACCAGTGCTTCTCAGAAGTAGTCTTGTAAGTATCAGCATCATTACCGGCTTGAGGATTCTTATTAAAATGATGTGGGTGGAATTGGAGGATGTATGACCCAAGATGTCTTGTCATGGAAACTTTAGGGACCACAGTGGCTAAAAGACCGTCTAGGATCTCATTCCTGCCTCTCCTTGGATCTACTCACCCAAGGTCCAGAAAGCCACGTAGTGAGGGTAAAGGCAGTTAACTGAAAGAACGGAATTTTGTGGCTCAAAAAGAGCTTGTTAAAAATAGACTCTCAAATCTTAACTGTTAGAATCGGCTTTAGAAAATGAAGATGCCTAGACCCCATCACAGCTTCTATATTAGAATGTGACTTGATCCCACCTGATTCTAGAGCCTCCCATACTCACCCAGTGTGTTTGGTGCTCTGAATTTCAGGTAGGCTAAATTTTCAGCTCTTCCAGGGTATCAGTCAGTCTCTTGCTTCTAGACCTCTATACATCATGTCCTTTCTACCTAAAATACTCTTCGCTGTCTCTCCACTATCCTTGTGCCTCTTTCATCTGGTTGGTTCATCAGGACTCTTTTTGCAGACAAGGTGCCTGGATGTGTGCTTCCATAGAACTTTGTTTTTCCCTCTCATAGTAGTTGCAACTTCCTCTTTGTTTATCTTCCCTGCTGAGTTGAGTTGTGAGCTTCCTAAGGTCAGGAAGCATGCCTCTTCATCTCACTACTCTATTTCAGTGCCCAGCACACAAATATCCTCAAGAAATATTTATCAAAAGATCTATTCTTTTATTTCTCATTTTCTAAGGGTGCTAGAATTTTGGTAAATTCCTCAGAAATAGAAGCATCCCAATATTAGCATTGCCTTAGTCATCTATCAAGTCTTTTTTCCACTAAAATTAGGGCATATAGATGAAGTCTTGGGGATCCATTTTTTTTATACTCATTATACCAGGTTGCCCTACGTATTTTAAAAGTGCTATTAGCTTTAGAATTAAGACATGATCTCAATGAAGTGCTAGGAACTGGTCCAAAATTCAAACAGGAAGGAAAGAAAGGAGTTGAGGATGAAGCTAATAGTAGTCTGGACTCTCCTCTATCTCAAGCACCCTTTCCTTACACCCATTCCAACTATGGGGTCAGTTCTGCACTAGCATCTGGGACCCGTTCTAACATCAATACGGGAGAGTTTAAATATTTGTAACTGAGCTCTCAGAGAGACTCACCAGTGCATCTATTTTCCTCTGGTTTTACTCTGACCTTTTGTTTCATTTCTAGAAAATTCAATGCCTGTCTTGTTAAGAGATCACTTCCTCCACTTATACTGCTCTTGTGGAACTAGGGTGCAGAACAGCATCTCAGCAGTTTCTCCCGATCCATGGGGGCTTACTAGTTTGATGCTAACCAGCCATTCCTATTCATGTTCAAACAATCAAAAACACAACCAGCCCTTGAGAAATGTGAGCACATGCTACTCACTCTCCTCAAAACTCTCCCTTAGAAATAAAACATACCCCTGGTAACTCTTTCTCCCTCCTCACTTTCGTCAGATGCCAATTGCGGAATTCCTTAGTTCTTTTATTACCAACATGAATTCCAAAAGGTGTGTTACTCTCTCTCCAGAACATGAAGCGCTCGTATCTACTTTGCTTGTAACTTATACTTCATTTCCACGTGGTCCAAGATGAAAACTATAAGCTGTAGACCTGTACATAAGGGCATTTCAGTCATATGACTCCTGATATTTTCCCTAAAGTTAGGAGTTGATTCAATTTGCAACGATTGCTGTGTATGTCATTATTCCCATGTAACACAATATTTTAAGAGTACATTAACTGGTGCCTTATGAGATGAAGTTTGCCATACCTATACAAATGGCAGCAGCTTGGATGATCAAGAGTTCAAAAAGGAATGGTACTATCTTTGAATCATGACTGTGTCTGAGATCCATATGCCATGTATTGTCAGGCTCATGTCTGTGGGTGCCTGCACTCTGTGTCATATTTACTCTTTGTATACCAGCTAACAGAAAAAAGCCAAACAAGTGTAAAGTTAAGAGTTCAGATCCCTTTCAGAAAAAATGTGGTGTGTATAGTAAAATTGTTCATGCTAAGAAAAAGATTCTACCAGTTTATAATAAAAACAAGGCTTTAATTAGTTTATAAGCAGCTATTTTATAAATCCTCTTTGGCCTTTGTGACCTTCATAAAATAGCCCTGATTATCAAGGCAGAAACAAATCAGATGTGTGAATCACATTTTCCCCTGCCATAAACACTGGTGTTTTTGTGTTAAAATAAATTCCGTAGGATTTATGGGTAAATGATACTCCAGTGCCAGTAGTGTTGCCTCTCTGATCAACTTGCTAAAAGGTTGAATTTTTTTTTTTTTTGGCAATAGACTCTTCCTTGCTGTGATACAGGTTGCATTTTAATTTTGCAAATGTTTATTAATTGGCTGTTATGTCTTTGACATTGTACAAGTTACCAGGCGCTCAGGGATTGAACCTGGCTACGAAGGAATCACAAGTGTTTTATTTGCAGCCAATTGATGTTCTCCCTTAACTCTGGTTCTTGTCTGAAACTAAATCTGCATTAGGAGCAATAGAAAAGAAGAAGAAATGAGAAAAGCATTTTTCATGAAGAACCATTCTGCAAAGCATACATTATTTTTTCTTTAGTCTTTTTTGTCCCAAATCTAATCTATTTGTCTGAGGTTGGCATTTATTCTTAGCCAAATATTTATTCTTTGCTATTGATTTATTCTTTGCCAAATGTTACTGTTTTGTTGACTTTATCATTTATTTAACCCATTTTTTATTTACTGTAATCTATGTATGCACTGAAGCAAGACAGATTGGAGTTGAGACCCACAGAGTATGGTTTTACAGCTCCTAAGAAAAATTTCCTTCACTTCTCTCCTCTGCCCACTACTCTGAAGATTGAGTCAGTATCATGAGGCAGATGAGGGTTAGGTAAACCCATCTCTGCAGGCCTATTAGATTTTTATGATTGATACATGTCATATTTTATACATAAACTATAGCTAATATCTTACAAATTTTTCATAGTTAGAACATACTAAAAATGATTATTGTAGTTGGAAGAAGGAACTACAGGGTCAAAGTCTTCAGACAAACATTTGTCACTTTATAGCCAAATTGGAAAAACATTCTCTTATAAGAGATTAAAATGAAGTTGTCTCTATGTGTCTATTATTAATACTAATATTTTTATATGTGAAAAGGGATTTGTTATTTCAACTTATTATGAAAACGCAACTTTTTTCACTTCATATAAAGAATCCAGGCTCCCTAGATGTTTTGCAAGATTACTTTTAAATATGTGTGTGTGTGTGTGTGTGTGTGTGTGCATATATATGCTTAATCAAACAGATGAATAGCTTTTTAAATAGAAGTATACAAGGACAATTAATGACTCTCTTAATTTCTTAATTGTTCTTTCCTCCTGTGGACTTTGGGTAGTGCTTTTTTTATTTTAGATAACAGGTAATTCAGTTAAATGAATTGGTTATTTTCAGCCAACAGATCCTTCTTGGCCTCCCACTGTGTCTGAGGCACTGAGTCAGGGGTTGGGATTAATCACTGGGTCAGGGAAAATTCCAAACAATCATTAGTGTCTGGAATTGCTTGATACATTTCCTCATGATAACATCATAAGATTGAAAAGGAAGAATTGCCTTCCTGAATTATAAACTGCAGGAATTAAAAAGTAGCATCGATTACAAATTTATTCATTTCCTATGGAATCTAAAACTTTATCATTTCATAGAGAAACAGTCCATACTGTTATTATATGTGCCACTTACACAGCTTAACACAAACAAACAAACAAAAACCCAGGAAGATTTACTGACAAGGATGCTAAACTTCTGCTTTTAGAAATTATCTCAATTATACCATGGACAAATTTCTACTTGACTATAAAGCCATTACCACCAATAAATCAATTGATTGGGGGTAAAGATTTCAACCATCAACTTTCTCTGTGATGATTTTATATTTTTTATTATGTTATGAGATTATGCTGTAGCCCAGGCCAGAAGCCTATTGCTGTGAGCTAGAAAGATGAGAATTTAATGGTGTATAAAACATATACACAAATTGCAACGTCAATGATGATGTCTTAATAGCTTAAGAGGCCTGCATAACTACATTATGAACTGGGACATAAAAAGATACAGCATGTTGATATCAAGCTTGTAAATCAGCAACCCAAGGGCCTAAGAGCTTCACAACCTAGAGCAGAGGCAATTTGCTTCAGTTTTCTTAAAGCAGAATGTACAACATCCATAGAGAACTATTTTCTTATTCTAAAAGTAAGTCTTACTTGAAAAGTAAGGCTGGATTTATTTCTTTGTTGAAATAAAGCAACATAAGTCTTAGAGAAAGAATGAAGTTACTTTTGTTAAATCATTTTTTCCTCTGAAAGTCGGATGACAGAACAAGAAGCCATTTTATCTTTGTTATAACAAAAGCTGAAGCAAGAGGAAAGACAAAATGGGTGTGGAATGGGAAGATGATCCTTTTCAAGTACCGGGATCCCCACCAATCTAGTTAGTCTCTGCTTTGTCAATTTATTAAAGAGATCTCTGAAAAATAACCCAGCCAGATTCATTTGTTTTACAACTCAAAGAATTTCTGGGACTATCTTCCTAAACCCTTAGTTCTGGAAGTCAGTTCTATTTCCTTTCTTTCCTTACTTTCCTAGATCTGAAAACAGCAACTACAGCAACAGCTTGCTGAATATCATGGACAGCGGCTGATACAGCAGGGCTCCCTCCACAGCCTTGTCAGAGGGCTGGCAATTTTTCTAGATTTTTATTCCCAAATTGGGGGGAAAAAGTCTATTGTATTATGAAGGATACCAATTTAATGATGGTTGTATTTTAGTAATATATTTAGAATAAAGATAAAAAATGAAGGAGCAGTATAGCATGGAGGTAAAAATCCAGTTGTATTTTGTTTTTTATTAGCCAGGTTTCATAGGTTCCGTTTCCAGATCTGCTAATTAATAACTTAATGAAGGTGTAATCTTGGGTAAATTCTTTATTTTCACTATATTTCCATCTCCACATCTGTAAAATGGGAATTGTAATGATGATAAAAATATTAATAGCTAACTTGAGGATGCTTTTTTACTTAGAACAAAACCTCGTGCACAGTAACACTATATAGAATTAAATGCTGGACAGCTCCGTCCTTTGCTTGAAGACTTCCCTAATTAATCAGGGACACTGGCATACCTTTGTTGCTGTAATTTCATATGGATTCAAAACATCTTTATAATTATTTTTGAAGCTTGACACTTTCATACAGATTAAGGAAAATCTAGAGAAAAACTTGCTTTGAAGGCAAAATGTTAATACCTAAGTTAATGGTATTCCTCTTAGAATGTTTTCTGTTGAAAACTTCCCCTTTTGTTAAAAGGGAAGCGCATTCTCAGGGTTTACAGCTGAGTTAAAACTGAAAAACATTTGACTGTCAAAAGTTTTATTACATGTCAAAACTAGAATTTTTATTAGAATTTGATGGGAAAAGTTTCTAGTTTATTTTTTATCACTTAAATGGGCAGAAATTTTGTATTTTAATTAATTTTGGTAATTGTCTCTATCTTTTACTATTCAGGAAAAAACCCCCAGATTTTTCTATGTATGCAAATAGAACTAAATAAAGTTTAATTGAAAAATCCAAATATGCATTCCAGTATTTTCCAAAGTTGTCTGATTTTAAGTATCACCCGGGGTCCTTTTTGATAATTCAGATTTCCAGGGCTCATTCCAGAGCTATCAAGTCAGAAGCTCTAAGAGAGTTTGTAATAACACTCTAGGTGATTCTTCTGATCAGATAAGTATGTAAAGAACTAACTTAAATGTTTCTCTGAATTAAACCTGTCTTTTGAGACATTTAAGTAAAAGGCAACATGGACTTTCTCAGAGAGAGGCTTCTAATAATAAAAATAATGAAAGTTTGAAGAGTAATAAAGTTTATATTTTATAAACAACACTAATTCATTATCTTAATTCCTTTTAATCATCTCACACTATTCAAATTAGTTATATTTAAATTTGTGATTTCCTTAGATTCATAAAATGTCTCGGCTCTCTGACAGTCAAAAATAAGTGCAGACCAAACTTAAGAAGATTTTTAAGTATAGACCTATTGTTGCTGGTTTAATTTGTGAAGGGATTTTAAATATTGATTTTTTGTTCCTCAACAAATGATTTAAACTATCTGCATGTCGGTGCCTGCCAAGGTATTGTGTGAAATTTTACCAGCTGGGAATTATTCCCTCGTTCTCTGGTGTGATTAACACTTCCAGCTGTAGAATAATTAAAATGTCAATCAGTTCTGAAACAGAGCCAAACAGTTTCTCATTTGATCCATCAGTTGGAAGGCTAAATGGGGGACACATCAGGTGTCTAGCCCGCAACCGCAACCGGAGTTCACATCCCGCCCCTCTGTTCTGCCGCCCTCCCCTTCTTCTGCCTTCCTGTACACAAACATACGCTCTGGAGGCTGAGTGCAGGTTCCGCTCAAATTTGGTTTTTCAATATGCCATTGATTTTTGAAAATGTGTTTTGTTGATTATCTTTAAGGAAAATTGAAGGAAAATCAGGTCAGGATGTTAAGTGACAGTTGAATATATGGGTTTTCTGCATGTACAGATGTCTTGGACCGTGTTAACATACACTCCATTAATTTTTCCCCGTGAGATAGAATTGACATGCAAAATTGTGTAAGTTTAAGGTGCACAACATGCTGATTTGATACACTTATATATTGCAAAATGATTACCACCATAGTCTTAGCTAATACCTTCACCACCTCACATAGTTACTATTTGTGTGTGTGTGTGTGTGTGTGTGTGTGTGTGTGTGTGTGTGTGTGTGTGTGTGTTGAAAGCATTTAAGACCTACTCGCTTGGCAACTTTCAAGAATACGATACAGCATTACTACCCATAATCACCATACTGTACATTAGATCCCCAGAACGTTTTTTATTTTTACTTTTTGAGTGAGAGAGTGAGCGAGCATGTGTGAGTGGGGGTGGGGTGGGGGGCTGAGGGAGAGAATCCCAAGCACACTCTGCGCTAAGCTCAGAGCCCATCTGGGGCTCCATCTCATGACCCTGAGATCATGGCCTGAGCCAAAATCAAGAGTCGGTTGCTCAACCGACCGAACCACCCAGCTGCCCCTAGATCCCCAGAATTTAATCATCTTATAACTGGAAGTTCGTTTAAACTTTTTTAAACTTAAAAAAGTTTAAACAAACTTTTCCTTCCTGACCTGTGGGCACTGACCTGATATATCTACCATATATAATCTTCCATAATGATCAAGCTTCCAGGCCTAGAAGAAAAAAAGTGATGGGAAACTATATTCACAGCATGTTGTTGAATGATCAATGTTTCATAATGTTCTAGAGTCTTTAGTCTTGCACCAGTGCAGGGGCTGGAAAATGCACGGTGGAAGCAGAAATTTAGATTCATACATCTCTGAATGTTCCAGCCCCATCTTTGCTTCTTAGATATTCTTTTATAGGTCTTAATGCCTGGAGTCAGCAGTGGCTGTGTGGTTTTTATGTTTTCCTGTTAGAGTTCTTTTTAACTTAGTTAGGCTTTAATAGGAGTTTTATTTCCCTTAGAGGGTTATTGTGAAATTTAAAGTGGCCTCAGAAATAAGTACCCAAAATACCTGTTCCATCAAATATCTTTTTCAACTTCCTATTTTACTCAGAGGAATATTGCTAATCAGGTATATGAACTCTTTTGGATGAATCTGATACTCAGTCTAGGTAACAGTCTATAAGACTTCTATAGTGATTATTTCGGTGGGGTTTTTTGTTTTTTGGTTTTTTTTTGAAGTATTTTAAGAGGTGGTAGCAACATGTGAGTTTCCGAAAGGGGTGCCAAGCTGAAGAAGTTGGGTTTCTGAGAAAGGTCCTCTCATTTGGAGGAACCCTGAGGATCTCTTTAGCAAGTGACTACTTTGCTGACAGGCTGAACCCGAGATAACATGGTAATGCTCCTGTGACTTATATGTTGACACTTACACTGCCCAAGAGCACATTTAACCCATTAAAGCCCTTTCCTTACCATTTTTCTCCTTCTAAAATAGTTGTGTACCATATGGTATTTATTGAATATTGGGACTTCCAAAAAATTTACTCTAAACTGTATTTTTTCCTCTTTCTTGAACACCAAACATCTTTGTTCCAAAAGAGGAGTTAAGACAGCCGTAATTCTGATTTACTTTTATGGGCAACAGAATTATTTTACTGATTCCTGGAGTCATTATTCCTATACACTGAAGGCAATCTTTTCCTGATGACTGTGCTTTTATTGTGAGACCAAGATTATACCAGCAAGCACTAAATCCACTGATCTCTTAAGATTCATACTTGAAAAGGAAATTTGGGATCCAATAAGGCAGATGAGACTATGGTTCAACTAAAGAAATTGCCTTTTAAAAAGGACAATGAAATTCCTTCAAGTCTAAGATGTGTGCTTTGAGTTGTTAAAAACTGTAGTTATTAGTTAGAATTTTACTCTGGGTAGCAGATATTTTAATGTTGATGAGTCCCAAGTGCAATACTCTCGGCTATTTTTGAAGGCTGTAGTGCATTAGGAAGCAAAAAATATAAAGTTACCCCCAAAATGTCAACACTGCATCTGAATGGGTTCAGAGCAAAATCAGTCCATGCCCTGATGCCTTGTGCTTTCTCTGAGAACACAATAACTACAAATGGTGCCAGAGGGAAAAGGGAAAGGGCTTCTGTTGACTTCAAATAAAGGCGATATCTGACAAAAGGGAAGCAAATGGTACCTGGATACGCTATTAACAAAAGCCTTGTGTATCTACAGCTGCACTCTATGAGCACTTTGGAAATTAAAGAATTGCCAGCTTTTCCACTTTGGGACAAAAAACATTTGTGCTAAACAGCTGGTAAGTAAGTGCAGTAAACATATTTTTACAGTGAATAGAATTGTTTTATATTTTGGGGACTGATTGTGAATTTCTACTGCTTCTTGATTAGCAAACATTTGGCAGTTCTCGAGTCTTTAGACATTAAAATGCCAAAACAGATTTTTATTCTCAGACTGAGCTCCTATATTTTTTTTCATCCCTCTAACAATTATCCTCAGAACATTTGAAAGCACTAAAATAAAATGTGTTCTGAAAACACATTCAGAAATGTTTTACCTGTGTGTCTTTAATAAGCATGTAAATAAAAGAGTACTGGGTTACCGTTGAACTTCCTTAGGGCAGAGATGAGAACACAGTACATGCGTAATGACTGTTTAAACTGTTGGTGGGCACTTCCTAAGGTCTTGCCTTGGGACAACTGAGAGTTTTATTGCTGTACAAGAAGGCTAGTGAAAACAGATGTTTGGGTGAAGCTTCTTTCTTGGGTTTCTCTCTTTGTAGTGACATTCCTGCTCATTTTTTGAAATCAATAAATTTCTAAGAGATTTAAAAGTTTTCAACAATGATTTTTATCCACTTTGGCTTTTAAGAGTCATGGCCTTATGAATTTTTTTTGTTATTATATTGTAATTACCCCCTTTGGAAGATCCTCTTTAAATAATGAGCTTGAGTGCCTTACATTTTTACCTTAGCAATTCCTTTAAGATCAGCAGATTGACTATATTTGTTTTGCAACCATACTCTCAATATTAGTTTTCATTATAGTTAGATTAACTAATTAAATAGAAGGCACATTTTTAATGTACCAACTTTATATAAAACTTGAAAATTTGGGGTGCCTGGGTAGCTCAGTCGGTTAAACATCGGACTCTTGGTTTCTGTTCAGGTCATAATCTCCGGGTCTTGAGATCAAGCCCTGCATTGGGCTCTATGCTTAGCGGGGAGTCTGCTGGTCCCTCTCTGTCTCTGCTCCTCCCCGCAACTTGCTCTCTCTCTAAAATAAATAAATAAATAAATAAATAAATAAATAAATAAATAAATAAAATCTTAAAAAAAAAAAAAACTTGAAAATTCAAAGAAAACCAGTAAGTAAAATAGTTTAATTTTGCACTGTTGTACATGTTGGTTCCGGTGCAGGATTTTGTAAATCTGTGATTGTATGTGTGTGTTGTATTTGTATCTGTGCGTGTGTGTGTGTGTGTGTGTGTGTGTGTGTGTACAAGAGGTAATCATGGTTTTATCATTATAATTAAACATTTTAATTAAAACATAATGGTGGTGTATTCATTTTCTATCGCTCTGGAACAAATTACCATATGGTGGCTTAAGACAATACACATTTATTGTCTTTCAGCCCAGGAGGTGAGCAGTCTGAAATGGGTTTCACTGGGTTAAAATCAGTGTCAGCAGGATTACCTCCTCTGAAGGCTCTCAGGGAGAATCTTTTTTTTCTTTCCTTTTCTATTTTCTAGAGGCCACTTGCATTCCTTGGTTCGTGGTTCCCTCCTCCATTTTCAAAGCCAGCAATGGCAACACTCTGTTCTCTTTCCATCAGCAGTACTCCTTTTCTGACTTTGATTCTCCTACCTCCCTATTATAGGGACCTTTGGGATTATATTGGTCCCACCTAGATGATCCAGGATGAGTTCCTCATCTCTGTCTCAGAATCCTTAATTTAACCAAGGCAGCAGTCACTTTTGCCAGGTAAGGTAGTATATTTATAGGTTCCGGGTACGAGGATGCAGACATCTTTGGTGGGGGGCATCATTCTGCCTATTATAGGCCATTTAGTGGCACAAAATTCTCTACCAATAAAATTCTTTCCACTCACCTCTCCCTTTGACAACATTTCCCATGATTTCTTACCTCTCCTGAACTCCAGCATTTTTATCATCCATGTAGTTCACCTATTATCTCAGGTAATCATCCTTAAGTGTGTATGAAATTAATGCTGATACAACTTGCCCAGCCTCCCCCCACCACACACCTACTTCATAAACCCTGGGCTTTTCCTTACCTCTCTCTCATGTGAGGTAGAAACGTTACTTCTAGCACAGAGTTCTTCAACCTGCATGTCTTTTCTAAGTGCTGCTTCAGTTCCCTGAAACTGAAGCACGCCTCTCTTTTGGAGGTGCCATTTCTATCAGATCTTACACTGGAAGTAAATTCTTTTTCTACTTCTCATACTCAAGGTGCAAGGAGAGGCATCCTGCTCCTTATTTCTTGAAGGCTCCTCCAGATCATTATCCCACCACCATCATTTCACAATCCCTCCTTCATTGAAGGGGATGACATCAAATGGTTACTTTTCTTTCCCAATTATTTTGTTTTTAAGATTTTATCCATTTATTTGACACACAGAGAGAGTTAGTGAGAGCAGGAACACAAGCAGGGGAGTGGGAGAGGGAGAAGCAGGCTTCCCGTGGAGCAGGGAGCTGGATGCGGGGCTCAATCCCAGGACCCTGGGATCATGACCTGAGCCGAAGGCAGACGCTTAATGACTAAGCCACCCAGGTGCCTCTTCTTTCCCCATTCTTGACATGATCTGTTTGCTTTAGGGACCACATATTCATATTCTTCATTTTCTTTATCATTTTGTTATCATGACTTGGAAGTATCGTTTCTCTCAGAGGCTTTATTGTCCATGTTGCTGATGTGAGACACACTAGTTTCACCTTCAACACCAGTGGCCTCCATCATCATGACCCCATAGCCTCCCTTAAGTGTGAGAACACCTTGAACGTTGAAATTCCTTGGAATTTACTAGGTGGAAGATGATGAACTCCATGCTCCCACTTTGTGACTCTACCCTTCATCCCTTCCAACTTTTCCTGTTCCTTTATTCTTTCCTGAGCCTGTTTTTCGTTTTCATTTGACTCTCTGTCTCTCACTCTCTCTATTCTCTTCATATTTCAGCCTCTCCTGTGTATCTTTATTAATGCTCTAGAGCAGTGTTTTTCAAACTGTGAGGTAAAAGACCAGTTTTTATTTCCCAACTAATACCTTAGTAAAATACAATAAATATGGATTAAAAATAAAAATAAAATGAGTTTAAAATATGAATTAAAAATAAATATGAATTAAAAATAAAAATAAAAAGCCAAGATATTACTAAATACAAAGCAAAATTTTAATATAAGATTCAACATAAAATTATATTCCAATAAATATAATCAAAACAAAATAGGATAAAATGACAAGAATTATAAAAATCAAACATAATACATTGAAAGTATAGCCATAATACTAATATCAGTGTACTATTATGCAATCATAACTAAACAGGAACAAAAAGTTTTAAGTGAAATAACAACTCCCCGTATTATCCCCTATATATTCATTTTGAATAACACATAAATGCAAATTTGTCTTTGATGTGAAAAATAAGCTTGCTTATTGCTTAATTCACCTAATCTAGAGTGTATGATAACTACGTACTTGTAGAAGATAATTCATGCCTAAAATGTTTTTATATTATCCTTTCATAGTACCTAGAAGTACCTTTGGCTCACAAAGGAATGTTGACAGGAATGTGAGAGAGATGTAATTTCAGCAAGCTTAGGGTATTTGTTCTTAACTTTAATCCAAAATAAAATAAGTGATGCTCTGTTTTCAAAATTTATGTTCAATCTTTCATCAGTAGCTGATTTTTTTTAAAAGATTTTATTTATTTGAAAGAGAGAGACACAGTGAGAGAGGGAACACAAGCAGGGGGAGTGGGAGAGGGAGAAGCAGGCTTCCCTCTGAGCAGGGAGCCCGATGTGGGGCTTGATCTTGGGACCCTGGGACCATGAACTGAGCAGAAGGCAGACGCTTGATGACTGAACCACCCAGGCACCCTCATCAGTAGCTGATTTTTAGTAATCCATCCTATAAAGTGGCAGTTAAATTTAAATTAGATGAAAAGAAATAGATTCTAAAACCATGAAGTTCCCATGTATGAAAATTTCTATGGTATTCTTCTTTTGATGAAAGAGTAAATTCACAATATTCTATCAAATGCATGAGGTATTTGGTGGTAACTTTCTAAAGGTAAGGACTATCAAGACAATTGCACTTTCAGCAATTTTTACTGTTCAAGCATGGAACTTATCATAACAAGCTGTAGAAATTCTGTTCTTCTGTGCTTTTAGATTTCATTTTGTTTAATTTATCTGCTATCAAAAAATATGTCCCATTCCTTCCTTGCACGGAAGTATTAAGATAATTAAAAAATACCAAAGGTATCAGTCAAGTAAGCAAGCCTGGCTGTAAAATCACATCTTCAGAAAATTGAGGCCAAACTGGAAATGGACTGAGTTTATTACCTAGTTTCAACATTTTCTTTTGTTTTTGTTTTTAAAGACTTTATTTATTTATTTGAGAGAGAGTGAGAGAGAGCACAAGGTGGGGGGGGCAAGCAGAGGGAGAAGCAGGCTACCCGCTGAGAAGGGAGCCCCATACGCGGCTAGATCCCAAGACCCTGGGATCATGACCTGAGCAGAAAGCAGATGCTTAACTAACTGCGTCACCCAGGTGCCCCTGGTTTAAGCATTTTTAATTAAACCTTTGCCTTAACAAATATGCCTCATTTATGCAACAATTTTTTAAATATAAATATGGAATTTTGTGAAATAGGGAATAATCTCAAAGTTAATGCGTTAGCCTTTACATAACCACAGTTTTCATTATGACACCACGACTTCTGTTTAGTTCCACTGAAAACATTTTTATAGGAAGAGACTCTCTTGATGAAGGAAGCTCCATGTTGATTTATACTTTTTACTCAAGCTCTGAAATCTGGGCAACAACACAGAATGTTTCCCTGTTCTTGCACCTGTGAAATGTGCTGTCAGAGAATACTTCTACACAAAACATGCACTCCAAGCCACATTTTCTGACTACTTTTATACATTTCAGGGCTAGTTGTGTTTGTTGGCAAAGAGACAAAAAAGGAAGGAAGGAAGGAGGGAAGGAAGGAAAGAAGGAAGGAAGGAAGGAAGGAAGGAAGGAAGGAAGGAAGGAAGCTTCATGTTTGAATTGCAGTTATACTAAAAGAAATGCCAAAGTAGCAATGTCTGAGCATTCAACAAATTGCAAGTAAAAATGAGTCACTAGCTTTACTGACTCTATGTTTCTGTCCTTATCGTTAGCCAGTTCCTAATTTTTGAGCTATGCTGTCACTGGAAAGTCGTACTTGAGCTACTCACCTTGCCACAGATACACAAAAGTATTCTTCAAACAAGTATTTTTGACATCATTTTTTACTTATATCTTGAGAATTAATATTTAAATTTTCATTCATAATAAACCAAACTGCTACTCTACAAGAAATCTTCAAAGTATAGTGTTTAAGTGAGAATTATTCAATGTTTACCAGCTTTTGAATTCAAAACTCTTTTAAAAAATTGTTTTGATTTTGTTACTTATGTTCTTTATGTTATATTTCTTTTAATATTTTAAAAGAATTTTAATCCAAAATAATATTTCCAAAATAATATACCTTGGTTTTAGCACTTTCCCATCAATTCTTTTTTTTTTTAAGATTTTATTTATTTATTTTGAGCGAGAGAATGAGAGAGAGAGAGAGAGCACATGAGGGGGGGAGGGTCAGAGGGAGAAGCAGACTCCCCGCTGCGCATGGAGTCCGATGCGGGACTCGATCCTGGGACTCCAGGATCATGACCTGAGCCGAAGGCAGTCGCTTAACCAACTGAGCCACCCAAGCGTCCCACTTTCCCATCAATTCTGACTAAAAAATAACATACCTTGGTTTTAGCACTTCCCCATCAATTCTGACTAAAATATCATAATAGTATACCTTGGTTTCCAAATAATATACCTTGGTTTTAGCACTTCCCTATAAATTCTGACTAAAAAATCAAATTCAATGTATAAGGGATTGTATATAATTTATGGTAAAGCCATTATGTATTCTACTGATCTTCATTTTTTTGGAGATACTTCCACTATTATCATTTGGTTTGTTATTATGGCTCGCATATAGAAGAGCTATGTCTTTCTTGGCAAAAAGGTCTAGTGAAGCTCATTTCACCTTTTGTAAATTAGGGTTAAAAATAAATACAAATTTTATTTTCCTAATTAATAATGGTAGACTACACATTTTAAAACAAGCTTGATTAAAAATTACAATTATTTTAAAATAACAAGATGTAAATATATAAATAAGTATTTTTCTCATATTTTTATATGTTTTTGGATTATGTTTAATGAACTCATCTTAAAATGTCACACACTATAACGCTGTGCCACATGTGAGTTTTTTTTCATGGTTAATCCAAAGGTGTCCTAAGTTGGTCATCACAGCAAACATGTGAGTTTTATAACCCCAGCTTTGGTGTATATACTGCTAATGAGATGAGATCACTGATTCTGCACTTGGATGTCACAGCAGTATTGAATTGTTATAAACATTTCTAAACATTTATTTTCAATTTCTGTACTTATCTCTCCCTTTCCAGATGAGTAACAAGGATCTGTGCCAGTTCAGTTACCACAATTTGGCCTCAAAATTATAGGGCATAAAAATATCTTGTGAAATTTATTAAAATGCAGATTCAGAGTCAATAGGTCTAAAGTAGAGTCCAAGAATCTGAATTTTTCAAAACCCCTTTGATGTCTCTTACAGGGAGTATTTAGACTACAGCTTTGATGCACTCTCTAAGAAAAGCTGTATCCTTTTCTTTTTATGCTGATCTTATTTCACTAATCCTTGGAACAAAGTTTCTGAAAATGTTGATTAGGAATCACCTGGAGTGCTTGTCAACAAATAGACTAATAGTTCTCACTGCAGAGATCTCTAAGAGTGGGGCCTGGGAATCTGAATCTGCATCTTTAAGATGCTTTCCCAGGCTCCTTCTGTACATTTAAGTCTAAAACTCACTGGCCTGCATGCTATGTGTCATCGGCTTTCTTCCATTTTCTCCTATATTTCTAGCCATTTTTATTCAAATACAGCATGACATTTATTCTACTTTTAGATTTCTAATTGTTTTCCTCTTTACTTTACTGGCTTCTACCAAGTTTTTCTTTTCTTTATTCTGTTCTTTAATAAGGTAACCCAATCTCATGACTAGTAACATCTGTGGATAAATCAATATTTCTAATTTGGACTTCCATCTTTTGTTCCATCTTATATTTTCAATTCCTCTGGGCAACTCTTCCTATATTTTTGGTATTTTAATAAAAGTATGAACAAAACTGAAATTATCTGCTTTCCCAAAATCTTTTATATGTTGATTTTGGGGGGGTACCATTTTATGAGTGCCATCATTTTCCCAGTCCCTAGGATCAAGTCTTTAGAGTTGTGCTTATTTCTTTCTATGATAGGCAGGATTCTAAAGTGGCTCCTGTGATTTGTACTCCCTGAAATACATACTTTTTTGTAATCCTCTCCTTTTTAGTGCGGGCAGGACTGTGATTCACTTCTAACTAGTAGAATATGGCAAAGATGAAAGAATTGCCTAGATGTAACTAAGGTCACTAACCATTTAACTTTGAGTTAATCAGATCAGAGATTATCCTGAGTAGACCTGTCTTAATAATGTAAGTCCTTTGTAAGAGGAAATAGGAGTCACTCTATTCCATGCTGGCTTTGAAGAAATAAGCTGCCATGAATTCTATAGCAGCGAGGAAATGAATCCTGCCAACAACTTGAAGAAATTTGGAAGTCAATCCTTCCCTAGTCAAGCCTCCGGATGAAATGCAGCCCCACTACCATTTTGATTTCAGCTTTGTGAATCTTGAGCAGAGTACCCAGTGAAGCCATGCCCAAACTTCTGACCTAAAGAAACTAGAGATAATAAATGTGTGTTTAAGCCACTAGGTTTGGAGTAATTTGTTATGTAGCAATAGAAGAAGACTAATACACTTCTTTTCCTCCAATTTCTACATTTGCTCTTCAAATGAGCTCTTAAAATAAGGCAGAATTTACTCTTCTGCCTATACAGTATTTCTTACTCCCGTCACACTTCACCTTCTCATAGCTACCACTTTGGTTCAGAATCTCATTTATTCTCTTTTTTACTGAAATGTTCTTTTAAATGCTCTTCTGTCATCTATATATATCTCATCCTAAGAACCACTACAGGCACTGATCATGCCTCATTAGCTGGAAGAGAAGAGGGTCACTGTGGTTATAAAGTAGAGTGTTTGGTGGTTTTGCTGTAGAGCAGTTAGAAGACAATAATATCCAGGGCAGGGCTACTGGAACAGGGGGCTGAGATGGAGACAGAAGAACCCTAGAGATAGGTTCAGAAACTCAGAAATCACTATGTTCTATATGCTGTCCAGGTGGACATTGAAAGCATAAAATATGCTAGTTATTTTAATATTGTAATATTAATATAATTAACTAACTATAAATGAAATGACCCATTTTATATTGTTTCTCATGCCTATCTTCATAGAAATTTATCTTCATAGGAATAGTGCCCCTTGACTTTTTGAGAAGAAATATAAAAGATATGCATTTTTATCTAACTCTTTACACCTAAGAAAAGTCATGTATTTCAAAGTCCAGACAAAAAAATGTGATGCCACATAGGTAAAAAACCTTGTGATTGTCAAACCTGCTAACAAAAGGTGACTCACTTAAGCTCCTTCATACAGTGGCTGCTTTCCACTAGGAAAAACAAATGCCAGTGCTAATCAAACCAGCATGGAAGTTAATTAGAACCCCAAGAACAAGCAGATGGGCTTTGCACCTTGGACACACGAGTACCCTATTTCTAAAGATGACCTCAAAAGATTGCATAACAATCAAGCCTGGCACAAGTCAAAAATAACTAATTAACTTTTCATTTTTCCCATAGTAATTTAGTCTTGCTCCTTGAAAATATTTTTAAACTGAAAAATCCCCATTAATTTCTGTATATTGGTTGTTCAAGGGAGGGTAATGACCCTTTACTTGATTGTATATACCAGTCATTTAATTTATTTTTTATGTGTTCCTTAAAAACAACTTTCAAACATGAAGCATCTTTAGTTAATGACCTCATTAAATCTGAACGGAGAGACAGGAATTCAGAGATTGGAAAACTTTCGAACACTTCATGGAAAATAATTTCTTATCTACCTAGGAATTAAGAGAGAGATGACCATAACCTGTCCCACAGACACTACTGGAGGGACTGCTTCACCATCCCAGACCCCTGGAGGCTTGGAGTGGAAATATTAGGAAGATAGTGCTAAGGGAGGCTTTCTTCTCCACAGTTCCTTTGATGTTTTAGATGCTGCTCTCACCTTTCTCAGGGGTGGAATCTGCCCACTCATTGGTAGCCCAGACCCAACACTGTTAAGAGAGAGGTCAGAGGTCACCTCAGATGTCCCTGGGGCAGGTTTTGTTTTGCTATGTTAGTTTTTTTCCCCTATAATCAATCTACTGAGGCCCCACAATTATATTAACTGACCTGAACAAGCTTAATTTCATCTTTCTCTTTCACTTTTGTATAGGCTCCTGACAACTGGCTGAAATTTTTTCTAACTGATGGCCTCCATGCTCCTAAGTTGCTTGTGACCTTTGGATACTCCCCTTGGTTTTGGGGAGCACCTTCCTTTTCTTACCTTAAAGTAGAATTCATGCCAAGATTGACACCCCCAGATGGGAACTGCTTCACAAATGTCCCATTTGTGAATTGTGATTTCAACTGTTTAACACTTATCATGTTAACCCATTACATCCTTCCATTTGCTCATAAGCAAAAAAGCAATAATAACAAAATAAGTATTTATTGCAATGTGTAAACTATTGGAATACCGAAATAAACAGGGTGTCTGCACTTGAGTGACTGCTAAAGGAAACAAATATGAGGAAAAAAAGAAAGGAATTAAGGTTCTTGCCACTGGAGAACAAGATCATGCAGTGCAGATGAATGCTGTAGGCCCTATGAAGCAGGAAGACAGCCCAGGTGCAGCAAGATATCACCTCATATGTTTGTAGGCCCTTGTAGGGGATGTGGCCTAATGGCAAAAGGCAATGAATCCTGGCCTTGGGATGCTCTGGCTGGACTGGCACTCTCTTCCACTGTGTAGCTGACCAGACTCTGGACACCCTCCATGAAGGACTAGAGACGTCCTAGGTAGCTATGTTCCCTTTCCCATTGCATTAATTCTTTGCATTGTTGGCTTATGAGTTTCCTCAAAACAAACCAAATGCAAATAAAGTCAAGTCCAAGTCATCTTGCTTGTCAATGTTGGAGACCTGATCAGACTTTGTGGTGTGTCCACCTGCCCACCTGCCCCCTCATTACTGACAAAAAAGTCACTGGGGCTTGCCCAGGACCACTGGGATCAGCAGAGGGAAGTCAGAGAGGCTCAAGACCATGCAGCCTGAGCTGCCATGCAAGCTTCTAAGCAATTCCTGCTCCCCTCTCCTCCTCTGCTCACTCCTCTGAGCTCTAGATAAACAAACCAATGGAGAAAGCCTCTAGGGAGAGAGCAGAACTGGAGCAAAGGTTCCCTGAGGGGCAGTGCTACCTGTTGAGGATCAACAAATGGGACAGAAGAGAGAGGATCAAGTCCGGAATGTGGATCCTAAGCCACTGCCCTGGGCTGCAATCCTCCCATGTAACCAAACAAGGAACAGCACATGCTGCTCTCCCCTATCCACATTACCAGCTAAGATACCAGACACCCCCAGGGGAAGACGTACTCACTGCCAAAAGAAGCCAGACATTTGAAGGACAGATAAAGGAGACTAAATAAATACAGGAGAGTAAAGAAAATGAGCAATTTGATCTGCCTAGAAGCAATAGGCAGATCAAAAACTTAAAATAAAATAATATCCTCTAATATGTGGTAAAATAAAGAAAAAGCAAGCCATTATAAAAAAAAGCACACATAGTGGAAAAATTGACTATAAGAAGATAATAATTAGAATTAAATAATAGATGGGATAAAAACTGGACTGATTACTACTGAAAATGAATAAACTAGAAGATCAGGTCAAGACATTCTCATGGAAAGAATTAGGAAGATAAAGAGGGAGAAATTATAAAAGAAAAGTTAAGATATGTGAAATTTAGTAGACATATAAAAATTTAAATATTAAGAGACTAAGGAGAAGAAAAAAATTGGATGGAGAGGAAATTATTGAGGAATAATCATGCACAGTTTCTCAGAACTAAAGCAAGGTTAAATAAATCATGATGAAAGATTCTTAGGATGTCAAATGGGATAAATAAAGATAAATTCACCCGTAGATACATTATGGTGAAATTTGAGAACATCAACAATAGCAAGAAAATACCAAAAGTTTTCATAAGGGAAAAAAAAACTGAGTTGAAAGTCAGACTTCTCTCTAGTGACACTCGAAGCAAGAATGAGATCACAAACTCTAAGGAAAATAATTTGAATATGGAATTGTATTCTATTTATTATTATATTAAATATTTGTGACATACAAAAAAGAAATAATAAAATAATTACCATAAATTTATTATCCAGGTTAAGGAATAATGAATTAGTACATTTCTCATGTAAGTATTTTGCTTGGCCACACCAAATCAGATTCCTTCCCACTATACTGAATTTGGTGAGCATCATTACATGCATGTCTTCATGTTTTTAGTACTCTTGGACACATTTGTAGACAGTATGTTATTTTGTTTTGTACTTTTTATTTTAATAAAGAAGCCAAATGTTTTACTATCATTATTAAACACTCATTTATATTGGTGCAGCAATGTTTCTTCATTTGTATAAAGTAACAGGAGCCAAAGAGATATATGGAAAAATTAAGATAATATTCAATATCTTCTGATGCATGCAGCTAAACAAATTTTATTTCCACTCTAGTTATTTCCAGAGGCACTTCCTTAATATCCTGACAGGAACTCAGTGATAAATATATAGAGTAGTTACATCATTCAGGGCCTTTTTACAGAAAATAATGTCAGCCTTAAAACGTACGTTCATAGAACTACTTTTTACCAGATACTATGAGAAACTGCACATTTTAGCTAGAGTCTAGTTTGAAAATCACCAATGGATTATACAAAAGGTATGAATTATGTTTATTTATAATCATTGATAAGTTCATGGAATTTTTCTTCTAATATCATAGTTATAAAAACAGTATCTATTTTGCCATGGATATTGCTAAAATTTTCTATTTCATACCTTCTCTTCATCACTAACCTAAGACATATAGTGCTGAGACTCACTTGTTTTATAATGTTATAGTTGGGGATTCCATTTTCACTCCTTATGTAGTTTTGATATATTTCCTCTATTCAGTCATCTTGTTTAACTAATTGGTTCATAACATAATGCGCTGACAGGTCCTGTATATTCAGCAAGAGGTTGTTAACTTCTGCTACTTTTCCTGATAGAAAAGAGTTCACTAGAAGCTTTCTCACCTTCCAAAGCATGAAATTATCAATTTTGTCCCTACTTCTAGAAGCCCGGAGTAAATGGCATCCCACAAAGCTGTCCAAGATTGATTTCCAATGTTTGGCTACAATTTTTCTATGCTATTCATTCATTTTAAACATTTTTAAAATTTTTTGAAATAATCATAGATTTACAGGAGACTGTAAACAAATGTGCAGGAAAATCCCATGCACCCTTCCCCCAGGCTTACCCTGGGGTATGCTATAATAGCCAAACCAAGAAATTGACATTGGTACAACTCACTGAGTTTATTTAAACTTCATAATGTATACAGGTACTCATTTGTGCTCGTGTGTATAGCTCTGTGCAATTTTATCACGTGTACATTTTGCATAACCAACATGACAGTCAAGATACTCACTCAACTGTGCTGTCACCACAAAATTCACTCAGGCTTGCTTTTTATAGCTATACCCATGTTCTGCCCCCAACCCCCCCTGCTGGCAACCACTAGTCTGTTCTCCAGTTTTGCGTTATTTTTATGAATATTACATAAGTGGAATCATGCAGTATGTATCCTTTGAAAATTGTCTCTTTTCACTCAGCATAACTTTTTTGAAGTTCATCCAAGTTGTTGCCTGTATCAATATTTTCCCTTTTTGTTGCTGAGTAGTAGTCCATACTATGGATGTACCAGAGTTGGTTTTACCATTCACCTGCTAAAGAACATCTGAGTTGTTTCTAGTTGTTTTCAAAGCTATTACAAATAACATTGCTGTGCAAACTTATGGACAGACTTTTGTGTAGACATAATTTTCATTTCCCTCAGATAAGTTATTGCCGAAGAGTGCAATAATTAGGTAGTATAGTATGTCCATTTTAGTTTTCAAAGGAACTGCTAAAGTATTTTTCAGAATAGTTGTATTATTTTACACTCCCACCAGCATTTTTTCACCAAATTTAGGAAGTTTTCAACCACTATTATATTTTTTAAAATATTCTTTCAGTCTTTCCTTCTCCTCTGTTTTTGGGACTCTGATGATATGAATATTAAATCTTCTGATGTTGTGTTCCACTGATCCCTGAGTTTCTACTCATTTTTTTTTTGGTCTATTTTTTCTGTTTTTCAGATTGAGTAAATTCTATTGATCTGTTGATCTTTCTTTAAAGATTTTATCGTCTGTGATCTCCATCTTACTACTGAGACCCTTCAGAGTTTTTCATTTTGTTTACTGTATTTTTCAGTTATGTAATTTTCATTTGTTTTTTTATCACTTGTATTTATTTGCTGAGATGTTCTAGTTTTTGCTTTTAAAAATTGTAATTGATTCTTGAGGCGTTTTTATGATAGCTAAAATCCTTGTCAAATATTTCTAACATCTAATTCATCTCAGTATTGGCTCAAGTTGATTTTCTTTTCTCATTCTAGTTGTGACTTTTCTGGTTTTGGGTTTTTTTTTTTTTTTTTTTTTGGCATGACAAGTGGTTTTCAACCGTACCATAGACATTATTGTTATGATTTTTGGAGACCCCTGATCTTATCTAATCCTTCCATTTGGTGAGTTTAGGTTTAATGTCTAGGTTCTGGTCTCCTTGGTTGGCTTTAGTTCCCATGACAGTTTAGTTTTCAGAGCCCTTGCAAATGTTATTTCAGTGTGCTTCATTCTTTGAGTACTCCTGGGGGTTCCCTTCAGTCCCTGCTGGTGGCATCTCTGGGGTGAATGGTGCTGGTTGTCACTTGGCCAACTTTTGCTGTGCATGAGAGACACCTGAGCCTAGGTCTCTTTACATCACTGGGAGATTTGGGAGATGTTTACCCTGGCCTTGAGGGCAGCTCTGTCCACCCACCAATGTCCAGTGGTGAACCCAAGAGTAGGAGTGCCTGAGACTTCACTGTTGCCACTGCTGCCAGTGGAGAAGCTGTAGGTGGGACCTGTGTTGTAAAGTGGGGGTTTGGCTTCACTGCATGCCTGTCCTGGGCTCTCCACTGGTCCTTTGGTCAGAGAGCTCAGACTTCCTGGGTGGTGTCTGTGTGTGAGTATTTCTGTGTATGTACGCATGTTGGGGATTCCTGGTTATAGGTTTTCTGGCATCCTTTCCTCCAGCATATGGTTGATTAAAAGAAAACCCAGAATCTCAACATGTTTTTATTCCTCAAGACCTGAAGTTCCTGGTGAGTCTTTCTTCTTTCCAGCTTTCAGAGTCCTGTTATCATTGTCTGATGGGTATTTTTCAAGGCATTTAACTGTATTTAGAAATGAGAAGGTGAAAAGGGAAAATTGAGTCTATATTTCATTCTGGAACCAGAGCTATTTATTCAATTTTTGTTGTAAATGTATGAACCTGGTGTGGTGGTGGTGACCATAGAAGAGAGAGGGAAGTGATTACCTGCAGACTGGAAGCTCTCACTCAGTGATTTTGCATGTTTTTAAACTTATGTAAATGAGATCATACTTTATACATCTTTTTTAAATCAAGGTTTCTGTTCAACTCTATGAGATTCATCACTACATATGTTTATAGTTTAAATTCACTCATTTCACTACTATCTAGTATATCTCAAGTTATTCACTCATTTATGTTGGTGAATATTTAGGTTGTTTTTAATTCTATCTTTTATTTTTTTAATACCACATAGTAACTTATTTTATACCTGTATCCCTATATGTTACTCTATATCTGATAGTAAATGAGTAATGAAACATACTTAACTCTCAAGACAAAGCTAAAGCTATGTAGATATCAATAAAATAAAAAAGAGATAACAGGATAGTTAGCAAAACCAAGCTTTTCTTTGAAAATATTAATAGGCTAGAAAACCTTCTAGTTAAAGATGATCAATTAAAAGAGAATATGCAATTAAGCAAAATGCAGAAGGAAATACAGGAAGAAACTATTGACACAAATGAGATAATTATCATCAATAACTATATGTTCATTAGCTTAATAATTTGAAGAGGATTTACTTATCTATGTAAATAGACAAAAATGTAAAAGGCCAAAATTAGGGTAAGAAAAATAACTGAAAATTTAAATAAATGTCCAGTGGTGAACCCAAGAGTAGGAGTGCCTGAGACTGAAACCATATTCAAAGAACTTCCTCCTTCAAAAAGTCCTGACACATTTGGGCTTAATAAGTACATTTTATCAAACTTTAAAGGAATAGATATCCCAGCTTTTATGTTGCCCCAGAAAATAATAAATGTGGGAGAGCTACCCAACAAATTGTGTGAAGTTACTCTAATCTAGATTCCAAAACTAGGTAAGAGAATAAGATAAAATTATGAATTCATTTAACTTTTGAACAGTTACAGAATACTGAAGAAATTAGCTAATCAAATTAAATCATATTTAAAAATATATAATAAGGGTGCCTGAGTGGCTGAGTCAGTTAAGCAGCTGACTCTTGATTTTGGCTCAGGTCCTGATCTCAGGGTCATGAGATCAAGCCCCGAATCATGCTCTGCACTGAGCATGGAGCCTGCTTGAGATTCTCTCTACCTCTCCCTCTGCCCTTCTCTCCACAGTCTCTCTCTCTCTCTCTCAAAAAAAAGTAATTAATTAAAAAAAAGTATGTATATGTATACATGACAATCAAATAGGGTTTGATATGGAGTCAAGATGGTTCAAAATCAGAAAATTCTGGCAATATAATTTATCACATTAATGGACCAAATTTAAAAAAAAGCATTAAATAGCATTATGTAATGCTATTATGTAATAGCATTACATAATGTTCAACAATTCTTTATTAAAAAATAAGCGGAAGGGACACCTGGGTGGCTCAGTTGGTTAAGCGTCTGCCTTCGGCTCAGGTCATGGTCCTAGGATCGAGTCCCGCATTGGGCTCCTTGCTCAGTGGGGAGCCTGCTTCTCCCTCTGCTTGCCGCTCCCCCTGCTTTTGTTTGCTCTCTCTCTCTGACAAATAAATAAATAAAATCTTTAAAAAAAGTAAGCAGAAAACTGGGTTTTGAAGTTAACTCATTAGCCTGAAGATATATGTGAAAAAATTATTAAAAATACAACCTTTAATGGAGAAAACTATTAATATTCCCATCAAGACAAAGAATAAGAGTAGACACCAATGTTTACTCCTACTTATTTAATATTACTAGAACTCCTGGACAGTGTTACAAGGCCGAAAAAAAAGATAACTGTTAAGGATTTTAATAAATGAAAGGAAAGTATCATTATTGGTGGGTGATAATCCTCTAAATAAAAAATCCATTGTGAAAAACTGAAAGGACTGATAAGAATCTAGGGAAGTAGCAGGTTAAAAAATCAACTTAAGGATTTCTGGCTTTCAGTTTGTATATAAGGAGCTTGGAAATTGTCACTCTGTCCTAACAATTAAAAAGCTGAACAGACTGAAAAATTAACAACTCTTCTTGGATCCATAAGAGAAGTGAGGACACAGGGCAAACCACTCCTCCATGATTAGAGAAACAGACAACCAGCTGAATAAGGAGTCACGGCCTACCAGAGCAGAGACTCACAAGCAGAAACCATGGGAACTCTCACCAGAGTAGGAAAACGTGAACTAATTGATAAATTGGTAGATGCTCAGTTTGGACAACTTAGAGAATTAAAAAAAAAAAAAATCCAGGGACACCCAATCATAGGGGAGCCTGCCCAGTTTTGTGAGATTTACCTCCAGGAGCTCAAGTAGGCTCTCACAGTAAATACTGGAGAAAAATTGCGTTGAGCTACTGGAAGGAGGAAAGGGAAAAGAACCATACTAAAATACACCAAAGCATAAGGCTTTTTCGAGGGAAACTAGTTAACCAGAGCCTAACCTGTTGGAGTCTTATTAGAGCCCTAACTGACTTGGGGAAAGAGAAATATCCAATTCCAGCCCACTTTAGGGATTCTCTTCCATCTAAGATTCAAAAAGGTCCATCAGATGGGCAATCTGCCATAATCTTTGCAAGAGAAGCAACTATGATGGGTAGAGTCTGGATTTCAGTGGGATAAATTAAATGGTGGAAGATGGGGCGATGTCAATAGCAAGTTTGGACCACAGCCAAGATGTTTAAGAGAGAATGAAAAAGAGAGAGTAGTAATAGGAAAGTATGAGATCAAGAAAACAAGTTTCTCCCTTCCTCTTCATCACTCTCCCTCTCTTACCCCAATTCCGGTACAGTTGTGAATTATGTAAAATTGTAATCTAGCCAACATTTCTATCTTTATGTAAGAAAACTTTTTTCTCAAATTTGTTAGATGAGAAAGACTTGAGTGTATTAGTAGGCTTTAGGGAGAGATCAAGCAAAAAAGGAGAGGCAGAAGACAGGAGAAAGAGGGAGAAAACTGGTTTAGTGAGGTTCTAATTCATTAGGGAAGGAATGGAGGGAGAATTAAGAATAAAGAGTAGACCTGCCAAGAACAGGATTATTATCAACTTCAAGTGTAATAAAGAGGATAAATTGGGAGAGGGAGAAGAATGGAACATTTGTGTGTGGTAGGGATAGAAATTGAGGGAATTCATAGGGTGGAATTGCCTTTATTTCTCTGTGAATCCAAAAGCAGAATTATCTGCTGAAGGTAAGGTGTCATATGAGGACCAGGCAGAAATAAAAGTCTGAAATTGAAAAAAAAATGGCATTTCCTCTTTATTCGAATGGAACCAGCTTCAGGACGCTTAGCAAATGGCCACATCTCTTAACTACCTGAACTGCCTTCTCTGTTGTAAATTTTTTCTTACAAGTAGAAAGCCATGGCAAGCAACCTGTCACAGAGTTCCAACTGAGTGCTAAATGCATGTTTTTCTTTAAAACGTCCTCAACGATCACTAAACAGATGGCCTTCCACAGTTAACTTCACCAGAACATCTTGTCAGGCCAAGCCTGTTTAGCTTTGAAGATGGCGTAAGTTTTCACTGGCCTGACTGTATTTCACTGCAGGGCTGTTCACCTACTAATTATTTACACAAGCCTCATAGTTTTTATAAAAGCTAAGTTCAGGACAAGATGTGACTGTCATTTCCTTTTCTTCTTTTCTTTTTTCTAATTTATTGCTTTACTAAAAATTTTCATTCTAAAACGTGTCTGATTACTTCATTCCCTTGCTTAAAATGTGTCATAAGGCCCCATATCCTAAGTTAGGGTAAGACTATTATTTTCAGCTGTGGCTCTCAAGTGTGACTCCATGACTTGGACCCTTCAGCGTCATCACTTGTCTACTCCATAGCCCTATCCTACGGTGGAGAGTCTTATTCTCAAAATCAACATTCCTGGTTTTCTCTCTGAGCCTTCACACAGGGTCTTCTCTATATCTGCATCACGCACCTCCTTATGCTTCATCATGCTAATTTTATACTCAGGCTTCATGTCTCAGCTTAGATATCACTCCTTCTGAGAATCTTCCCTAACCTTCCACGGGTTAAATACTCCTCCCTGTGCTCCTCTGTGTCTGCTTTACAATTACCTCGTTATCTGTTCCTCTCCCTCTGTATTTTTAGCCTAATAAGGTCAGATACCATAGGTGAAGGGACACTTTTGTTTTTACAGTACCTTGTATATAGATCCTGACACATAGTGGGAACTCAGAAAATATTTGTTAAATTAAACCATGGTTTTGCTATTTTATGAGTTTCAGAAGAGAATGTATAAAACTAGCAAGATCGGAGTTTGGAGAAATGATTCAGTTCCTGGTGCCACCTTTTACTAGCTATATGACCTTGTAAAATTATTTAAACTTATTCAATCATTATTTTTCTTAATTGTAAAATGGAGTTAAGTCTACCTACCTATCTCCTTGGTGTAAGAAGCAATAAAACCATGTATAATTAGCACAATGAATAGCACAAAAATAGGGTAATATCAAGAATGGATTCTATCTCATGAAATTTTTTTCCACTTAAAACACCAATGCCAACATTTTCTAATTGTTTCCCTCCTTTTCTCTTCCTTCTACTCATTCTACCAAGATGGCAGCAGGAAGTACATTTGAAAAGAGCTATTTATACAGTAGTTGAGACATCAATAGCAGCTGAAAATAGCTAACATTTATTAAGCAATTACTCTGTGTCTGATATTGTGCTAACTAGTTTATATGTACAATATTCCTAGCCCTTATTTTTATCATTTTATTCATGACATTCGGTGTTATGGAGGATGAATTCACTTGCTTTTCCTGCAGTCTGGGGTGACAGAGAAAGACAAGACAGAATCTCCTCAGTTATCTTGATATTTCAGGTGGGCACAGTGTATGCCTAATACTTTTGTATTCTCTCACCTTTTCATAGTGGTAGTGCACAGTACGAAGAGAGGGGATACATGAGGAGAAGTTGACTCTGAGTTGCTCCTCTCCTGCAGTTTCTGCCCACAAAATATGCCTGTCCAAAGCTACACAGATATGTCCCTTTCTTCTCAAATGTGTCACTGATTTCTTGGCCATCCTCTTCTTTGAACTCCAATAAACATCCTGTATATTTAATGTCACTGAGACCTCACATTGTCGGTGATGTTTGTGGTGGTTGTGTGTGTTTTATATAATTGCCTTCTTATTGTCATATTCTTCTGTTTTCCCAGTGGGTTTTTAACTTCTTAAAGGCAGGAACTTGTTCTTACTTGCCTTAAAAACCCCAGAACCTGATATCTGCCACATGGTAAGCTCCCCTAAATTCTTGTTGAGTGAATACATTTCAAATAAATCAGCCCCCCTTGACTTGGCACATGTACACACACACACACACACACACACACACACACACGAATATTTGCTAGATGATATGGCTGTCACAATTGTGTTAAGATGTGTATTTTAAGGGTATTTGTATCTTGCAAAGATTCATTTGGGCTAAGTAAAAGATACTGCATGAGAAGCGTTGGCCCCTATGGAAAGTTGGAGCTCTGAGAACAGTCAGGAGAAAAGGGGTTTTCAAAATGAATAGGTTATGCTTCTCTGTTAAAAGTAGGAGTGATGAAAAAAGAAAGCAGAGCTAAGTGTGCTAACATGACCTTGGACATTGTTCTGGACTCTGAGCTAACCTTATTCTGCCACCTCAGTCAAAATAATTTTCTCAATTAAGGTCTGTGTTCTCATCTGTCAAATAAATGTGCTAAAAATGACCTTCACAGGACAGTCCTCAGGAAAAGCTAATAAATGATTGCAAAAATCTGAGAGAAGGAAAAGCACCAGGTAAATCTTGAATAATAAATCAGGACTTTTCTGTACGAAGTCAAACTAGGAGGCATTTAATTTGGAAACTTCCAGTGTTTGGCTATCTGCTGAAGGAAAAAGGATCACAAGAAATGTATATATAAAAGAAGAGCTGACAGTTGAAAAACTAAAATGAAAAGTAACGACATAAACAATGTTAGGAGATGCCTTCAAGGAGACGAGTTCTCAGAAAGTTGAGATCTCAATTTAGAACATTTCTTTCTCTCTAATTGTTGTTCTGTGTGCTGCTACAATATGATGAAATGGCCATAAACTTAGTGTGATAGGCTTCCAGAATAATTTAATTATAATTTAACATTTACTTTTATGCCATGCAATTACTTACACTGCTTTTTGCTGAAGACAATACATTTAAGCAGCTGCACACAATGAAAAAATAGCTGACAGGGTCAATTCTAAAGTTATACTAAGGTTTAGTTACATTCCTTTTTCACCCAGTGGACTTAACAAATTAGGTGGCATGAGACTGGTTGAAAGAAAATCAGACAAGTAATCAAGAATCCTTGATTCTCCTCTTTTTCAAGATCTAGCTCTATGAATTTTACAAATTTCTTAATCTTTAGTAGGTAAGTGACCATTTTCTTATGATAAACATTGTCGCTGCATGGTCAATATTTCTTTCATTCACTAACATTTTGTGAAAATGGTACTAGTGTTGTTTACAGAATCAAAGAAAGGCTGTGTGTCATTTATGAGATTAAATTCATCCCCAAAACCAAAGTCATTGATATATGTTGGGTGTCTAGCTATAGTATTGTGCAAGACTGAATCATGATGTTAGGCTTTCATTCTCTACTCTAGATTTCTTTTATATTTTTCCCCTTCCTGAAAGTTTGCATCATAAGTAATTCTCACATGAGCAGTTCTAATGCAAAATATTTGTTGCCTGGATTTCATAAAGTGACTTTATGAACATATCACTTAAAATATTTTTGTGTTAAGTACATTTCCCATTCTGTCTTTGTGACTTGAATATTAAACAATTTATGTTAATTTTTAAATTAACAGGGATATCTTCTACTAACAACACATCAAGTTTGACTTCTATAATTTAGAATTTGAGGTGATTCTGACAGTAAACAGGCTCTGTTAGAATTAGAAGTCCCAAGTAAAGGGCATAACTTATAAAGGGCTTATAGTTTTTAAAGTTTGCAGAAGACATAGAAATTATTTAGTGTATATGTATATATATATACACACACACACATATATATTCTATATCTACATCTATATTCTATCATATATTATTTTAATTATTTAGTCTATTTATGTTTATATATTTTAGTCTATATATTAAAAACAGATATGTACTTAAACAGTTTCATTGAGATAAAATCAATATAGAAAATTCACCCATTTAAAATATACAATTCAGGGGCACCTGGGTGGCTCAGTCGTTAAGCGTCTGCCTTCGGCTCAGGTCATGATCCCAGGGTCATGGGATCGAGCCCCGCATCGGGCTCCCTGCTCCGCGGGAAGCCTGCTTCTCCCTCTCCCACTCCCCCTGCTTGTGTTCCCTCTCTAGCTGTGTCTCTCTGTCAAACAAATAAATAAAATATTAAAAAAAAATAAATTGTACAATTCAATGTTTTAAAATATATTCACAAGCTTGCTCAGCAGTCACTACAATCTGATTTTAGAACATTTTTACCCCTCCTAAAAGAAAGAAACCTCGTATCATCAATCCTAAGCAATCAATCCCTATCTCCCTTACCCCTTCTACCTCCACTTCTAAGCAACCATTAATTTACTTGCCACCTCTATAGATTTAATTATTCTGGATATTTCAAGGAAATCAAATCACACAATATGTGTATTTTGTTATTTGATTCTTTTCCTTAGCAAAATACCTTCAAGGGTCACCAACTGGTAGCATGTGTCAGTACTTCATTTCTTTTTATTTCCAAATATACATTATTTGGATATATCACCTTTTATTTATATGTTCATCAGTTGGTTCAACATTTTGGTTGCTATCTTTTTTTTTTTTTTTTTTTTTTTTACTGCTAGCAAATGCTGCTAGGAACATTTGTTTGCAACTTTTTGTAGGAACATGTGTTTTCATTTCTCTTGGGTATATATCTGAGAGCATAATCATTGTATCATATGCTAACTCTATGTTTAGCATTTTGAGTAAGAGTCAACTGTTTTTCAAAAATGCTGCACAATTTTACATTCCCACCAACAGTGCATGAGGGTTTGAATTTCTCCACACTTTCACCAACACTTGTTATTATATTTTTGATATAGACATTCAGTGGGTATGAGGTGATATCTCTTTGTGGCTTTAATTTGCATTTCCCTAGTGACTAATGATGTTGAGCATCTTTTCATGTGCTCATTGGCCATTAGTATATCTTTTTTAAGAGAAATGTCTATTCAAGTCTTTTGCCAATTTTTGTGTTAGGTTGTTTGGTTTTTTTATTGTTGAGTTAGGAGTTCTTTATATATTCTACCTATCAAATCCCTATCAGATATATGGTTTATAAAAAAGTTTCTTTCAGTTTGTAGGCTGTATTTTCACTTAATAATGCTCTTTGATGAACAAGACTTTTTAATTTTAATGAAATCCAACTTATCTATTTTGTCTTTTGTTGCTTGTGCTTTTAGTGTCATATAGCTAAGAATTCCTGTCAAATCCAAGTTCATGAAGATTTATTCTAAGAGTTTTAGAATAAATGATAAGTAGATAGATAGATGATAGAATAACACGATTTATTCTAAGAGTTTTATGGTTTTAGTTTTTATATTTAGGTCATTGGTCCATTTTGAGTTAATTTTTGTATGTAGTGTGGGGAAGGGGTCCAAAATCATTCTTTTACATGGAGAAATCCAGTTGTTTCAGTACTACCTGTTGAAGAGATCATTCTTTTCCTATTGAATGCCTAGTGTTCTTGTCAAAAATCAATTAGCCATAGATGTTTGGTTTTATTTCTGGACTCATGATTTTATTCCGTTGGTCTACATGTTTATCTGTATGCCAGTACTAGCCTCTTTTGAATACTGTATCTTTTGTAGTTTGGACCACTTGCATTTCATGTGAATTTTAGGGTCAGTTTTTCTATTTTTTCAAAAACGTCTGTTGGAATTTTAATAGGAAGTGCATTGAATCTGTAGATTGTTTTGTGTCGTATTGAAATCTTAACAATATTAAATGTTCCTATCTATGAACTTGGGATATTTTTCCATTTATTTAATTTCTTTCAGCAATATTTTGTGGCTTTTGGTGTACAAGATTTTTTCCTCCTCCTAGGTATTTTATTCTTTTAGATATTTTTGTGAATGGAATTGCTTTCTTAATTTACTTTTCAAATTGTTCAGTGATTGTGTATAGGAATGCAACTGATTTCTATGTGTTGACTCTATGTCCTGGACTTTGAAGAATTCATTTATCACTTCTGGTAGCTTTTTTATGGAGCCTCTGGGATTTTCCACACATAGGATCATTTCATCTGTGAATAGGAGTAATTTTACTTATTGTCTAATTGCTCTGGCTAGAACTTCCAGTACAATGTTGAATAACTGTGGTAAAAGTAGGCATTCTTTTTTTAAAAAAATTTAAGGATTTTTATTTATTTATTTGAGAGAGAGAGAGGACACACAGTCAGGGAGAGACAGAGGGACAAACAGACTCCTGATGTAGAGTTCCATCCCAGGACCCCTTATCTTGTTCTTGATCTTAAGGTGGGAGTTTTCAGTCTTTTCACCACTGAGTATGATGTTAGCTGTGGGTTTTTCATACAAGCTCTTTATCATGTTGAAGAACTTCCCTTCTATTTCTAGTAATGTTATAATATTTGCTTTCAACAATCACATATTTTAAAGAACTTAGGGAAGAAAAATTGCCTATTATATTACACAGATATTTACCATTTCTGTTGTTCTTTCATTTCTGAATTATCACTTTCCCTCTATTATTATGTCTCTTGTGTCTGAAGAATTTCCTTTAGCATTTCCTTTAGAACAGTTTTGCTGGTAATAAATTCTCTTAGGTTCCTTCACATGAGAATAAGCTTATCTAACTTTCATTCCAGAATGATATTTTTTCTGTATATTGAATTCTGGTTTGACAGTTCTTCCCTCTCAGCACTTTAAAAATGTTGTTCCAGTACCAATGGTTTCTGATGAGGAATCAATTCCATTATCATTGAGACCGTGATCTTCTGAAGATAATACATCATTCATTTCTCTGTTTGCTTTTAAGATTTTTTTATCTGTAAATTTTCAGAAATTCAACTATGATAATTCAAAGCATGGATTTCTTTGTGTTTATTCTAATTGGGATTAGCTGAGCTTCTTGAATCTGGATGCTTATGTATTTAACCAATTTGTTAAGTTTCCAGTCATTATTTCTTCAAAAATTTTTTCTGGCACACTGTTTTATCCTTTGCTCTGGAGCCTTGGCCACACAAATATTAGACCTGTTGATGCTGTCTGACAGATCCATAAAGCTCTGTTTAATTTTGTCAGTCTTTTCTTCTTCTTGTTCTGATTGGATAATTACTATTGAACTATCTTCAATTTACTGACTCTCTCCTCTGTCTTCTCTATTTGACTATTGAGTCCTTCCAGGGAATTTTTGTTTGTTTTATTTATTGTACATTTTCATTTTAAAATTTTTATTTTGTTCCTTTTATATCATTTATTTCATTATCTATTTCCATTCTTTTCAAAAATGTTCACTTGTACTTTTTGACACTTGATTATAATAGCTGCTTTAAAGTCTTTGTCAGGTAATTCAATATCTGCATAATCTCAGAATTGACATCTGTTGCTTTTCTGTTCTTTTTAGGTTATTGATTTTTTCCTGGTTTTTCATATCCTGACTAATTTTGGATTGTATCCTGGACATTTGGTACATTGTGTCATGAAATTCTGGGTCCTATTTAATTCTTAGAGGTCAATTGTGTGTTTTGTGTGTGTGTGGGGGGGGTATAGTATGCTTTATCAGTTAATAAACCTGTTTTATCATTTAATAGACCTGACTAGGTTTAGGCTGAAAGTTCGAAACTACCTTCTGTGAGTTATGGTTCTAAGTTGGTTCATTTTTAAAGGAGTTTGCAGTGTTAACTGGCTCTGCCCATCTGTATGCCATCCAGAGGCCAGTGTGAGACCTTCAGGGTGGTCTACCAATGACAGTTCATTTTCAGAGACTTTGGTGTGCTGTTAGGGTCACATTCATGCATCTGTAGCTCAGGTTATACACAATTTTATGGGATCACTTTCTTGAATTTCTTCATCTTTGCAGTCTCCTTGACTCTCTGGCTGCCAGAAGCTTCCATTCTTCTCTTCTTACTAGAAAGCTAGGGTTTTCATTTCCCCACCTGGTTGTGTACCTCCCACCAATGTGTCTGCCTTTGTGTTCCGGCAGCAGCAGGACAATTGAGAAAGAAAAAAGAATTTGGGATCCTTCTTCACATTCACAGGACCACAGTTTATCTCATTAGAGAAAAGGGTTCTTTTCCCTCAAAGTTGGAGTGCCTGCTCAGCTGCCACTGCTTAGCCTGCCACCACTCCCATAGGTTTGCCTGGGCCTAGAATGGAGAAAATGGGGGGGAAAAGTGAATTTTCCCCCTCTCTGACCCTGGGGATCTCTTCCCTGTTTTTCAGACCAGAAATAAAGGTCTTCTCGTGGAACTCTTTTAGCCTACAACCAGAGTGTAATTTTGGCCTTCGCACTGCTTTTCCATTGAGTCTGGGAGATACTGGAGGGAAAGATAAAAGAAATTCACCTTTATATTGGTCTGACTTTGAGTTCTGGTTTCCTTTATCATTCTATCTGTTACCAGTTAACTTTTCAGAGTCTTTAGGTAGCTGCTCAATGCACCTGTCTAAGTTTTTAGTTGTATTCAGTAGGAGAGACAGGATGAAGTATGTTTGCTTTTATCTGAACTGGCACCAGAACCTTAAATGCATATTGAAAAGATTATATTAAAATAGATTATTCCTTATTTCTGTCTATCTCATTTATTTGTTTTCCCTTTAGGTTTGTATTTTCTAAACCACTCTAAGCAAATGGCACAAATTCTTTTTGAAAAAAACCTATAGAACAATATTCTAGACCTCCCATTGGTATTTAGAGCTGTGTTTTTATTACCTTATCACCAAGAATTATGTCTTTATATTATCCCACTAATTTTAAATTCACTTTCTATAGTTGTACCTGTGGTACATCATATCATTTTCTATGTAAGAAGATGTTAGATAAATACTTAGAGGAATTTGGAATTTTAATTAAATGTATCTATTTAAATAAAAGTTCTTATAGGTATGTATGCATATTTAAGAACAGTGAAAGGAAAGAAAGGAAAATTTCAGTAAGTCTCCCTCCCATTGCAGGAACAGAGTAAATCTCACCTGTCGGATATACATACACAATTCAGAGAGTTTGCTGAATATTTGCTTCAAAATAAATACAGATATAGAATGCTGATTTTTAGGCGAATTGAAGTATAACCTAGAAGATTTTCTCTCTAATCTTATGGTCATCACAGCTCATTATATATTTTTTACTGAATAATTACAGATGTACTAAATATTTGGTAGTGTTTCATAAGAAGAAGAATCTAAGGAAGTACATATTTAAGCTGTTGAGTAAGATCACTGGAGTGGGAATAGAAGTGCAGGACATGACCTTAGCATTGAAAAGAATTCTATGTGCCTGACCTTGTGTGAATTTAAGAAACAAAATTGATTTATAACTAAGCTAGTTAGGGTGGAGGTAGGATTTTTCAGAATCTATAATGAAAAAAACAAAAAACAAAAAATGGTTATGTTTCCCTAAGGTGGATCTTTTTGTGGTAGACTATAACAAAGCAATAAAGGAATCGGCAATACTTGCATACCCAGTGGACTATTTAAATATTGTGACTGAGAACAAAAGACTTCAAAATTTCCCTAGCTCGCTTGTTTAAATCTATATGGGAATACAGATTTAGAGCTAAATGGAGCACAATCACACAGGGAGCCTCTGGAGGCTACAAGGACTATGAATATTGATGGCAATTCACTTCTGTGTTGTGCTCTGAACAAATGACAACAGGGTAGTAAACAACTATTTCCTTGGAGATGCAAATAGATTCTATAGGCTGTGAACTGAGACTCTTTCCCACTCAGATCTTATTCAAAGCAGTATATTTAGAAGGGTACACATACCCTAACAATTACACTGGGCATGGCAAACTAGAAACAAAGAAACAGAATTAGTTCCAACTCATTATAACTGTAAACAAGACTTTCTCTCTCTTTCTTGCCAAGTAGACTGGAGATGGCATTATTTTTGTTTCACACACACTTTTAGAAATAAATGAATTCATTCTAGGAAAGTTGCCTTTAAGTATATAACAAGATTTTGCTGGATATGAATTCTGCAAGTGCTACCTTTCAGAGGTACAGTATTTTCTGGAAAATTGTTGCTACTATCATTTTTACTCATTGGAAAGCTCTATTTTCCAAACAGGAAAATTTCTCTCTTGAGTCTACAGAGGTTCATAAGGGACAAAATGCCATCAGGACCTAAGGGGAAGGTAAAACATTAGAATAGCTGATACAAAAATCTGAAAATGATATTCTGAAGAGAAAAATAGAATCCTTTCTCTTGGAGGAGAAAAGCAGCTAGCACTGCTGGATTGAAATTTAGAGAAGGAAAAATATGTTCAACCCGAAGACAGATGAGCAAGTAGTCAGAAATAGTCGGCTTGAATAGTAAAACTGTCCACATAGAATTTAGCATGATGTCTATAAGTAGGTATTTTAAAGCATTAGCATTAAGAACAACATTTTTCTGATTGACTTATTTCACTCAGCAAGCAGGCAAATTTAGATTATTTACAAAACAAACAAAAGAAGTAAATTTGTGTATTGCTTTTTATTTCTATAAGGAAAAATAGTTGCAAAGTCTATTTTGGAATCCCGGTAATTTTTCTGAGAACAAGGGCTACGTATTATTCTTCTTTGTGTTTCTAGGACCTGAGTTGAACTCTAAATACAGATATCAACCAAAAATCTTTCTACATAGCACCAATCTATAGGGATGCTCAGATATCACTGGAAATGCAGTAGGATGGGGTGGGGGGAGTATTTTCCTGGCTTCCTCTTAGGAAGACCATTGCATTCTGTTAGAAAGGATTCTTTGATATGTCCTTACATTTGGCAAGTTAGACCTTAATGAGTATGTTCCAGCAATAATAGATGACTAGTAAATTGCCTTCTAAGGAGCATGGATTTTTTTTTTTTTTTTTTTTTTTTTGATTGTAGGACTTTAAGAGTTCTTCAGTGGAAAGTACAAGCTCTTCAAAGAGCCTAGTGACAGAAGAGCAAGAAGCAAGATAAAAGAGGAGTTTGAGCTCTGCCACCAGTAGTTGTCCTTTGGTCTTTCTGAAATGAGATACTCAGTGTCCTCTGTATATAAATATTTGAAATTTACACCACAATTGTTAAAAGAGGCAGCAAGTTGTTAGTCTTGGGGCACCCGCATGATTGTGTCTGGATCTGCTTATACTTCTCACCATCAGAGGTTCTGCATTCACGTTGAATGTTATTTGTTTGCTTTCCTGTTAGAGGATATTTCTGTTAACAGGAGGTAGGACAAGTCAGTTTGAGAGTTAGGGACTAGATTTTGCAGAATCTGTTAGAGGCTCTCAATCATGTCAACTTTTCTTGAAACATTGCTCTCTACCTTTGTGCCATAAACTGGGCAGTCTCTTCCTCATTCCTGTACTGCTAGTAGATTTTCCATGCAGAGCTGTTGTCAAATATGCACACACTCTCACATCTCACATTCTAAGGGTCTTTTCAAGATGCAGCTGTGTCCTGATGAGCTGAGGTATAGGTCAGTTCTTATCTTGACACACTTGCAGCAAGCTGATCCAACCATGGCCTTATTTTCTCCAACCATCATTAAAGAGGTTAAGCCCCTTAGATCATCCATTTTCTCTTTCATTTTCTCAGCCCACTACTGTTCTCTCTGGGCAACTCCCAAAATATCAGGTGTGCTGAGAAACCTCTGTTCTTTGATGATTAGACTCTTATTCATCCTTAATCACCTCACTGATCCATCCTGATAATGCCTGTCCTTAACTGAGCACTGGCTCTTCCTTGAGGAAATCATCTTCCTTGTAGCTTTCCTCAGCTTGCAGTGGAAGGAAGGCTTTCATTCTCCAAAACCCTGTTTGTATTTTGGTCTGGGTTTGAATCCATGGCCAGAGGCTGCCGGTTGTCCCTGGTTATTCATTCTACTTTCTTTTATTGTAATGGAAATTCCAATTTATAGCTAAGTCATAGTTGGCTTGAATAAGGATATTTCCCAGAATCCCTTACAGTTGGGTGGCATGTGACTAAGTTCTGGTTAATGGGATATCAGCCAGAGTAGCGGATAAACTTCCTCAAATGACTTTAAAGGGTGAGGGCATTTGCCTAAACCATTTTCCACCGCTGCCATCTCTTGACCTCACTCACTCCCTCTTCCATCGAAGACCTCAGCAGCTACTCTCATGGATTGTTTCCATCCCAAGTTCTGGCAGAGTGACTTCACTCTCCCTGTCTAGAAAACACAGTCACCACACTGGCATCTTAGGTTCTTGTCCTTCTCAATTCCTTTGACTTTTCCCATTTGTATCAATCGGGATAGGATAAGTTATGTGACAGTAACAAACAACTCCCAAATCTCAATAGTTTATAGTAACAAAGGTTTATTTCTTGCTCATGTTACAAGTCCATTGTGTGTCATCTTCACTCTAGTACCCATGCTGGCTTCTAATTCAGACATTGCCACTTTTATGGGAGAGGTAAAAAGACATGGTAAGCCTTGTGCTGGCTCTTAAAGCTTCTGCTCAAAAGTGCCACACATTAATTATACTCAAAGGTCATTGGCTGAAGTAATTCACATGGCCAAATGTAGTATTCATAGGGTGAAAAGCGGACAATTTTTGTGAAAAATTAACATTCCGCACTAATGCCTATTGCTAAGGATGTAACATATACAAGTATTTATAGACAGATTGAAATATAAAATCATTTTTTTCATTGAAAATATGATATAATTTTTATTTTGAAGAAATAGAGGTCATCTAATTCAATCTTTTATCCAATTCTGAAACAATTTTGTTTCATCCAGACAAGGGTTTGGTATTCTTTCTTTAAAAACTGCTTAACAAGGAACTTAGTACCTCACAACAGAATTCATTGATATTTAGTTTTACATAGATATGGTTATTTCAATGACACCTTGAAAGGATCAAGGTAAACATGTGGGATCAAATCCCATTGAACCTTAAGTCCTATATATTTTGGATCTCTGTTGTTAATACTTCTTTGTAACAAATTGAGATTTGTCTCCTCATAATGTCTGTCTTTTGGCTCTTACCTGAGTTTGGAGATTTAGAATATGGCACTAGTAAAGAGAATTTGTCTGGCAAATTGAACAACACATATCCTCTCTAAAGGAGGTAATTTTTACTCAACTCCAAACTGTATAATCCAGGAAGTTGCTCTTTTACCTTGCCCATAGGCTTATTTACCCTCAATTGGAGAAATGGGTTTCAATTGAGATCAAAGCAAATTAACACTAATAGGCAAACCACATATATATCTGCATGCTATATCTGGCCTTAGGGTCTGCAGAATGTGACCACTATGTAAGACTGACGACATAGTTTATGAATAAAACCCCTCCCATCTGGACCTTTTTTGTACTGGCAGCTCAGCTATGCCTTGTAGTTGAAAAAGGATACAAAGTTTTGAAAACAGGAAAGCCAGGGACTAGGGAGTACCCTAAATGTCTCATTGGTGCCTCTTGATCTATGAGTTTCATAACACCATGGCCAGAGACAGTGAAATTGTATGTATGACATGGAGGATTCCACACCAATAGGGCTGGGTCTGATAAGAAAGGTAATTGGGTCTCTCATGTACATGGTTTCTATCTTTGTATGGCTTTAATCGTCAATAAAGCTTTTTAAAAAGGCAGAGAATCAGAAGCAGCATCAGTAGTGTGCAAGCATGTGAGAACTTCCTCCTGATAAGAACAATGATGAATCCTGTCTGTTTTTTATCATTCAAACACCCGTGAGTCACCATTACTTCTATTACCCTGCCTCGGGTTTCTTATATTTATAAAGATATCTTGAGATAGTATCACTTTTTTTTAACTAAAATTCAATTATATGATATTTCTTCTGTTTGCTTCAAGTGTTTAGCTTCCTTTAGAGAACACAATTTCCTGAAGAGTTCACAGCCTTGTATTCTATGCTTCACTCTGTGATTATGCAGTGAATCAATCTCCAAATTGCTAGTCTGTAATTTCTGGAATCTATCCTTTTATTCTCATGTTAAAAATTAGAATATTTCTTTATTCTATGTTTCTGGGATTTGTCATATTTGTTACAATTCTTCGATAATCACTAACAGTTGGTTCTGTGATCATATCTGTAGATTTTGTTTCCTGGGATATAATTAGTCAGAACCCAGGATCTGGAAGTCATCTAAACAGCTCCATGGTCTTGTGTTATTTTGATTTTTGTTTGTTTGTTCACCAAGTATTTATTTAAGCCCAACATGATTGGGTTAGGAGTTGGGGATGGAGCTATAGTAACTAGAAACAGATTTTGCTCTCTAAGACTTCAGGTATCATCATAGTAAGAGTTAAAGAGATTGAGTGTTGCCTGTGTAGAAGGACTACATATCAGATATTTGCTCCCTAATGCTCATTTTTTCCTCACAGTATTATGGGACTGATACCATTCATTTTATAGAAGAAGAAGCTGCTGAACAGAGGGTTCCAATGAGTTATTGAAGAGCTCACAACTCATAAGTTGTGAGTATCAGTATCAGTATTTAAGCCTAAAATTTCTATTATATATAAATATATATATATTATATCAAGTTATATCAAGTTACAACTCTGGCTCTACTCAACTTGAAATTCTGTCTCTCATTAATGCAGTTGGCTGTGGTAGGTTTGGTTTTAAGGCCATTCTTCTTAACGGAGAAATAAGATTCAGGTTAATGCTTATTTCCTCTCTCCCACAGATGTTTCCTAATTCCATCAGTGGACATAGATGACTGTGCAAAACTAATAGAGGCATAATATTACAATACGGGAGAATGTCCTTTTCTTCCTCCTTTGTCTAGCTTTAACCATACTGGTAAATACCCTTTACATTGTTGTTTGTCCTAAAACTTGTTCACAACTGTCCTTTCTATACATTTCAACATCTCTATCATGGGTCTTTTTCTCTCTCCTTTTTATGTGTTCCTTCTTACACTTATCCATATGTCCTTTACCTGGAATCATCAAAGACATCCCTGGGAGCTGTATTTTACATGACATTATCCTATTGATATAAGCCAGAAACAGAAAGAAAAAAAAAAAAACTTCATGATCTCACTAACATGTGAAATGTAAAAAAGTCAAATATATAGAGACAGAGAATAGAATGGTGGTTATCACGGATGCAGAAGTGGGGGAAATGGAGAAATGTTGGCCAAAGTGTACAAAGATGTAGTCATGTAAGATGAGTAAGTCTAGATATCTAACGTACAGCGTAAGTGCTATAGTTAATAATCCTCTATCAAATACTGAAAATTTGCTAAGAGAGTAGATTTCAGGTGTTCTCATCACACACAAAGGAAAGGTAACTATGTGAGGAGATGATATGTTAAATAGCTTGGCTATAGTAATCATTTTACTATGTGTATGTATATCAAATCATCATTTGCACAGCTCAAATATATACAATTTTTATTTAAAAATTAATTAAAAAATAAGTGCCTTCTTCCCCCATGGTTTATTCTTCTTAGGATCATACACAGATATTACATATTCTCTTTAACTGAAATATCTTGCCTCTGAGTATATTTGATAATAGCAGTAATCCTTTCCATCCCCCAAATTTCTAGAAATCAATTTTTATTAAATCTTTTTCTGTGATAGCATATCCAAAAGTAAAGTGCATCCTCTTTTATAACATTCAATTCAGTATTTACAAACACAGTGATGCAAGATGTACTCTGCACAAAGGTGCCCTGCTAAGGAAATGTAATTGGGGGCTGTAACCAGCCTGAGTTTAGCCCTCCAAGTCATGGGACTGTGGCACGAAGCTTAAGCCCCTCTTCCCACAACAACATCCCCCCCCATAAGATGGGATGCATGTGAGACCAGGCCTAGAGTTCCCTTCCTTTGCTAATATGACATGATCGTTTTCTTCTAAGATTCCTTCCATTTTCATTTCATCAATAAATTATTTTTGGTAATACTTAAGTCTAGCAGTAATCTTTGTTATTTCTACTCATCTTTGGACATGAAAAATCAGCAGGATAACTTAATAGAAATTGCTTTGCTTTGATCAGTGTGAGTTCTAAATAGGTGAAATTGCCCAATTCTTGGTAGGCATCTTTGCTAAGAAAAAAAACTGTATTAGAAAACATATTTAATTTGCTCAGTCTGATCAGTGGTCAGTAGCAGCCAAAAATATTCTTTTTTTTCCTACTTCATCTTTATTCACATAGCAACCCACATCCCATAACTATTATTAACAAAAACGATAAAAGGATTTTGATATTTGTTTTTTAGATGTATAGTTCAAATCCTTGTTTTTCTCAGAATTTTTAAAATTTATTTATTTTTATTTAAATTCAATTATTATATAATGTATTATTGGTTTCAGAGGTAGAGGTCAGTGATTCATCAGTCTTTTATAATACCCAGTGCTCATTACATCAATGCCCTCCTTAATGTTCATCACCCAGTTACCCCATTCCCTGACCCCTCTCCCCTCCAGCAACCCTCAGGTTGTTTCCTATGCTTAAGAGTCTCTTATTGTTTGTCTCTCTCTCTGATTTCATCTTGTTTTATTTTTTTCTTTCTTCCCCTATGATCCTCTGTTTTGTTTCTTTTTATAAAAAAAGATTTTATTTATTTATTTGACAGATAGAGACATAGCAAGAGAAGGAACACAAGTAGGGGGGTGGGAGAGAGAGAAGCAGGCTTCCCACATAGCAGGGAGCCCGATGCGGGGCTCGATCCCAGGACCCTGGGACCTTGACCTGAGCTGAAGGCAGATTTTATTTATTTATCTGACAGAGCACAGCAGGGGGAGTGGCAGGCAGAGGAAGAGGGAGAAACAGGCTCCTCACCAAGAAGGGAGCCAGATGTGGGGCTCAATCCCAGGATCCAGGGATCATGACCTGAGCTGAAGGCAGCTACTTAACTGACTGAGCCACCCAGGTGCCCCTCTCTGTTTTGTTTGTTAAATTCCACGTATCAGCAAGATCATATAATTGTCTTTCTCTGATTGACTTATTTCTCTTAGCATAACACCCTCTAGTTCCATCCAAGTCATTGCAAATGGCAAGATTTCATTTTTTTGATGGATGAGTAGTATTCCATTGTGTGTGTATATATACATATGCATATACACCTTCCTTATCCATTCATCTGTTGATGGGCATCTTGGTTCTTTCCATTGTTTGGCTATTGTGGACATTGCTGCTATAAACCATTACAGGGCACGTGCCCCTTTGAATCACTATTTTTGTATCCCTTGGATAAATACCTCGTAGTGTAATTGCTGGGTCATAGGGTAGTTCTATTTTTAACTTCTTGAGGAACCTCCATACTGTTTTTCAGAGTGGCTGCACCAGTTTGCATTCCCACCAGCAATGTAAGAGGGTTCCCCCCTTTCTCTGCATCCTCTCCAACATCTGTTGATTCCTGAGTTGTTAATTTTAGCCATTCTGCCTGATGTGATGTAGTATCTCATTGTGGTTTTGATTTGTATTTCCCTGATAATAAGTAATATTGAGCATTTTTTCAAGTGTCTGTTAGCCATTTGTATGTCTTCTTTGGAGAAATGTCTGTTCATGTCCTCTGCCCATATCTTGACTGGATTTTTTGTTTTTTAGGTGTTGAGTTTGACAAGTGCTTTATAGATTTTTGGATACTAGCCCTTTATGTGATATGTCATTTACAAATATCTTCTACCATTCTATAGTTTGTCTTTTAGTTTTATTGATTGTTTCCTTTGCTGTGCAAAAGATGTTTATCTTGATGACGTCCCAATGGTTCATTTTCGCCTTTGTTTCCCTTACCTTTGGAGATGTGTCTAGCAAGAAGTTGTGGCAGCCAAGGTCACACAGGTTGCTGCCTGTGTTCTCCTCTAGGATTTTGATGGATTCCTGTCTCACATTTAGGTCTTTCATCCATTTTGAGTCTATTTTTGTGTATGGTGTAAGAAAATGGTCCAGTTTTATTTTTCTGCATGTGGCTGTCCAGTTTTCCCAGCACCATTTGTTGAAAAGACTGTCTTTTTTTCCATTGGATATTCTTTCTTGCTTTATTGAAGATTAGTTGACCATAGAGTTGAGGGACCATTTCTGGGTTCTCTGTTTGAAGTCCAGGTTGTGATACCAATAGCTTTGGTTTTCTTTTTCAACATTCCTTTGGCTACTCAGGGTCTTTTCTGTTTCCATACAAATTTTGGGATTATTTGTTCCAGCTCTGTGAAAGAAGTTGATGGTACTTGATAGGGATTGCAATGTATAGATTGCTTTGGGTAGCATGGACATTTTAACAATATTTGTTCTTCCAATCCATGAGCATGGAACGTTTTTCCATTTCTTTGTGTCTTTCTCAATTTCTTTCATGAGTGTTCTATAGTTTTCTGAGTATAAATCCTTTGCCTCTTTGGTTAGGTTTATTCCTAGGTATCTTATGGTTTTTGGTGCAATTGTAAATGGGATTGACTCCTTAATTTCTCTTTCTTCTGTCTCATTGTTACTGTATACAAATGCAACTGGTTTCTGTGCATTGATTTTATATCCTACCACTTTACTGAATTCCTGTTATCAGTTCTAGCAATTTTGGGGTGCAGTCTTTGGGTTTTCCCAAAGACTTTTTTGGTTTTGCAGAGTATCATGTCATCTGCAAAGAGTGAGAGTTTGACTTCTTCTTTGCCTATTTGGATGTCTTTTATTTCTTTTTGTTTTCTGATTGCTGAGGCTAGGACTTCCAGTACTCTATCGAATAGTGCTGGTGATAATGGACATCCCTGCTGTGTTCCTGATCTTAGGGGAAAAACTCTGTTTTTCTCTATTGAGAATAACATTTGCTGTGGGCTTTCCATATATGGCTTTTACGATATTGAGGTATGTTCCCTCTATCCCTACACTGTGAAGTTTTAATCAAGAAAGGATTCTGTACTTTGTCAAATGATTTTTCTGCATCTATTGAAAGAATCATATGGTTCTTGTCCTTTCTCTTATTAATGTAGTGTATTACATTCATTGATTTGCAGATGTTAAACCATCCTTGCACCCAGGAACAAATCCCACTTGGTCGTGGTGAATAATCATTTTAATGTACTGTTGGATTTTATTGGCTAGTATTTTGGTGAGAATTTTTGCATCCATATTCATCAGGGATATTGGTCTATAATTATCCCTTTTGGTGGGGTCAAGGTAATGCTGGCTTCATAGAAAGAGTTTGGAAGTTTTCCTTCCATTTATATATTTTTAAAACATTTTCAGGAGAATAGGTATTAATTCTTCTTTAAATGTTTGGTAGGATTCCCCTGGGAGCCATCTGGCCCTGGACTCTTGTTTGTTGGGAGATTTTTGATTACTGCTTCAATTTCCTTGCTGGTTATAGGTCTGTTCAGGTTTTCTATTTCTTCCTGTTTCAGGTTTGGTAGTTTATACCTCTTTAGGAATGCATCCATTTCTTCCAGATTGCCTAATTTTTTGGCATATTGTTGCTCATAATATGTTCTTATAAATTGTTTCTATTTCTTTGGTATTTGTTGTGATCTCTCCTCTTTCATTCATGATTTTATTAATTTGGGTCCTTCCTCTTTTCTTTTTGATAAGGCCAACCAGGGTTTTCTCAATCATTAATTCTTTTGAAGACCCAGCTTCTAGTTTGTTGATCTGTTCTACTGTTCTTATGATTTATATTTCATTGATTTCTGCTCTAATCTTTGTTATTTCTTTTCTTCTGCTGGATTTAGGCTTTTATTTGCTGTTCTTTCTCCAGCTTTTTTAGGGGTAGGGTTAAGTTGTATTTTTGAGACCTTTATTGTTTCTTGAGAAAGGCTTGAATTGCTATATACGTCCCTGTTAGGACTGCCTTTACTGCATTCCAAAGGTTTTGAACAGTTGTGCTTTCATTTTCGTTTCCATGAATTTTTAAAATTCTTTAATTTCCTGGTTGACCCATTCATTCTCTAGTAAGATGTTCTTTAGCCTCCATCTCTTTGAGCTCTTTCTAAATTTCCTCTTGTGATTGAGTTCCAGCTTTAAAGCATTGTGGTCCGAAAATATGCAGGGAATGATCCCAATCTTTTCCAGCCAAAAATATTCTTGATGAAATAGATATTCTTCATTTAGAGTTAGAAGACCAATGTCCAAGTCTTGGTATCAGTTTCCTCTTACTAACACCATCATCTTTTTTTTTAAGATTTTATTTATTTATTTGAGAGAGAGAGAATGAGAGAGAGAGAAAGCACATGGTGGGGGGAGAGGATCAAAGGGAGAAGCAGACTCCCTGCCGAGCAGGGAGCCCGATGCAGGACTCGATCCAGGGACTCCAGGATCATGACCTGAGCCGAAGGCAGTCACTTAACCAACTGAGCCACCTAAGCGCCCAACACCATCATCTTTTAAAAGTAACTAGTCTCTGCATCTTTTTACCTTCTGTAAAATGAGATCAAATGGAATATGTGAGTGAAGTTTTTTAACACTCTAGAAATTAGTGTAATAACATAATCTCTTTTGTTTTTCACCTCTTGTATCCTCACCTAAATGAATATCTACCAAACTATAATCAGATGGACCTTAGGTGGTCATTTGTTTTGTTTGTTTTTTGTCTCTGTGTTAAAAGCTAACTTTAATGACTACTGCAGAACTTTGTTATTTTACCAAAAGTGAGAGTCAGAATATGTCGGTGTATACTTTTAACTGTTATAATTTAGCATGACACAGTATTTTACTAGTGAAAGATTACTTAATGTCTTAATTGTTATGACAAATCCATTCCCTTAGGACTCAATCATACATACAGAATCTGTAGTTCTATAAAAGTTTTTCAAATATTTACATAAAAAGATGATTTATAATCACATAATTTAAAATCTCAGACTAATCTGTGTTTGGACTCTGAAAAATACTGGCTATATGATCTTAGGAAAGAAGTAAATTTAATTCTCTAAGGCTCAGTTAATTCATCTGAAAAATAGTGATAATCTTGCTAACTGTGAAGAATAAATGAGACATTGTAAGATACTGTGTATGAAAAGCACATTATCACCTGTAAATTGATGTAGTTACCCTTTTAAAAAATGCCATTTTACACCATTATAAAATTAAGAGTCCATCTAAGGTTATGTAACAGTGTTCCACAATTCTAGGGGGTGCCATTTCCAGAGCATTCCATGTAAATGGCATGCCTTGCAGTTGCTCAGAGTCTTAGCTTTGAACTCAAGTAGTTTACTCCATGGTCTCTGGATTCTACTAACTCAACAAACATATAGTCAGTGTCTAGTAGGAGGCTGGCAGTGTGCTAGATGACAAAGACAAATAGGATACTGTTCCTTTTTAATAGAGTATAAAACTTAATAAAAATTTTAGGTGGAGAATTACTCTCGAGAAAAAAAAGTAGCAAAGGCTTTGCTTTCACATACTTAAGCACACGTTAGGAAATGGTACCTTTTCTGGGCGGAAAAGTTAGAAAAAACTGTTCCTTGTAGGGGGTATGCCCGGGAGTGCAAGCTTCATGCCACAGACCCATGACTTGGAGAGCGAAACTCAGGCTGATTTCAGCCCCCAATCATATTTCTTAACAGGGAATCTTTGTGCAGAGCACAGCGTGCACAACTGTGCTTGGATACCCAGAAGTGAAGGTTATAAAAGAGGATGCACTTTACTTTTGGGTATGCTATCACAGAAGATCCAGTGACATTAGTGAATCTCAAAATTTTGTATGATTTGTATAAAGCCAAGTTACTATGTCTTAGCTCATTGTTACATTCGATGAAATACGAATCTGGCATTTATAATAATTGAACAGCAATTTAAATTTTTACTGTAGTGCTTAGAGAAAATGCCAAAAGGGATTGCATTCACAAAAACTTAATTTTTTTTTCTTTGTGTCTTTCTCTTTCAATATCTCATACTCATGGGTGGGTGGGAGTGGAGGAAATATGTTTCTTCTTGTCCCACTGGTTTAAAAGTCATCAGATTTTTATAGGAATTGGCCTTATTTACAGGCAGAATAAAGATGAGAAATGTTGTAATACAGTGTGATATTTTAGAAAAAAATCATTTCAGACATCATTAAAGTCCATAGAGTTGGCTAGCTAAGCCAGAATTTTTTTTTTTTATTCAGTACCAGCTAAAGTTAGTGGTGGTAAGTTACAAATTACTTGTCTCCCAAAAGTTTTATAAAATATACCACAAAGTAAAGTTTAAATGAAACAAACTGCTGCACTTCCTTTTGATTCCTAACCCTAAAAGCTCATGAAAAATATATACACTTTGGGATAGGGAACAGATAATTAATGGTTGCCTATAATTCTGAAGCTGAGCATGTTCAATCTGGGTAATTACACCAAATCAGGCAGAAACACTATTATCAACTGTTAAATGCTATTGTACCACTAGGGTTTTTACCTTTGTTTTTCCACTTGAGATGAGACATGACACCTTAATTGAATATATCCTCAAGTTGATGACAAATTTTTAAAATATACAAAAGTACTTTCCCCCTACTGAGTACTCAAGAACAGTTCTAAAAGTAGCTTGAGACCAAGCTCACAAGGCTACAGATAACAATGTATTTTACCTGATCATTCTGAAGTCTCTTTTGGAGGGATACCAAATACCTCTATATTTGTAATTCATGTTTTAAGCTTTAAATATATGCTTTTCAAATCAATTTTTAATTTTATTGTTATTCATTCACTGCTCTATTTGAATGAGGCCAGAACAAGAACAAGATTGAGAAGCATATCATCCTAGAATTTCTAAGTACATGAGGTGTTGTTTTGGTTAGTACCCTAGTATGCAGATGGCAACAATGAAATTCATGGAATTTAGTACTTGTTCAAAAAGTCATCAAATTCACTTGTAGCCTATCAAGAACTAATACCTGATTCCCATTGAGTAGCATGCTTTCAACTCTGAAATGCTCCCAGGAGTTTTGGTGTTTAGAGCTGAAACTGATGTCAGCACTTGGACAAGAACTGAGACAGTGAACACTACTCCAACTATATTTTATAAATTTATGTCCATCACTTAAGCGTCAATGTTGTTCAATCTAGTCAGAGAGAGAGAGAAAGATAAAGATAGATACAAAATATCAGTATCTTCCAAAAGCATTTTTCAACTAATATGTATTTTCCCTTATAGTTGATTTTCGATGTAGATATGGAAGAGAAAATACAAACTGATTTAATATTTTTAAAACACTTATCTTTTAAGAATTTTTGACTGAGATTAGATCAGGTCTGTCTTCAACATTCTTCATTCAAAAGATTTGGAAATAATTATTTAGAATAAAGCACAACATAAAAAATAATGTATTCGTTGTTTCAGGCACTGGTGTTCATTTTAAGAAAACAGGGACTGGGTTGTGGAAGGAAGAGGGAGAAGCTACAGAGGGATTGCAGAACCATATAGGACATTCCAGATACAATGCTGTTTGGGGAAAAATTTATTGTTTCAGATTTTACACCTATTTAACTTGCAGTGATGCTGAGACATCTAATTGAAATGGACTAATGGGCAAGGGAGCGATCTGGCTCATCTCATAAATTCGAGTGAGTCATTTAGATTGTGCAAGTTTCCCAAGGGACAGTTAAGCAAAAGAGGGACAAAGGGTCAAGAACTAGACAGTGGATTCTCATGTTTTTAAATGAGATTTAAAAACTGAGAAATCAGAAAAAAGAAGTCAAAACAAGAAGCAGAAAAATTGAAAGGGAAGATGGAAATCAAGACAATTTAACATTCCAAAAGCCAATGCTGAAAATCAGTCATGGAAAGGCCTAAAATACTGGTGATGGGTAGGTTGCAATGGAGCCAGTTCATCCAGGGTATCTGAGTGTCAACTGAACCTCCACAATGTCTTTCTCTCCCACCTCCCTGTGACACTTAATAAATGTAATCTGCTCTCTGGTCTGAACCCTGTCTTCAAAGTTCTGTCGTTATTCAGGGTTGAAATAAAAGATTACAAATATTTCCTTAAAAGTGGTTTATCCTGAATGGCTATAGACAGTTATACCAGAATAAATATTGAACGTTAAAATATGTGTAAAATATGTACATATTTTATCGTTAGTGCTTACTTCTCCTCTTGACTCATCATTTTCTTGATTGATATGCTGCCTTTTCCAATCGATTTCTTCTTTCATGGTCTACTACTGCAGTGCCATGAAGACTGTGTGCAGACTTTTATCCTAGCTTTTTAGAAATCTGGTAGCTCGTGCATCATCTCATTTAGCCTCATTTCATGGGAAAGAGGCAGATACAGAACAGGCTTAAGTGCTTTGCCAAAAAATACAACTAACTGGCTTCAGAAACTGGTCTAAAGTTTCCAGATTGACATTCTGAGTTAGTTGTGATTTCTCTTATTTTTAGTACATGTTTATAATACATCAAGGACAGAGATGTTTTAATAGAAGATAATAATGGCTTGATCTCAGCTTTACTGTTGCTATGTGACCTTAGATAAATTACTTCACTTTTCAGCACCTCATTTTTCTCACATTTAAAATAAGCATAGCAATGGTACTTTTTTCATAGCATTGTTGTGAACACTAGATGGGCAAGCAAATACATGTAAATCTTCAGAACAGTGTCTCCCAAGTAGCAAGCAATTAATGTATGCTAGCTATGTTGTTGTTATTCCTGCTGTTATTATTGTTATTCCTTGGTAGGTACAAATTGTAGGATTCTTCTCAAGGAATTCATACTATTGTATAGAATTAATTTAATAAAATTAAATTATGTTCCTGAGACATTTAGGTACTTGGGAGATTTCAGTTTGCTTCTAACTCTATTTATTATCTGGGTACATTTGGGATAGTCATTTAAACTATATGAACCTCAGTTTCTTCTTTTGCAAAAGAGGGCAGTAATGATTCTTGACTCCTGGGGTTACTGTGAAGATCAAACGAATAATGACTATGAAAGAATTGTGTAAGTTATAAAATGCTGTATAAATGCAAGACACTATTTTTTTTTCCTTTGGCCCTTCATGGGACACTAAGTTCAATGGAATCCTGTCCTATGAAATTATGCTTCAATATAATATGAAAGCAGGTTTATGACACCATTTCTTTTCTCTTGTTCATGCATATCTGACTTCCTTCTTTTCTCCTCCATCCCCTCTGTTCCCCTGCCCTTCCCTCCTTTCCTTCCCCTCCTTCCTTCTGTCTTTCTTTTATACAATTATATTTTAATGCTACTATGTGCCAGGGCCTGTACTAAATATTGCAAATAACAAAATCAACTTTTCCCTCAAGGAATCTCATTGGGATACACACCCACAAGAAATAAATTGTGTGATATGATAAGCTCAACAGTAAATATATGAACTGGATAGGGAGGTTTAATTATACAATTGTTGAATTGGGTCTTTGGGAATTCATCTTCCTCCATTGTTATTCTGTTTGTAGTACAAAATCTTTAAAATCTTCAAACCCAGAAAACAAATTTGACTCTTAAACATGGAGTCATAAGTATCTTGGCAGAGCTAATATATGCAGGATACTCAAGAATTATTTGTCAACTAATTACTTTGCAAATAAATAAATACACATTTTAAGTATTTAGGTGAGAAATGTTTGATTAGGAGTCTAATAATTTTATAAAATGAGTGAAATTTTCTGAAATCTTAAGTTGATGTTCTGTATATAATTGTTATTGTTATGAACAATGAAAGGCAATCTCTCAAATATGCAGAGATTTTTTTAATCAATATCCAAATTCCAAATAACTTCTCTTTATCTTTGAATCCAACTTAGATAACACACATTGATGAAAAAATTCTGATCCATATTTGAAGTATTGTCTCTTAATGACAAGCAACAACACTTTAAATTCACATCAGCATGGAGAAATACTGAAGTAGAAGATACAATTTTAGTCCTTTATAAGCTATAATCCAATGAAAAAGAAACAAAAAATATATTTATATATATTTGTACTGAAATACATGAACACAAAGTGAGGAATTGTCAGATCAATTGAGATAATTATAGTTGGGTGACTTAGTCTGAGGAGGACTGCAAAAGGAATTCCAGCAAAGATCCCAATGAGCCTGTAATCTCTCCTTTTGCATTTTCTTCTCACAGTTATTATTTCTTTGGTTATTTGTGGTAATTGGGTCATATCATAACCTTTTCCCCCTTCTTAGCTGCGTCATCATTGAACATCTTTCTGTGTGCCCCGGTCTTTTCATCCACCCATCTGTCTAACCGCTCCATTCGCCTCCTGCCGGGTCTCATGCCAGTCGGCTCCTAGCTCAGCTTTGCTTCCACCCACCTCTTCCTTTTATGCTCCAATGCACAGTGAGCTCAAAATGGCATCAAACTGATCTCCCTCTACTTGAAGGATCACAACACCATTGCTGCAAAATACAGGAAGTTTCTAAGTTAACTCAGCTTTCTTGTCTTTCTGTCTGCTAGTTAAATGCCATTTTAAAAAGAATTCAAATTACTTAATTCAAGTTATATCAAATCGGGCACTTGTGGCACTTAAAAATTTGTTTCCAGTTCTGACTGAAATGTTATGTTATGTTGTTATGTTATACAAGCTTATTATTAAGGAGGTTTACTTAAAGCTTATTTTCATGTATAATCTCATGATGAATTTGCAAAATACATATTACCATAAACTGAAAATATTTGTAGCACATATAATCAGAATTACATTTAAAACCTTTAAAAGTATATCTTTCTCTATAAAACTCCTTACCCCAACAAAATAGCTATTAATTTATTTATTGTATATGACCATATTGACTAAATTCTAGGGAAAATGAGGAGAACAATAACAAAGAATTGGCTAATGTAAGCTTACCTGGGTCATGGAAATATGTTGTTCATAATGGTAGCTAACATAATGGAGCCCTATGTTCATGTACTGTTTTATTTATTTTTTTAAAGATTTTATTCATTCATTTGACAGAAAGCGTGAGAGAGCACAAGCAGGGGGAACAGTAGAGGGAGAGGGAGAAGTAGGCTCCCTGCCAAGCAGGGAACCCAATGCGGGGCTCTATCCCAGGACCCTGGGATCATGACCCAAGCAGAAGGCAGACGCCCAACCATCTGAGCCACCCAGGCACCCTGCCATGCACTGTTTTAAATGCTTTACACGTACCTGTACTCTGAGGTATGCATCCTCATTATCACCCATCTTACAGATGAGAAAACTGAGGCCATAGATTATAAGTAACAGGTCCAAAGTGACCTAGCCAGTATGAGGCTGCCCTAGGCTTTGAACTGTCATCCGGGTTTCCAGAGCCCACTCACTTAACCTGTTTACTCAGTAATAATTTCAAGCCTCCCATTTACCTTAAATATATTTTACATAGAACCTAGTAGATGAACTCAGCCAGAGGCAATCAATATATGTCATGTCTGAAATATGTTATTTTATAAAAAACTCACAAATATCAGGCTAAAGTTCAATAGACTTGGCTGATGAGCTAGGATGACCTTAACCTTTCTGAGTAGGCTCTATAAACTTTTTGAACCTCCATTGTCTCAAGTGTGTAATGAGGGAAGTAATAGTCCTATCTTGTTGGGTTATTTTGTGAATTACATGAAATACTAACAGTGGGCACAGAGGAAGGGCCCAGTAAATGGTAAGTACCTGTTGTTTTTAGTGCTATTATCTAATGCTAAATGCATCCATTTTAAAGGGCAGTCTTTTGAATTCATCTATTCTATTTTGAAATTCCAATGTGATTTAGTTGCTTGCAGTGAAGATATGGCATGGAAAAAGTCCAACTTTCAAGAACAGTTCTTCCTGAAAATGTCTGTTTCCAAATTTGCAAATGTGGAAATGTTTGTAGAGGTTCCAGCTTTTTCAAATCCTTTGTCAAAAGTCATGTGTTTCCTGTGCATTTTCTCATATAACGGTTTAATTACTTTTTCATTTCCTTTTAACTAACACTTCTATCTTTCTTCATGGACTTTTTTCTCAAAGGACAAAATATTTTACTCCATGAGTGTTAATGTTACAAGATGAGTACAAAACCCACAAAATTACATTGAGATGTGGATAGCAGGGATTTGTTTCCTGACTTACATTTATGCCTTAGCAAGCTAATATCGCCATGACTTTTTGGATTAGTGGGAAAAAGTAGACGTTCAAGAGTGTTAAATCTTCAAATGCTACAAACCTAGAGAATTCCCTATAAATTTAGTACTATAAAAATAATGGGTAATCCTAGTATATGATTGTAGTTTTAGCACAGCACTATTATTCGGGGTAAATAACATTGTTTTTAAGTATAGATGATAAATGTGATCTATTTCTAAAACTTTCTTTCAGAGTGTGATGTGTAACAGAACTCGAAAGACATTTTGCAAGTATTTTCTTTTATTATAAAAGACAATTTCTCCTTTTAGAAGAAATAAAATACATATGTTTATAATTAATTAATGCATGACTCCTGAAAAAGTTACTATGGTACTAACTACCTGATGTTTAAGAAGTCCTTTGGCTTTTTAGTTTTCTTCTTAAACAGGAAGTCGTATTTTTATAAGGATAAACAAGTACAATTCCCCAAAGACTTAAAGCCAGCTCAAAAAGGTCAGATGGGTTCTAATATTGGCAAAATCACATTTTCCAGATGCAGTTTAACAAATTAAAGGGTTGCCTTTTTCTTTTTTTTTCTTGTAGAAATCCCTTAGCCCATCAGTATCCAAATAAGTGATATTGTAGTACTCAATTTAAATATCTAGTTTTAATTGTATAGCATTAATCCCATTATAAAAATGGTAAGCATGGAGCCATCTCAGTGATCTGTTTGGAAAGCTTAAGCTAAAAAAAAAAAAAAAAGGAAAAATCCAGGTTTGTCTTAAATTCTCCAAATTGCTTGTACAAACTTTCTGAAATTCTTTGGTGATATATTAGATCTTTATTTCTATTTTTCCTTAATAGTTTTAGTAACTGGTGTTTTGCTCTGTAACTCTAAGACATGAAATGAATAAGAAATAAATGTGTGAAAGCTTTAGATTATGAAGTGCAGTTTTATATTATTCCTCAAATTTTGCATTATATATTCTGCATTATCTAGCTTTAAAATATAAACTTTCATCTGTTTGATCTACCTATGTTTAATATAATTTTTATGAATGCACCACAAACAATGGTCTACAACATTCTAATTAAGATTTTTGCCATGCTTTTATCAGGAGAATAGTTATTTTGCATGTACACTCAGGAGATTTATTTTGGGGCAAGGAGAAAATTATCAGCATTGCACCAATTGTTGTGTTGAGTATTTAGATTTTCCTTTACTTGTTTAGCTCCTGTTTAGTCCTTAACCTCTTGAAACGTGGCCACTTCCCTTTTCCACCACAGCTGCTTTTACTGTGATCACCTGTGATGTCCTATTTGTCACAGTCCGTAGTCTTCACCCTCCCCTACATCCTGCCAGTAATTCCTGTTACTGATTCCTCTTTCTTTTCTGAAACTCTTTCATTCTTTGGAGTCTGTGACACCATATCCTCCTGTTTTTCATCCTATCTTGTTGCTTCCCAATTTGATCCATTGGAGAGTCTTCCTTTGCACCCCACTGAACACCTGTTTTACATAGAATTTTTCTTTAGCCCAATTTTTTGGGGGGTATCTTTTTTCACCTTACATAAACTCACCTTTTTCTAGGGTATCAGTGACCACACACATTCCCATGATTCCCCAATTTTTTTTTAGGAGGGGAGGGAGAAGTGGGGGAGGGGCAGAGAGAGAGGGAGAGAATCGCAGGTGGGCTCCACACTGACCATGGAGCCCAACTAGGGGCTCAATCTCACGACCTGAAATCATGACCTGAGCTGAAATCAGGAGTCGGATGGAAGCTTAACCAACTGAATCACCCAGGTGCCCCTATGACTCCCAGTTTTTATCTCTGTCTTACACTTTTATATCTAACTCTAAATATATTTACCAAACTATTAATTGGAATTCACTTACTAGAATGTGTTTCAAGTTCAATGAATCTAAAATAAATTTAGCACCATTCTTTCCCAAACCTAACAGTTCTCCCTTACTTGCAATCTCAGTCAATAACCCCACCCAGTTGCTTAAGTGAGAAACTGGAAATCATACTAGACTCATCTTCCCCACTGATTATATCCGGTCATTCACCAGGGGTTATTGATCCTACCTATATTTTCTTGCAGATAACTGCTCCCCTGCTGGCCCTCTGTCACCATCTTCATTTAGAAATGCATCACCAATTGTCCAGACCATTACAATACCTTGTCTGTGGGCTTTCTCACTCTAGTCTTTCCCTTTTTCCCTTGGCTTTCTTTAAAGATCTTCTTCATCTGGTCCTCACCTCTTTGACATCAATTCCTTCCTATTTCTACTTTGAACTCTCAAAATATTAAATTTCATGTATACTTCCAAAGGGGCCATGCTCTCTCAACCACCTTTGCATTGGCAGAAGCTCTTTTTTTTCCCCTTCCTGTTCTATTTCCAGTACCTACTCTCTATCACCTACCTAGCTAACTCCTGAAATGGAGCCACTTCACTTCTTCTTCAAGTTGCCCTTATCTTAGGTCTTTCTATTGATCTGTCAAACAACCTATCTAATCTATCTGCTTATTATGTATTCTGTCTAAATTTGTCTTATACACTCATTAGCATTTTATTTAATAAATGCTTATTTGGTGCCTACTGTGTGTCTGACAATGTGCTAGATATTGTTAATAGAGGTAAATGAATAGGTAGGATCTTGGCCTCAAAAGCTCAGTCTTGCAGGTAAATCTTAACTTGTGCATTATTCACTTATTCTCTGAAAGTTTTTCTGCCCTCTTCCTCCCTAACAGGGCACATTTAGGCAATTGTCATTATGCTCTCAATGTATCATGCATCAGCATCTTTGTAGAAATTATATTATTCTATTATAACTGCATAATATCTCTGCATTAGATTGTAGGTCACTTAGGTTCAGGGACTCTGTCTTTCATCTCTCCATTCCTGGATTATAGGAGCAACTCAACAGGTAATTTTTCTTAATGAACGAATTAGTGCAAAACTCTAGAAACATCTACAGAACTTTCTGAGCCATTTAAATTGTATTATATCAAGATATTAGCTTTTGATTATGCATACCTTTGTTTTCCTATTTGACATTTTTTCTTTTAAAGATGCCAATTTAAAATGTACCTAAGTATAATTAGAATTTATTTTCTTTGAAATTACTCATTTATTTATTAGAAATGAGCATGTAATACAGGCACAGTGGAAGACATGGCTATTGTTCTTTAGAAGCTCATATTCTAATAAGGAAAACAGGACAAATCTTTGTATTATGAATCCATTAAAATTTCATTTAATAACTTTTGAGGAGTGCCTACTATATGTTAGACACTGTGTTAGAAATTAAGGATTTTTAAAGAGTAAGAAGGGGTTCCAGACTTTAAGAACTCTGTTTTACAAATAAAGAACTAATGCTGCTTATATCCACAACAAAGGAAAAAACCAATTAACAGAATCATTAATTGTGCTTTGTGAACACCTCTACTATAATACATTTATTTTAATTAAGGCCTTCTACCTAGACCAAAGGTGTTAACATGGCTTCCTGGTGTGAAATGTAAGAGCTGTGAAATACTAAACCATTTGCCTTTACCCAAGTCCTGTAATTAGAGGAGGACTTCTTACTTAAACAAAAAGTAACTTTGATAATGGAAGTGTAAAAACAAATACTGTGGACACTAGCAATGATATAATCTTTAATTACTTGTATAGTCAAAACAAATAAAATTTAAAACAAATTATTAGCTATAATTATAGAGGGACTTATGTATGTATGTATATTAAGTAAAATGGCAGATAGGCAGAGTAATGGCTGAGTAGGCAGAAAAACTAGAACATTTAGTGAGTAGAGTTAAAAAATTCCAGACTGAGAAGGTTTCAACTAACTGATGGAATGTTCAGAAAACATTAATCAAGGGGTGCCTGGGTGGCTCAGTCCGTTAAGTACCTGACTTTGGCTCGAGTCATGATCTCTAGTCCTGGGATTGAGGAACCCCGTCCTCCCACAAGGGGCTTTGCACTCAGCAGGGAGCCTGCTTCTCCCTCTCCCTCCGCCCCTACCCCCTGCTCCTGTGCCTGTGTGTGCTCTCTCTCAAATCAATAAATAAAATCTTAAAAAAAAAAAAGAAAACATTAATCAAGAGAAGAGAAGAGTGGGGGAAGCGGGTGGGGAAAAGGGTTAAATAGGTGATGGGGATTAAGAAGTGCACTTGTGATGAGCACAGGAAGATGTGTGGAATTGTTGAATCACTCACTATATTGTACACCTGAAACTAATAAAATACTGTATTAGCTAACTGAATTAAAATAAAAACTTAAAAAAGAGAGAAGAGTGTTTACCAAGTAGGAAAGCAATATGAATATAGATACATTTAGAAGTATGGAAATATAGCAAGTACAATTTTGATTGGAGAAATAAATTACTTAGTATATATTCTTGAGTCTTGCTATTTTATAAGATATATAGCTATAAATGAAGGTTTATATTAAATATGTTGGTGCTCATTTGCTTTTAGGTTGGAAAGCAAAGCAAAAAGCCTTAATTTCAGAGAAAATTTATGTTATGATATGGCACATATGGCTACCAAACCCATTTCAATTTTGTGCCGAAGTATTTTTTGTTTATAATTGCAAATATATTAGGAAAAATGCAATGTGTGCCACACACTTCAATATCTGTCATTGAAAAAGAGAGAGCCATTCAAGTAGCGAAATAATTGTGTGTGTGTGTGTATAAGATGAATAGAATATGAAAATTGAAAAAATAAAAAGGTCAATATTTAAAATAACTGTGTAATATTCTTGTAAATTTGATGTTCCTTGAAAAACCACTTCTTTAAAAGGGGAGGTTTTGTTTAAATAGATGAAAATACCTTTTAAAAAATAAACAGGTAAAGGCCAAAGTAACTCATCTTATGAGGAAATATTACAAAAGCCAAATTCTCTATTTTTTATTTCTGCTATTAAAAACACAGGAAGTGTGGCAGTGGTTATTGTTCTATTTCTACGGTTCCAAAACTAGTGTAATTTGGAGTACCTCTAGCTAACTGATGAAGTTAGAGTGATATTCAATATTTCCTATGGATTCATGTCAATTTGTCGTTTTAATTTGTTACCATTCACAGCAGAACAATTTCCTCACCAGGTTTCCTCATTGAAAACAATCTTCAATTTGCCAGAGCTCCTACCACACAATCTTTAGAAGTAGAGAGGCAGGATTGATTTTCAATATAAGAAGCAGATTACCTCCCTGTACAATGTCCATTATCTCTAAAAAATCTTTAGTTTATGATAATATAGGTTCTAATTATCTCATTGCTTTTAGTTGCAATTATTTACCATGAAGTACCTGATGTTTCCTCTTCTCCAAGAGAAAAGAGAGCTCATCTCATAGTTGCTTTCCTGACCACAGTTTCTTAGAAACTGACTCTTACATAACCAAAATGGTGACCAAAACCATTGATATGAAAAATTAAATGAAACTTTTTAAAAAGATGGAGCCAAAGATATTGTCTTATAACTTCCTTTACCAACTTCTGGAATCTGTTCAAATTATTAAAAAAGAAGGAATTGGGGGAGTTAAAATATCAGCAATGAAATAAGAAATAGTAGCAACAATTCCACTGGTTGCTATTATTTCCTATTAAACTTCAAAGCATTTTTTTCAAATATTTATATCAAATATAAAGATGACTTTGGGAACTGACAACCTCTTTTCTTAATATATCAGTATATTATTATGAGATAAAATTAGTAGATAAAATTCCATCAAATATCAATATATGCTCTGATTAGGAGATCTTATAGGAAAAATAGAAACTCTTTCTTCCACTGCAGATCAATAGCATTCCTTATCTAGTAGGACTAGACTTAGCCATGGATCTGACCATGTCTCATTATTTTCTGGAAGTTATTATTATTTTTTGATCACCTGCCCTTGTGGAAGGCAAACAAACAAATAAATCAGTAATGCTTTTTGCCAGACACTGCCTTTGTTTAGATTGCTATATATCAAGTTTCTTAAATTTATTGTGTGTTTTAAACATACAGTTTAAAGTAAAGTCACAGTTGTGTATCTATGCCTTCCACACTATCTGTAGAGCTCTCAGATTTAATTAGCTCCGTAGAAAATTGTGCACAATAATCATTGGCCATTTGGTTCACTATCTTCCCTTCAGAGCTGCTCCTGGAGTGGCTGAATCACTTTGGAAGAGCGGAGAAAGTGAATGGGGACCAACAGTTGAACTACCCTACTGTCTGTTAGGCTTCTAGCTATAATCTCTCGAGAGTTGTCTTTTTGTACTTGTAGTCAGTTGTATTTTATAGCAGAAAAGATTGGATTTGGGTAATTCTTACAGAGGGACTAAGTGTTTAAACAGGTTTACTTAGCAGAGGAAACATCTGTGCCCACTTGACACACACTCACATGCACACACACATACACACACACTATATATATGTATGTATATACATAATATTTTTTTTTCTGTAAACCATATACCTTTTCCTATCCCCAGAGAGTGACAAATTAAAGCTCTTTTAGGGATTCTTCTAGCAACCTACATATTCCAGCGAACAGTTCGAAGATGTAACAACCTTATCTGTAATTGTAAAATGATGTTCAGCAAGATATTTTTCAGAAATTAGCAGTTACCAGTCTTGCTGTGCTACTTATGCTAAAATTGTTTATACTCTGGCTCAGGGTTTCAAGACATGGTTTGAGGAAAAATTCCATATTTTGTCTTGTTTGTATCGTGCAAACTTTGTGGAAGAGGATGATCAGTAGATACCTGGTATTATGTGCATGTTGAGTATCAGTTTTTCAGAAAGGAGGTATTCCAAGATCCCACCAAATTCGCTATGACTGGGGAATAATGTAGAAGATATGAAAACAATCCATTTGAAGCTACTTTTTACAGCAGTGAACTAATAACAGACAAATGGAGAATCATCACAGAAAACCTTAGACTGAAAATCTTATATTCTATCAAATGTATTGCCAAAATGGCAATACAGGAGAGCAATCTAAAATTGGAATGTATTTTCCAACAGTCATGAAATCCTCCTTTCTCTATTTAGGCTGGGTGGGATCCCTGTGAAAAGTTTCAATAAATATAAGGCAAACAGAGACAAAAATTCCTCAACTCTCACAACCACAATGACCTCCTACAAATTTCTTAATTAATGTTATTAGTAATATGAATCTATATCATGCTTAAAATTGGTAGTCCTCCCCCAAAAGCATCAAACTTAATGCTAAACAAAACAAAAGAAAGCAGGCAAACAAATGAACAAAAAACGCTGGACATGACCTATTAAGGTAGGTAGAGCAAGATAGAAGATATTTTTCTCACTATTATAATTTTAAAATGATAAAGAGCTATGTAATTACAAAACAGGACGTGAGTTGAAAAAACATTACATTAGACTTATTTATACATGTGGTTACATACCAAGAAAACCAAATTACTAGAATTAAAATGTGAGTTCAATAAATAAACTGATACAAAATAAATATACTAAACCCCCCTAGTAACTCCCTTGAAAGCTAACAATAATATTTTAAAATTCAGTTAAATAAAGATTTAATTCAAAACACATACACTTACCAAGAAATGTGCAGAACATACATGAAAAGAAAATTCTACTGAGGAATATAAAAAGAAAACAAGTAAATAGAAAAGTATTACATGGTCTTGGAATATTTGTGAATTTTCTCCAAATTAAGCTGTGTATTTCGTGCAATAACAATCAAAATTACAAAGATTTTTCTTGAAAATTTTGTAAAATATATTTAGAAAGATAAGTGGATAAAAATATCCAGTAAAATTCTGAAAAAGATAGGTAATGAAGGCACTAACCTTGTCAAATATGAAACTGTAATTTAAGTTACATTGATTGAAAGTGTGGTGAGACTCCAAGAATAGACTAATCAATGAAACAGAACAAAGTCTCCATAAATTGACAGCAAAATTAATATCTGATAAAAGTAGCTTTATGAATCATTGAACAAAGTTTTGGTTACTAAAAAAAAGAAAGGAAGAAAGAAGAGGAAGCAAAAAGCAATTGGATATCTATTTGAGAACCAAAATAAATAAAATAAATAGAGCTCTAAGTCATACCTCAGATCAACATGAATTTCAAATGTATTAAAGATATAGTATAAGTACTAGAAGAAATATTAGTTAAATATTTGAACAATTTTGGCATTACAAAGCCCTCTAAACACACATCAATGGTAGACTACATAAAGTATATATTCACATATTCAATTAAATAAAAATTAAAACATAGTATTTTACAAATACACTGTGAAAAGTTAGAAAACATGGTTGGAGATATATATTTATAAAACATCAATACTTTAATGTTCTTAGTTACAAACAACAGAAGATGACTGATTGACGTAGAGAGAAAAGTAATTTTGGGAGTTGCTCATAGAACTAATAGGAAGATTTGAGAGGTAGGTTTGAATCAGTGAACAAGGCAGAGCAGGTATAGCCAAGGTCCTATACAGGAATAGCATCTTATCACCAGGTAGTCATTGTGAAACTTCTAGACCCTTTACTCTACCACTGCCATCTCATATTATCTTTAATAGACTCTGTCTCCACATCACCTCTAGATTCAACATTCCCGGCAAAAGTATCTGATTGGCCATCCGTAGATCATGTGACTCTGTTTTACTTGCCAGAAGATGGAGAGAGAAAATGTTATTTCCCATTTAGCTTCCAGAGTGCAAAGCGGAATGGAATTCTCTCAGAATAAAAAGGGAATTTGTTTGCTGGGCAGCCCAATTATTTTCTACTAAAGCATGAAACCCTTTGCATTTAAAGACTGGATACTCCAACAGATACTCCAACAACAACAAAAATGAGCACATGACATTAAAAAGCAGTGTAGAAGTAGAAATACTTCTCAATCAAATAATGAAAATCATTAAAACAATTAAAGTATGCAAAGAAATTATCAACTAAAATTATAAAAGTTTGGAAATATCCAGTGCTGGTGAGAATGTGAGGTAATGGACACTTTGATATGGTGTTACTGGGAATATAAATTAATGTAACTTTCTTTTTTTTTTAAAGATTTTATTTACTTTTGAGAGAGAGAGAGAGAGGGAGCGTGAGAGGGGGTGGGGGGAAGGAGAGACTCCCTGCTGAGCAGGGAGCCCCATGCGGGACTGGATCCCAGGACCCTGGGATCACGACCTGAGCTGAAGGCAGACCTTAATGGATTGAGCCACCCAGACACCCTTTAATGTAACTTTCTATAGAATATTCTCAACTACATCTCCACCAGAATGTAAGCTCCGTGAGTGATGCCATTCTCTTCTGTTTTGCTTATTGCTATGTTCACAAGTCCTAGAAGAGCACTTTGCATGTTGTAATTCCTATAAATTGGTTCTATAAATGCTGTTCAATAAATTAATATCAACATTTAACTCTTATATAGTCTTTTGCTATACAATTTCACCTCTAAGTATTTACCCTAAGGATGTAAAGATCTGCATGTTCAATAATTCAGTTTTTGGTTAAATAATCTATAGTCTTTACATACAATGGAATATTATATAGTTTTGAAAATATAGATGTGTATGTATTAACAAGAAATAATGTTCATGACTAGGGCACCTGAGTGGTACAGTCGGTTAAGCATCAAAGTCTTGGTTTGGGATCAGGGAGTATTCTCAGGATTGTGAGATGAGCTCTGTGCCCTACTCAGTGCTCAGTGCGGAGTCTGCTTAGGACTCTCTCTCCTTCTCCCTCCCTTGCCCCTTTCCCCTCCATCTCCCCTCCTCTCCACCCCCATGCTTGCTCTCTCTCTCTCAAATAAATAAATCTTTAAAAGAAAGAAAGTTCATGACCCACTAATAAATGCAAGAAAAGCAGTTTGCAAAATGATATCTTATTTGATTGAATTTTTATTTTTATTTTTTCAAAAAGAAGGGACATATCTATAGGTGATACTTACATAGACAAAAGCCTGCTAATTATATATATCGAAATGGTAACAGTGGCTCGTCCTTTATCCCTTCCCTTCTCTTCTCTTTCTGAATAATTCAGTCCCAAAGCCCTTGGGTAGGGAGGGGCTGCTGTGGACTGTGTCATTTTCAGTAGTTGCATCCTCCACAATCTGAGTTTCGGTACTTCTTACTTTTCCAGGGTCATTCACGCTAGTTCCCTGATCCTAAAAATTCTTTGTGATGTACAATACAATTATTGTTTTCCTTGTTACTGCTTGATACTTCCACCTCCTCCAAATATTATTAGTTCCTTCCATATCAGCCTAAATTCCATGGTCAATTATTTAATCACTCCCATATCTTCGGGTTGCTCCTGTCATCTTCTCTTGGAACTCATCCTCTTGTTGGGGAGGCTAGTAAAAAACAAAGAAAATAAATAAACCATATTATGTGAGGTAATGTTAACAACTAAAGGACAAAAGAGGAATAGAGTGTGGTTCTAATTTCATATGGAGGGGTGTGTGTGCCTAACATGTTCAAGGGACATGGAGGACAGCAGTGTAGCTCTATCAGAGTTATGGGAGGGGTGATAGCAAAAGATGACCTCAGCAAGATACAAGTAACCAGATATGTAGGGCCTAAATTTATCATCTAAAATCTTAGCCACTTATAATTTTTTGGCATATTTTCTTCAAGTTTTTTTTCCTATGTAAATTATCTTACATAGTTGAGATTATGCCACATATTTTAATTTTTCGCATTAAGCCTTTTTAATATTTCCCCTTTAGCAATAACATTTTCCAGTGACATGACATTTCCAACATTTTAAGCCACTGAATAATATACTATTATATATATACAGATACAATGTCATTTACTACATATTGGTCAGAACATTCTGACTATTCACATAGAAAGCAGATAAGGAAGCACAGGTTAATGATTCTGCAACTCGGCATTGGTTTTCTCTCACAACTCTGTGGGACAGTTCTTGCCTCATTTCCATGACAGCACCTCTTCTCTGTTCCATTCATTTTACCTAGCCCATGCCAGAATCCATATTTTATAAGGTTCCTCTTTTCCTGTTTCCTGGGCCTGAAACCTCTGGAGTTCTCAGCTGTGGGATCTTAAAAAAATAAAAAGAAAGAAAAAAAATCACTCCACTATCTTCAGACCTATTTCTTTTTTTTTTAAAGGAGCCATATACTTCACAAATCTATGATAAATAGTACCTCAGCACATAGCTAAGTTTTTTTTTTAAGAGAGAGAGAGAAAAAAACGTGCACATGTGGGGGGCAGAGGGGCAGAGGGAAAGAGAGAGAGAGAATTTCAGGCAGGCTCCACGCTGACCAAGGAGCCCAATGTGGGGCTCAATCTCACGACCCTGAGATCAGGACCTGAGCTGAAATCAAGAGTCAGATGCTTAACCGCCTGAGCCACCCAGATGCCCCCAGCACATAGCCGACTTTTAATTTCCCAATTACAGAATGCCAATATTTTTGGAGCAAAACAGAAAAATGTATGGCTTCTATTACTGTGTTTGACACATAATTTACAAATAATTTAACTCACCTAAACAGGGAGACATAAGTCATATTGAAGTCCTTATTAGTTCATTATGCCTCGAGTATCTTGGAAGGAATGTATGACATCCTCTGGCCCACGCAGCAACAGTATGGCTGGAAGCTCTTTGAAGAGTGGGGAACCCAGAAAGAGAAACATAAAATAAAGATTAATAGGAAATACATTAAGCAGATGTTTTATCTCCTTTAGGGAGAATTCTAGAGATTATCCCAATGTGGGCCATGGGAGGTGGACAGAGAGAAAGTAATTGGGATCATCCTGGAATAGATGTGAAATTCCCATGTTTTTAGCACAGGGCTCTGTTAAGAACATCAAATACTAGCTTTCTAGCATGAAGCCCCTTTTAGGCCAGCATTTTCCACACATTGTTTTATTGAATTAGGATTTAAGGACATGACCGGGATACTCATCCCAAAAGTGATCAAAAGATCTGCATATTCAAATACTTTATTAAGTATTAGTTGCATATCTGATGTAATGCTGAAAAACATCTCTCCAGTTCCTAAGAACTTCTCTCCTAATGAAATAGCACAGTTACCACTACTTGATTTAAAATAGCCATGGATATTAGTGCAATATGTGTCATTATTTAAATAGCATAACAAAGACAGTTGAATTTGTTACCTGCTCCCTGTTATCTTTATTATTGTGGTTATATATGTAGTGTGTGTGTGTGTGTGTGTGTGTGTGTGTATGTGTGTGTATTGGTTGAAAAGCAAAATACCATGAATGTAGTAATCTTTGTTCACTACAAATTTCTGTTCAGAAAATGAAATCTCAAGAAGAAACATTTTTTATACTGAAACCCAGTTAAATTACCCTTTTGTCTTTCAAGCTCATAGAAGTTTCCTCCCTAAATCTTCTCCAGCACATCCAGATTATGGCTTCCGGTGGAGCCACCTAATCACACAGTGGGAAAGATACATTAATGGAAGTCAGAAGTATGGCATTGAATAGACTAATGGAAGCTTTTTAAGAATTCCAAGTACTCTTCATATTAGAAACTTTGTCATACAGGTGACAATATTAACAATAATAATCCTCTCTAACAAAAGACTAATATCAGTTCTGACTCAGTAAGAGCCACTGGTTCCACTCTGCTCTGTCCATGGATGCCCTGATTTCCATTTCTAGCCCTGAGTACATATTGTTCAATTCAATAACCTAAATTTTCACTGGTAAAACAGAACGTCAAAATGAATTCAGTAATTAGCTTCCCCATTAGGGGGCTCATTTAATTTCAAAGCTAATGCTATCCACATTTCCGTTTCTAATTAATCCAAATATAGAAATGCTATAGTAACCCGACCGTATGTTCTTCGAAGAGCTGAACCCATGACATTGTCATGGCATCGACAAATGTTCATTAGAGATGTGACTGTAGAACACCATTCCAAACAAGTGAAACTTTTTCCTTATCTTTTTTTGAATTTATTTGTTTTGCAATTTTAAAACATTTGAGAAATATGCAACTTCTCCCAATCTGATTTCTTGAGAAAATTTTTAACCAATTTCTTAAACAGGATACATGTTTTTATAAGATTCAGAATAGAAGAATATGGGTTGACATTATTTTGAGATCAAATCCCAGGAATTTAAAGCAGCTATAGAAGGTTTCCTTGAGGAATATTTTTAAAAATACATGCCTACCTGGTGGGGTAGCATAACAGATTCCATTCCATGAACAGGTTTGGCGTACGTGAAATTATTCAGTGTTATAATCATTACTTTAGACCTCTCTGGGGATATGTATCTGTATTCCACACTTCATAATAGTCCAGTGGCTATGGAAGCAGGAAAAGGAAAAAAGGAAAACACTGAGATTTAAAACAATATCTAATTATTCTCCAGTAGGGAAAAAAAAAAAAAAAACTGTTAAATGGAATATGGCTTTCTTTCTCTCCAGCAGTAAGGAAGACTATTTAAATGTGGAACTCTGCCTAAGTCACATTTTCAAATAATGCTGTCAGCTTTTCCCCAGAGGAAGGTGGAGGTTAGAGATTTGTCATTGGGTAAATATAAAAATATACAATCATGTGACTATTACATATGGAAGCAGAATAAAAGAAATGATTAATTTATTGATTGCTTGAAGGAGAGTCAAAGTCATTCCAACCATTTGGGGGTCAACCTGGAAGACTTCATCTAGAAATAGTCTGATCAATTCATAGAAACAGTAGGCTTGGCACAACCCAAAGAAAAGTGTAAGAACTATCTACCAAAATGAATCACAAACAGAGAAAAAATGAAAAGAAGCAATCAGTCGCCTGCCATCAAAATGAGTACTATTGAGTACAATGAGATAAATTGGATCCTCCTGGAGTGGTTGAAGTTATGATTAAGAAAACTTTCTAAGAATGATCCTTTGAATGGCTACAATGAGGTTTTCAAGTAAGAATTATACATTGACCGTTTTTTTAAATCTTCCAAAACACTGGTCAAGCAATAAGGATGTTTGACCTCTGCTTCCTTGGAACCAAATCAAAGACAGGCTGTTTCATAAGAACAGAGCACCACCTTGTGTTGGTAAGTTATTACACCTTCCTGGGACACCTATGGGAGGCCCTTGCCATTGTAGTGAGAGCTCAGTCAGTAATGAAGGCTGTTGAGTGAAATAGGCATGCATAACAGCTTCTCAGTCATTTTAAACTCTTATCCTTATGTATTTAGCTGTGTTTATGTTCTGAGAAAGATAAAGAAAATAAAATAAGGAAATGGCTAGTCAGACAAAACAAAAAGCATTTTTGTACCTTTTAATATAAATGTTTTATTTCAGGAAAGAATTTTGTAAGTTAAATTCATAGCTCTGATCCTAAGTTGATTTTGCATTTGACACATTATACTCATTTTTTTAAACTTGAGCTAGGCTTAATATCAAATCTCAATAAAACGATTTTTTGAGTTTGAAATGACTCAGAAATGCATTATTTCCCAAGTATTCAACAAATAAGAGTTATTTAGAAATCATCAAATATTAACTATGTTAAGTTGAAAACAAATTCACCCTATTTCTAGTAAAACCATAAGAAAATTTATCAAGTAAGAAAAAACATTAGCCAAATAGCATTACACACCTTCACTTTCCTAACTGCATTGCTCTAAGGTTTTAATTTTTTATATAAAGTGAGAAATTTTAAGATTTGCAACTGATACAAATGTAGTTATGCTCATTCTTCAAAATTAAACTCAAATCTTAACATAAATTTTTCTGTGGTCACCCCATCCTCAGTATTCCTAGGGTACTTGGTTTTTTAAAACTAAAATTTTTGGTATTAAAGGGATTTTTCTCATGTCTCATCTCATTCAGCATTGTCTTCTATTCTTGGGCTACAGCCTCCTGGTCTCAACTCATTTCAGTGTCCCCCAACTGTCTAGAAGGGTGTTCATGCTCTAGGACTTTCTGCAGTGGTTAGAAATGGTTTTTGCACTATCCAATATAATATCCACCAGTCACATGTGGCTCTTGAGCAATTGGAATGTGGCTAGTGAGACTAAGAAACTAAATTTGAAATTGTGTTTAATTTGATTCAATATAAACTTAAATTTAAATAGTGCCATGTGTCTAGTGGCTACTGTACGAACAGGGTGGGTCTATAGAAATGCCTTAAGAGAAAAACAATTGTTGAGTGAATAAATGACAAGTTATTCAAACATGATGCATTAAATGATTTCTACTTTTTTAGTGTAGGAAATACTTAAAATCCTCATCTTCACATTTTATGTCTTTTCTTGAGAACTCAACTCAATCCATGTGAGAATTTTTTATGATCTAAACTATTGGGGTAATTTTGTTTCCTTCCTACATTCACTTCATGCCCTTCATTCTCGTATAGGTAAAAAAAAAGCATTTTGTTTTCTTCATCCTGGATGAATTCTGAAAGCAATAAATTTAATTATTTGTTTCATTAGAACAACATAGAAGAGTTTTTATACATCTACATAAGTAGATTTGAAATTTAGATGAGTAAGACGTCAAATTCAGTACAATCTTGTCCAAATTTCCAAAATAAAGTTATAGTAAGCCCCTTATCTCATTAGTTCTTTCTCTGCCTCCATCCTGACCAAATATGTAAAATAATAGGGCATCCTGAAAAGCTTTTTTTGGATGAAACCCTGAAGTGTATAGGCATACCTTAATATTTTGCATTCAGTCATTCAATTCCCCTTTTTATTTGCATTTATTTGACAAATATTTATTAATTCTCTATTATATGTCAGGTACTCTACCAGACACTTGGACAGTTATAAAGATCAACTCTATTCGTATCCTTATGGTTTATAGTTTTAGGGTCAGAAAGTAGCTAATTTTAACAGTTAAAAATATGTATTGAGTAATTCTTTCAACAGCTCTGCGAAGTACTGTTATTAACCTCATTTTACAAGGGATAAAAATAAAGTTTGAAGATGTTAAGTAACTTCTTTAAAGTAATTTAAATTGGCAAATGAAAAAGTCAGGATTTGAACTAATATCCTCTTACTTGCAAAGCTAGAAACTGATAAAAGCCATGTTATATAGAATTTTCTATAAATAATTATTTTAAACAAAACATTGTAAGTGCCGTGAGAGTTTTGGGGAAATGCTATGAGATCTCGGATGAGGAAGTCACTAAAAATAGGACATTTCTCACGAACTCAAGTCTACTGAATATATACTTCTTTGATGTATAGAGAAGTGTATTTTAGCATAAATGAGGCAGAATTTTATCTCAGAATGAGATAATATTTGTCAAGCAATATCTAATTTGAGCTAGAGACAAAACAGATCCCCTGATTACATGGACTAGTATTTGATGCTGTGCAGGAATCCCAGATCATGCTTTTTTAATTTATATACAGGCTTCTCAGACTCGTTATTTGAATAAAATATCTCAAAACATCATCAGTCTTTTGTGTTTAATTGCTAAACATGAAATGAGAGACACGTTTGGATTATTCCAGGAGAATGGGAGTGAGTCATCTCACACTGATTTTATATGGGAAGGTGGATGTTTTTATACTTTATTTAACATGAAACACGTATTCCTTACTTTTTGGAAACTGGAGAAGTCTACATTTTTAAAAAATATACTTTTTTCTTTATTTAATTTATTCTCTAAATGTGTAAACAGAGAGCCTTGATATCTAGTTTTTGAGTCGTGATTGTAGAGTTGATAACCACCCTTCGTAGGAAAACCGTATTATTTTCAAGCAACTGTAATCTGTATACCTGTAGTTAAATGTGAGAATTCAATATTGGATTAGTATAGCTTCAAGTCAAGAGAGCTAATGTTTATTAAGTTAGTGTTTATTGAACCTATTTCTTCTTATGCTTTTTTCTATGAATATTTTCCTTCTTCCTGAATGTCTGGGTGTTCAATTTTAGGGAATATTAACATTTCTTTTTTTGGAGAGGGGTCATTACGTGGACTGAACATGAGTTATCTCAATGACTGTCCCTGGGACCAAGTTAGGTATGAAGAGAATTAATGTTCTAGGAAAAACATCCAAGCTGTGACCTTTAACAGATTTCTTTGGAGGACGTTACTAACTCCCTCAGAGTCTTTTGACATCTCAAGAAAGCTCCTCCCCCCACACCTCAGCAAATGACTGAGACTGGATTTCCATCCCACCGTAACAGCTTGTAAGTGAGTCATATTTCTCTCATTTCCCAAATTAAAAAAAAAAAAGATATAATGTCCTATACTTTGAATGTTGTAAAGCAAAAATCACACTGACCTCCTAGTGAATTAAGCAGTCATCTTTTTGTTGTTTGTTTTGAAATATATTTGACATATAACATTGTATTAGTTTAGGGTGTAAAACAATGATTTGATATATGTATATATTATGGAATGATTACCACAATAAGTTTACTTAATATCCATCACTGCGTGTAGGTATGATTTTTTTCTTGTGATGAGAACTTTGAAGACCCACTCTCCTAGCAACTTTCAAATATACACTATATTGTTATTGTTAACTATAGTCATGCTGTACATTATATTGCCAGTTTATTTCTTTTATAACTGGAAATTTGTACCTTTTGACTACCTTTACTCATTTTGCGCCCCTCCTCTCCCATCCCTTGTCTCTGGCAATCACCAATCTGTTTTCTGTAGCTGAGAGTTTGTTTTTGTTTTTGCTTAAATTTCTGGTAAAATATTCTGTTTTGTTTAAATTACTTTATTTCTCTTAGCTTTTATGTTTTGTCATATCTGGATTTCATGACTAACCAGTTATGCTTATGATGAAGCAGTTTTATACTCTATCCAAAACATCTAAATTAGTTCTTCAGCATCTTTATTTATTTGTAGTCATCTGTGTACTTAATCAATTTATAAATTTATACCTTTTGAGCACTTACAGTGTGTCCAGCACTGCAGCAGGAAACACAAAAGAGGTGAGAAACATCGCTTATGTCTCACAGGATTTCCAAGCTTTCTTGGGTGCCAGAATTAACAAATAACATCAATATTATCAGATAAAATAAAGATAAATGTAGCGTTGTCAATAAACGCAAGAGGAATTAGAAGAAATGAAAGATTTGTGTGGGCTCAGTATTCTTTTCGTAATATCCTTGTGAGGTAGGAATTAATTTCATTCCATTTTATAGATGAAGAAAGTGAATATCAGGGAAGCAAAGTGACTTTTGGGAATTTGACTCCAGAGCTTGTGTTCTTTCTGCTGTGTCACCATGTTAGGGAAAGCCAGAGGTGGTACTCAAGCTGAATTTCCAAAAATGTGCTGGGCTGAAATAAACAAGAGGGCAGGAGGTCAGCAATAGAAGCCTGGATGGGAAGGAACATGGCAGATGTGAAGGCTTGCCTGATGAACCAGAGGTTTGTGTTGTATAATAAAATGAGTAGGACTTTGAGCCAGAAACAGAAGGTCTTGGAAGCCATGCAGACTAAGGAGCTGATTCTTTTGTGATAGATTACAGAGCAGGGCAATTGCATATTCAAATGACATTTTAGGAAGATTTCTTTAGTAAGTGAGGATAGATGAGAGTGGGGAAAAATAGTTGCAATCAGGGGCAACTTGTCTAGAAGCTATAAAGAAAATATTGCACTGGATACAAGGTTGAACAAGAAACTTCTTTTTATGCTTCTAAACTTTGAGCTCCTGGAATAAGTGGTATGTATTCATCGTCTATATTTACGCACCCCTGTTTTCTTCTCAGTTAACTCAATGTGGCTTCCATTACCACCATTTCCAGTTATTTTGCTCAGCAGTAGAATAATTTGCAAGGGAACACCTATTTACTTGTTTATTTTAAGTCTTCTCCATCAGTATATAAGTTGCCATGAACAAAGAAAATTTATCTTGTTCATCTCCAGTATTCCTAGAACTTTGGATATATCCCGACACATAGTAGGTGCTCTAGAAGTGTGCTTTTTAATTTTTACATCACTGGCTTTTGTTTAAATCATTATAATATCTTTCAGACTTAATGTGTGGACGTATTTGCATGGCAGGATTGGAAATATGTATTATGCAATGCTTAGCAAACTTGCTCATGGGAGAATCGCATGCTGGAGTGTAACTAAGTTTAAAATGATGGTGGCCTAATTCCAATTACTCAGAAGCTGATTAGTTTGCGAATCATCCACAGGCCCCCTGCTTCTCTTCTTTCTAACTGCTGCCAACTTTTGGCTAATTTTGTGCTCATTAGCACTTCCTCTGGAGCTTGGGCAAGTCAAAGGTATGACCTTTAAGTCTGTCCATTTTACTACTTATTAACAATTTTAGGGAGGATATGGGTGAGATAGAGATTGGAACTATTGGCAAACATGAATAAATATTTTATATTGTTTTGTATAGATTTTATTTATTCATGTTATTGTTCCTACCTTCTACATGACTTATTTGAAAGGTAAATGTGTAATATGAATATAATATACACAATGGTCTCTACGGTCATGCACATTTGTTGCCACATCCATACATATGGATTATAAATGGGAATAGATCTTTGATTCCAAAGGTTAAATTCACAACAGTTGCATGCCAAAGTTATCCAGTGCGCTAGGGCGTATCTCTCATGTTTCTTCATGTTCAAGGACTCAGACATCCTAGGTAACTTCACAAATTTTTTGTTTTAATTAAGAAGACCCACACATATTTTAAGAGCTGTATATTATATTTTAATGACTTACTTTGACCACAAACCCATATACCATATACCATATGGTGATGAAAACACCAAGTTCTGTGCTGAATTATAATGAATTGCAAAATAATATGGAATTAGAAATATCAATAGAATTAGATATTATAGTAGTAAGCATGAAGAAACAACATAAAAAATAAATTATAACCATAAATTCAAATTCATTCAGATAAAGTTGAAATATCAATGAAGGACAGTAATATTAGTAATATAGGTAATTTGCTGCAGGACTCAGGGACTTAAAATAGTTGCATTTTTCTAAAGAAATGTGGTAAAAATACTCAACTATATAGACCTACCAAATTGTTTGATGAAATCTCTTCTTCATATGGTACAAATTATTGTTCCGTGATTCTGGAGTTAGTTGGAATTTGGAACATAAAGAAGTCCATTATTTTAATTAGTGCAAGTGTTTGTGTTTTTGTGGTGAATAAAAAGGTCAAGGAGTATGTAGGTACATAGATCAAACTGTAATCTTTCACTTTTATCTTTGGGGAAAACACAGATGGAAGTAAAAACATAGGGAATGATATTATTTACCCTTTTTGAAAAATTAAATTCAAAATGGGTTTAATCTCAAAATTTTGTTAGATATTTGCTAGATGTACAGCAAAATAATGTAAATGAAAATAAAGGGCATAGCACGATGGACTATTTGTAAAGATATTTTATTGACTTTGCCAGAAACTTCATTTGAATTAATTTTAAATGGGCACTAACAAGTAAAATTAGATCATTTATCAATGTATTACTTAACAGAATGTATTTCCCAGTATAATGCAAATATACTTGTCTTAAGCTATACTGTGTTTTACTCATAATGTTTTCAAGAATTATTAAGTGCAGTCAGTGAAGTTCTTATTAATCAGATTCTATAGTCTCTAAAATTTATGTAAAAGAAGGTGAGATATAAATAAATATATATATACAAATAAATAAGTTTAGCAATACAAAAATCCCAAATTTTAAATGCATCAATACTGCTGTATTTCTCTCAGGTGCTGCCAATGTATTATCATCATAAATTCTATTTGTATTAGAAATTCTGGGGGAAGAAATAAGTAATTCAGCACAATACATTATTTTTTGCAATGTCTTTTGGCTACTTAAGAACCTACCAGAGAAGCATGTATATGCCAGTCACTGATTGATGCACATTTCTATTTCTTATTTTTGTACTTATTATTCACAGATAGTTGTAAATAGGACTGTATTTGAATGCTACCCGTCAGTACTAGTTGTTTATGGATGGCATCTGTTCTGAAAGGCCCATGCCAAAGTCATACTAGTTGTTAAAGATTTTGAATATCATCCTAGTTGTCACTACAATTTTACTGGCTTCTGTGCATGGAAACAGGAATTTTGTTAGCTGATTACTAGCCTTAGAAAACAAACAATTTTGAGGTGTCTGGGTGGCTCAGTCAGGTGAGCATCTAACTCTTGTTTCAGCTCAGGTCATGATCTCAGGGTTGTGGGATCAGCCCCACTTTGGCTCCATACTCACCACAGAGTCTGCTTGTCCCTCTCCACCCCCTCTTCCCCTCCCCCCTACTTGGGCTCCACACATGTGCTCTCTCTCTCTCTCTCTCTCTAAAGTAAATAAGTAAATCTTTAAATTGAAAAAAAAAAGAAAAACTATTTTTAAAAAAATTAATCACTATATGTTGAGCTTACTTAGAAAGTAAGCCATATTGTTTATATTTTTTTGAAGCTCACATCATAAATGCAATATTGTCACAAGAAGGAGTATTGTGATTGACAGAAGGACACCAACAGATGCATTCCAAAGACATACAATTCTTTAGTAATACAAGATGAAGATACTCTTGCAGAGATTAAGTAGAGCAGGCATTAACACAGCATGCTCTCAGAGAGAAGAGCTGCTTTGCAGACCCTCAGAGATCCCACAGGAAGTCAGCTCTTCAGGAAACTACCTGTGTGGGGTGAGGCAGTGGGCAGGTGCTAGAAGTTCTCCCTGCTTCACTGTTTCAGAGATTTTATATCCTCCTGAGAACTACTCCTGACTGCAAGGGACTCTGGCAAAATGCCTGCCCGCCACCCAGTATAAAAGCAAAACAACCTTGGCACCTTCCTCAGTCATTGCTAGGGCCATATATAAAATGAGGTCATTTCTTCTGGAGCAGAGGTGGCCCAAGCTCTAGGCCTGTGGACTTCTCTTGGATTAATATAATTTTTACTAGTCAGCCTGAATTTTATATTTTGATGATGTAAATAGTGGAATAAGTAATTCACCTACTACTCAATTCTCTGCTTTTCTCAGCTTCTGACAATTGGAAGCTACCAAATCCTCCTTGATTCTTTGCTCTGCACCCAAGAAGATGACAGATATTTACCCTCCCTAGGGCAATAGCTCCACTCTCCACATATAGAAGACAACTTTATTTGTGTATAACACACTCTTTAGTTCAGTTTTGTATAGCTATTTATTTAGGATTAGACAGACTATTTTTATTTGTGATATGAAGTATGGGTGAAAACAGATTCTCATTGCCTCAAGGGCTCTGTAGATCACACATTGTCTATTCTGGAGTCTTACAGGATGGGAGACTTAACCATGTTAACCAACCTAGGAAAAACACACAGGAAAACACACACACACACACACACACACACTCACTTACTCACTCATTTACATATCTCTAAGCATAATAGCATCCATAGAAATTACCTTCTAGTTGTGAGGCCTTCTCCTTCCTGATCATTTATTTTCTTTAGAACATAATACCCCGTACATGGCCATTAACTTCTGTCTGCCTTTTGCTTATCATCAAGTGGGGAAGAAATAAGAAAGCATCAGCAACCTTTCTCAGAGTACTAACACAAAACAAAGGCAAAATAAGCCCAGGCTATATATATAATGGGTACATTATACATAGGATATTCAGTAATACAATTTATGAACATACATTATTAACTCAATGTGTCAAAATATTTGCTTCCCCTTCACTCTTAAGAGCACAAATGTTGTTTGCACGTACAATTAGAAGTCAGACTGGTTGTTTTCAGCTGCATTCATCTTTACCAAGCACATGGAGGAAAAGATAGTTGCAAGGCAGAAATACTTTGATTTTTTTCCCAAATATTAACCTGGGATGAGAAGAATCTGTGCAAAAGCTAGAAAAAATACAGCATATTAAATAAACTTGCTTTTAAAATGGAAATCGAGGTACTCTATCTCTTTTTTGAGTTTTTGTTTTTTTGTGTTTAATTACAAAGCATGCAGGCTTAGAGAAATAAGAGTTAAAAGAAAAACATCACTAATCCTCCCAGTCTGTCCCTGTTAGCCCCCACATCCTACCCCTCAAATGTAACTAACTTTAAAGTGATCCCTCCACATCATTGTCTAAGCTAGTACAAACCTTATTCAGATATATCTACAGTTTTTCTTTCTCCTTTTCTTTTGTTAAACAGATATAAGATCCTACTAGAGAAATTACGATGAAACTACCTTTTTATTTAATATAATGTGGATACCCTTGCAAGTCATAATACAGAGCTCTGACTTTCTTTCAAATAACTATATAATATTCCATGGTGTGGATGTTCTGGAAGTTATTCAACCATTCTCCTATAAATGGACATAATGGCTTTTGTTGTTATTTTCCAGTATTTATGACGCTCAAGCAAAATTGCAGTAAACACCTCTCTGTTTATCCTTGGGCATGGCAACATGACAGTTTCTAGCATAGATTCCCACAAATGCAACTACTGGGTCAATGCATGTATATATATGTCTGTTTTTGTTTATAATGCTATATTATTTTATAAAAACATTTTATGAACTCACACTCCTACCAGTAATACTCACTCATTCTGGATATTATAGTTCTTGAATTTTCATTAATTCAATAGGTGAAAAAAAGGGTACTTTGTGTTGTCTATGCTTATTGCCCCAATGTGCATTTCTTCTTCTGTGAATCTTTTCCTTATCGATCTATAAGCACTTGTGTAACTTTATAGCTATTAACCTTTTGTTATATGTGTTTCAGATATTTTTATCTATGGCTTTATGATTTGTACTTTTTAATTCTTATGTAGTCATATATATTCTTTCCTACTATTATTTTTGAATCTCATTATTTGCTTTAAGCTTTTCTTTATCCTAAGAAAAAAATACCTCCTAATATTTTTCTTATGTTTTAACTAAAGTTTAGAACTTTATTCTATTTGGAAGATTTTTTTTAATGGTTTGAGCAGGGACTCTGATTTTTTTATTCTATATGGATAAATAATTATAACACTTCTGAAATAAAATGCCATCTATAGTATTTACTGTTTTCCTAGATATCATTTTGTGTTTGGGGATTCTTTATTTGGCTCCAGGGACTCATTTTGCTATTTAGGTGCTCGCAACTAGTATTTTATTATGATAGACTTATGGTATGCTTTGGTATCTGTTAAGGTGCTTCCAACCCCTACCCTCTCAGATTCTTTTTTTTTTCTTAATTTTTATTTTTATTTGTTTTTCTAAGTGATCTCTACACCAGTGTGGAGCTCGAACTCATGACCCTGAGATCAAAAGCCACACTCTCCACCGACTAACTTAGCCAGGAGCCCCCAGATTCTATTTTTTCAGAAACTATTTGTCTATATTTTTATTTTTCTGCCTGGAGTTTAGTGTAATTCTGTCAACTTCAATATAATTTTGTTTGGAATTTTTGTATATATATATATATATATATACATATATATGTATATATATATATATATATATATAGACAGCTTTTTTCTCTCATAGGTCCTATACCTTGTTTTTATGAAACTTTCCCTGAAGTTTTTGGTATTTTTGTTTGCTTATATAAATAGATTTTTCTTCCCATTTCCAAGATTTGATGTTTTTCTTTTAAGTTGGAGGCACTTAATCTCATTACCATTATCATCATAAAATTATCAATATTTTTTAAAGATTTTTTAATCTATTTATTTGACAGAGAGAGAGAGAGAGAGAGAGCACAAGTAGGCAGAGTAGCAGGGAGAGTGAGAAGCAGGCCCCCCGCTGAGCAAGGAGCCTGATGCAGGGTTTCATCCTAGGACCTCATGACCCAAGCTAAAGGCAGTCGCTTTAACAACTGAGCTACCCAGGTGCCCTGAATTATCAATATTTTATGTAAGAATATATAATTTTCTTCTGTCTTGAAAAGTGTTGAATGGTTCAAGGTTAAATTTAAGAAAAAATAAGAACAAAGAAACACGCTAGATCAAGTATATATATATACCCTGCCCTAAAGAGAAGTGTTCTTTTTCTGAATGGAGTGGCCCATCAACCAACTGCCAAGTGTTGTAGATGACACACAAAAGATATGGAAGGGAAGAAGGAGCAACTTCTAGCCAATCAGTTCATTGGAATAAATACTGGAAGCCAACGAGAAGACAAGTGTCACCCTCAGAAAATTTTCAATCCATTCAAGATACTGAGTAACCTTCCATAAAGATGAGATCTGTGTCCAGTCCATCCTCTTGCATCTGGGTCCTGAGACTGCTTAGCAGTGGAGCTTAGTGGAAGTCATGCTGGGCCAGTTTCCAGGCCCTGACCTCAGGACACTGGTACTTCTCCTGCCTGTCTCTTTGGGCACTCAGCTTTGGAGCCCTGAGGCATACTGTATGGAGCCTGAAGCTGCCTGCTGGGAAGAAGTGACCACAAAGGGAAGTGTGGGTGTCTCAGCCAAACTCACAGCGTCAACAGACAGACATGTGAACAAAGGAGACTTTGAAATGATTCCAGCTCCTTCAAGTCTTTCCAACTGAGGCCCCAGACATGGTGGAGTATCTGTGTGTCTACTCCTCTATGGTGTGCTTTTTCCAGATTCCTGAAGTACAACTTCAGTAAGTCTATGAGTGGTTGTTTTAAGCTTCAAAGTTATGGTGCCATATTAGCACCCAGGGATAGTAACTGGAACAAGTGTGCCTAAAACATAGTCTCTTCAGTATGTATGTCTCTTAAGGACTCAATGACAGTCATTACATTTCAGTTGGGGCTGGGCTAGGTGGGGTGTAGTTTGAAAATAACCTCAGGAATTTAGATATGCCGCCTGGCCCAGAAGTATATTTGTACTTAGGCCCCAAAGTTGCAAATTAATCTATTGATAATATTGTTGTCCTTCTGAGTTCATAGGTTTAGCTTTTTGTGAAATCTGTTTGCGTGTGGTGCTGTATGGGTTATTTCCACCAGGCCCGATATTGGCCTGAGCTGTTTCATAAGAGACATCCTTTCATGTAGCTGATTCTTGGCCAATGCATGAAACAGGCCTGCCTCCGAGACAAGTTTCAGGGCAGTTTGTACCAGCTTGTGAGTCAGTTTATTGATAACAGCAATATCGGTGGTTTGCACCTGGTTTGGGTGCAATGCCTGTGAGCTCTACTATTGGCTGGTCACATAGTGATGAGGTGCCTACCTGACCAGTGGACTGAGTATAAGACCCAGCTGAGATTCCATTTTGAGCTCCTGATCTCAAGGTGTTCCATGCACGTGTTGGAGGTCCTTGATCCAAGAAAGAATGCATACCCAGGATGGCCCTGTGGAGGGAAGACCATTGGAGTCCTCCCTGGACCTCTCTGGACAGCTTGCTGTGAGGCAGCCTTTGGCTCTGATGCATATCCTTAAATAGTGATACTACATTTTTATGTTTCTCCTGCAATAAAGTGGAGATGTGTAAACATTGTGGTTGAGTTCTATGAGTCTTCTTAGTGTCTTTTTTAGTTTTCTTCAAGAAGTGTCTGATTGCCACTGTTATTGTGGATACCTTAAGCAGATCTTTGTGCTGGTTTGAGAATACACTTCACATACACGTGGCACATCACTAGCTTCTTTTTTAGTTAAGTTACTTCTTTTCTTACTACATTGTATGGTGGCTTCTGATCTTTCATAGTTTTGAAATACACTATGGTTTTGACTAGGACCAAGGGTTGAAAAAGCTGCTGCCAAGATGAAATTTTAAAGTACATTTCTGAAGTTGGGAAGATACATTTGCATTTCGTATACTGCAACACTGTGCGATAATAGGATAATACCACTAGCCCATTTTGAGAAATGGCTTTTATAGTGATAAGGTCAAAGAAAATATTTGGTGTTCTACCAACCTTTCCTCCACCCCTTACCAGGCAGTTCTCCAGTGAAGTTCTCCATAAACAAAGCCTTCTGGCTATGGTCATTAAACCAGTGCCAAAGTGCTAACACGGATGAGGCTGTTCACTAATATTTTGGTTATTTTCTTTCTGAGTACCATTCCGCATCACTTTGAACTTAGGCGATTTGTTTTCTCCAATGAAATATTGTCTTAAATGCTATGTCACTTATGCATAAATAATAGGACATAATTTTCCAAGTTCCTTCTGGAGATAATACAAACACATGACTAGATGGAATCTCTCTAGGCCTGGGTTCCTGAGTCATTGTAGTAAACAGCAGTCCTTAAGTGACTGTTCTGGGCATGAAATGGAAGCAGGAAATAAACTTTTGTGTGGTAAGCTACTGATGGGTGTTTGTTACTACAGCGTGACCTGGCCTATCCTGCTACTATAGGGTATTCCTCTCTTACATCTTGCCTTTTGGTACATACTGAACTTCCAGGGTATTCTGCCTTATATAAATTCTAGGAGAGATTATTTTTTTTAAAGATTTTATTTATTTATTTGAGAGAGAGAATGAGAGAGAGAGAGAGAGAGAGAGCATGAGAGGGGGGAGGGTCAGAGGGAGAAGCAGACTCCCCGCTGAGCAGGGAGTCCGATGTGGGACTCGATCCCGGGACTCCAGGATCATGACCTGAGCCGAAGGCAGTCGCTTAACCAACTGAGCCACCCAGGCGCCCCTAGGAGAGATTATTTTTTGAATGATTCTTCTATAAAAACTCCTCTTCTAATTCCCTTTTACCATTTCTTTTTTTATTCTTGAATTTGAAACATCATTGCAAATTATGTTTTAGCTGTTTTTTATATTGTGTAACTAGAAAAGGTTCCTCTCTAAAACCTGTGTGTTGTATTCTAACATTAAGGTGGGATATATATTCCTTTAAGGAGCCATTTATTTCTTGATTTTTCTGCAATGATGTGGTAACTCTGTTTTCAATCAATGCCCTACTTCAGTGGTTACTGGTTACACCCATTTTTGCACGATTACAAGAGGAACACAAGTAACAATAATTTTGAAATTCATTACAATGCCAGGGTTTATATGCTCTCATTAAGCATTAATTGGTAGTTGATGGCTATTGCTATTTTTAACACCATTAGTTCATAGCAATATAATTAGTAACGCTAAGTACAGGAACCACATTAATAGCATTACTAATTGTAAATCTGGAGATAGAAACACAACATGACTGGTTAATTTCCAGGCAATATCTCATGATAATTAGCTGTAGGACATTTGTGCTGAACTAGAAAGGTAAATAATTTAAATTTTTTTTACATTTTTTTGTGGTTTGCAATACTAATACCACCCTTTAATGCATGTATCTCATTCTGCCTTCTGATGTTAACGTTTTTTTCCTTTTGAGCTCCCTTTTGATGTAGGCTAAGTAGTGATTCATTTGTGTCTCACAAAAAAAATGTACTGTCATTTGTTGAGCAAATTTTATTGTTCTATACCCAAGTTGTAAAAAGGAAACGTATTAAATGACTTGCTACTTCTATTACATTATAGTTGGCTAATAAAATTTAGTGCAAAACTTCTTACTGGTCTTTGATAAGTACCCTTTCTTCCCTCATTTCTCTAGCAACAAACTGGTCAACTTCATTAGTCTACTATTAAGTTTCAGTGATAGTAGAATTAAGGGGCAAATGTTCTCAAGCTACAATAAGGGATTTTTTAAAAACCCACTAGAGAGTCTATATTTACATTTATGCTGTTTAATACGTACCGATTCTTTCTGTAGTCACACTATATGGGCTTTAACAGTCTACAGTACCTGTAACACCAGAGAACATAGTCTTTAAGTGCCCTTCGTGTGCTTGCTAAAGGACAGGGTTTTGAAAGGCATTCTCTATTATTTTTTTTTTTTCTTTTCCTAATCTTTGCAGAATTCTGGTGGGATATGTGTGAGGAGATTGGGAACAATGAGACACTCTGCTATAGTCAAAAATATTTGAATCATAGTGTAAGAAATCATAAAGTTGACTATTTAATTTTGCATTAATCCTTCCAAAATTATTTTTCCATTTAGCTCTGAAGCCCTTCAGAGAAAATATTGGTAACACGCCATCTCAGGCATGTCTTTGCATTTTGTTTTGGCTTTTTGAAAGGACTAGATAACATTTGAAAACACTGGTTTTCCTCTTTTGACTTGGTTTTCCTTATTCTTTTCACATCTGAGAGTCACCATGTGTATCTTGCTGCTTCATTGGTAGCAGGGGAAACAGCCAAAATGATGATTTCAGTATGTTGAAGCTGTGAATGTCAGTAGATTCTATGATTTATGACTGGGTAAAGTTGGTAAAAATGAGTTGATTGCTTAGTGAATTAGTTTGGAATGTTAATACAAATTCAAATGCTCTTTATACAATGAGAAGCAAGAGGGAAAAAGAAAGACACATGGTTGGTGAAAACCCTGGAAGAGTTTATTTCCCATATTGACGTTTAAGGATTTTGTGAGAGGCGTAGCTTTATTATTCTCTTTCTTGAGCTTTCAACTCTTAACAAAATGTGCGTTAACCTGTCACAATGTGCAATGCTATTATTTAGTTGTAATTAGTTAATGATTATGTCGTTTCTTTTGGCAGGGAATGCCTTAACTGATGAAACAATCTTCTATTCACTTTAAAAATATACATATATAAACAATAGAGCAAAAGAAGCACTGGGAAGGCACATGACGATTCATTATTTTCCATCACATTAGCACATTAATGTGCGGTGAGTTTAAAGAAGTGGCATGAATAAGCTGCTACACTGTACTGTTGGTAATATTGACTTTTATGGGCAATTTAATTTTAAGTCTACAGTATATGATTTAAAGCAGTTGTGCTTTTCCAAAGATGGAGTATGAAGGTGATCCTTGTTCAGGGCAACACCAAAAGAAAATAAACTATTTCATCCTCTGGTCATGGTTAGTGTTAGTAGAAATAGTACTACTAGTTGCTTTACTTTCACCGGGTAATCATTTTTAAAGTGAAAGGGGATAACTAATTAGCTGCAGCTAATTATTACAGGGAAACCTGGTAGCTGAGTGGAAAAGGACCATTCCCAGCTTAACGATCAAATTAAGATGCTTCCTCCCCTCTCATGAAAAAATTAGAGGCCTGAATTTTAAGATGTTTTTAACAACATCAAATTTATTTTACTTTTGTTTTTGCAACTTGGGAGCTGACAGAGAGTGGCTTCTTTCCCCTCTTGCATGCTTCAGATGAGCACTCTGGAAACGCGGCAGGTAACAGAGCAGGTGGTGGCTTATTTCGGGGGGCCGGGGGGGGTGTAGTGTGCTCACTCCCAGTGTTGCAACTTCCATGCCATCTGCCCAGAGCGCCTGAGCTTCCAGAAAGCCTGAAGTTTTCAGGATAATATATGGTCAGTCTGGAAAAAAAAATTAAATACATGTGTGAATCTGTTGTGGGAACAAGACACATGTGTAACAAAGGCAGGTTTTATGTGTCCTGAGAATGATTGGACCGTGAAATGATAGAATATTGAGAATTTTAACTGCCATGCACAATCTGAAGCAGATGCATAGGAGGAAAGCTGCAGCCTGAGAGTGATGCCCTGGCAAACCCCGAGGAGAGGACAGTGTTTTATTGTTCCAGACCTTTATTTATCCACCAGCAGATGTCCCTATAAGGCAATAATATCTTACAGCTAGAACAGCTGATTATGAAGATCAGAAACTGAACCACTCATCATATTTCCAAAGATTAATGGGATTAAACCCACCATGTACTTCGAGATAGATAAAATGCAACGCAGCGCAAAAGTAATTCAGTTTATTTCAGAAAACCGCATGGAACAAAATTCCTATTTATTTATTAATTTTTATTCGAGGAGTTCCTGACCTTTATCAGCACTAAAACCACTTCTAAAATAAAATAGAATAAAATAAAATAAAGTAAAGTAAAATAAAATAAAATAAAATAAAATAAAATTCTTGGTTGTGTCTGTGTTATCAGTATACTTTAAGTATCCATTGAACAAGGAAAATACCCAAGGTCCAAAAACTACTCTAAATTCAGTAAAATGTTTCACTTAATTTGTATTTATTACTGAGTATAGTATCTTCATACATTTGAAAAATAACATGAAGCATGTTATTTTATGTTTCCATGAGACATGTTACTTAGCTTGTAGACCATTTTAGATGCACATACAGATTTAAGGAATCTGGTAACAATGCAGGCTGCCCAGCAGATGTGTACGCGTAGCTCCAAATGGTGAAGCAATAGTTTATTCCATTATACTTTTTCATTCTTTAGTGATACACTACTTCTTGATGGACAGAAAACAGTGTAGAGAAAAATTATTGCAAAGAAGTAACAGCTGGCTTACAAAGTGATTCCTTCGGTGATAAAACATGCTAAAATCCAAAATTAATACCAACACTGATAAGCATTTCTATTTTTAGAGGTAATAGGCCCATTTGTTTTTCTCCCCTCGTGAGAGGCAAATGTTAAGGCCAAAGTGCCAACCTAGGTGTAATAAAAATACAGATTTTGAAACTAAACAAACTCAGACTTCTAACTCTCTTTGCCACTTTCTAGCAGTGTGAGTCAGGGCCAGTTATTCAACATCTAGTTTATATTTTCTCGATTGAGAATAACAGTAAAAATCTCATGGAATTGGTGCAAGCATTAAGATAATTTATAAACATGCTGGTGTGTTATGGGAATTTAATAAGTGACAGTTCCCTTACTTCATTTCCTCCGTTACTTTACATTTTATGATTTCAGTGAATATTAATTCATTTACTTTTCAGAAGGTGAAATTACTGCCCGTTGTGAGAATTAGAGAGTGGGTCATGGTCATGGAAAGGCATAAAAGGGTGGGCAAAAGTAAGATGAAGTCAGAAGTAAAGTGAATATAGAAAATGCGTAACCACAAAGTTCTGTACCTGTTATATAAATCAACTAAAAATTTTATCCTGAGCTTTCTGGGAGGCAATGCAAAGAAGGATACATTCATCTCTTGTCCATTTACTCATTCAGCAAATATCGGAGCACCTCCTGTGTGCCAAGCACCTATTCTAGGAGCTGGAGATAGATCAATGTACAAAACATCATATGCTCCCGTTCAATGGGAAGAGACAGGCAATGGACAATAGAAGTAAACTACAGAATATTCTAGATTTGGAAAGTGTTTTGAGGGAGAGTAAAGCAAGGAAGAGAGACTGCGGGTTGTGCTGAGGGAGGGCATCCTCACTGAGAAAGTGGCAGTTGAGGTGGCATCAACGAGATGAGGGTTTCAACCCAGCAGATCTCTGAAGGAACACAAAGGCAGGCAGCAGAGTTCGTTAAGTGGGAATGTGCCTGGTAAATCATGGTAGTAAAACAAAAAGGAATTTCTGAAGCTGAAGGAGGTGTGACTCAGTGGACACACCCCTCAAATATATCTCTTCTCTGGTGTCATTCTTAAGATGTTCCCACTATGCCTAGTAGGCTTAACATTAGGAGGTGGCTCAGTAAGATCAGTTCTAGAGTTGTTCAGGGACAATGATTTCTAACTGGCTGTCTTAATCCAAGATGTAATGTAGCTCACCTGGAAGTGTCTAACCTTGTGTCAGGGAATCCACATACTCAGATTTATGTATGTGGGCAATCGTGTGCATTTTTCTGAAGAATTCTTTCTAGTTTTCAGCAGATTCTCAAAGGGGTCCATGGCTGCAAAAGGATTAATAATCATGGGTTGAGAATTAAGGAACAGTCCTTCAGACATCTTTCAGAAAAAGCCCACAGCCCACTCTGGGACCATTTTCATAGCTTTCCACCTCTTTCCTGCCCTCACCTCTTTCCCATCCTCACCAGGCCAAAGAGATGGGAATGAATAAATCACCTCTGTAGAAGAATTGTTCTTTTCCTTTTTAATCACTGCTGAATTTCTGAGAAGAGGATAGCAGGTTATGTCCTGCAGCTGAGTAAGGACAGAGTCATGGCTTAATAATCACCCCAGAAAGGTTCAAGGAGAGGGAGTGAAAGGTAATAACAAGTGAAAATGAAAATGAAAAGCATGAGAAAAACACAAAATGTGAAGTTCCCTATGTTGGCTAGAGAGCATGGAGGGCGTGGTAGGCAGAGGTTAGTTCCGTAAGAGCAAGAGAATGTGGGAGGCCAGTGGGTGTAGGATACACAGAGGATAACCGGACAAAGTCCATTCTCTTAGGAAGACTTTCTCATTTGCTTTTCATCTGTTCAATTTACATGAAAAATTTTGTAATAGCAGGTAGAACTCTAATATTAGACATTTCTAGGAAGAAGCCAACGAGACACCTACTTTAATTTCTAAATTCACCAAAAACATATGCTAAAGACTCTAAAATGGATATTATCTTCCTATTAACACTGAAAGTAACACTGTAAATGAGAAATAAGAAGATCAGTGAAAAGGGAGAAAGCTAAAATGGAGTTTGTGTAAAACAGAAAGAATGGAAATAAAACATTTCTCAAAGTCTGTGTATCTGATAACTTCCATTCATATTTTGCACTATGTCTTTAGAAATTAAACTGGTCTTTACAAGTGGCTTATCATCAATAGCACAAAAGGAATGGATTAAAAACTCTGAGCTATTTAGGTGACAGGAGAGAAACAAATTCTGGAGACTGGTCAGTAGATACTGGGACAGCCTGATAGGAAGGCTGTGGGTCTTCTAGTAAGATGGACATTTGAAAGACGACAAAGCCCACAGCCCACTCTGGGACCGTTTTCATAGCTTTCCACCTCTTTCCAGCCCTCACCTCTTTCCCATCCTCACTAAGCCAAAGAGATGGGAATGAATAAATCACCTCTGTAACCTCCTTCCACCTTGAGATTTTAAGATTCCTTGTTCCCATCCACCCTCCAAAGGGATAGATGTTGACTCAACACTCTTCTTTTTTTTTTTTCTTTTTCAGGGACTCCTCTGCCTTTCAGGCATTACCAAACGTAATTAAAGAACGCTTTAAAGCTTGAGCAGGCTCAGTTTTTAACACACACCTCTTCCATTTGAAATGCAAAATGGAAATGCTAATGAGAGTTTCCTTGTCTATCACCATTCCCCAAACTGAGAAATGCTAGATCTCAAATATCTTCGGATTATCTCTTGGAATAGGTAATGAAAAACACTGAATGTTCAATCCATAAGGTAATTGTACTCATTAATTAAAGGCCCCAAATTTTCACAATGAAGATAGATTGATTAATTTTACAGTGAGGTGGTGATTACTGAGCAAATGCCAAGCCTCAGTTATAGGAGAGAAGGAATGATCCAAATCTGTTCTCTGAGGATTTTTCCCCTGACCTCTACAAATGCTCCTAACATGTCACCTGAGCCTTGCCTCTAGGAGTGAAGTTTTCTTAGAAGGATGATCAGAGAGCAGGAAAGAGCAACCACGTGCCATAGAATGGGTCCTGGAAAGCAGCAGCAAATGTCCTGAGGAGGTAAATTGTTTTGTGATTTCATTTCTAACTGCTTGTTCAACATGTCCACCCAGATGCCCACAGGAACCTCAAAGTCTGTATGTCCCATAGGTAAAGTATTTACCTTTTCTATTTTCTCTTGTATCCCCCTTTTCCTAGTTACTCAGGATCAGAATCTCAATATATCTCAGGTTTCCTTTCTCACTTTCCCCCCATTTCTAATCAGGCTTCTTTCTCTTCCACAGTATTTTATAGATGTATGTTTCACCAGTGTCTCTGCTTTTGTTCAGGTCCTCATCTCTTCAGGCTTTACATTTTCTAACTCATTTCTCAGCCAACAGTCCCTTCCCCCTTCAGTATATCTTGGTGTTTCAATTTTCTGGAAGCAATGCTTTGCTCAAAAACCTTTACTGATACTCCTCCAGCCACGAGGTAGAGCTTAATCTATTCCCCCTATCACACACGCGCACACAACCACCCAACTCTTGACTCATTTCTAAAGAACAGGGTATAGAAATGAAAAAATACGAACTTTACAATGGAGTGATCTGGCAGACACTGCCGTAACCATGTGGTCAAAGTTACACATCACCAGGGATAAGTCATGTTGCTATCATGTGCCTCTGTATGATGTGATGAAAAGGGCACTTCACTTCTGTGGTCTCCTTCTCCAAAACCCGTAACCCCAGTCTAAATCGAAGGAAGACATCACAAAAGTCCGTATTGAGAGGACAGTTAACAAAGTAGCTGACCAGCATTCTTCACAGTTCTCAAAGTCATGAATAATAAGGAAAAACTGAGAACTGCCATAGACAAGAAGGCTAAGGAGACATGATGATTAAAGCATTATGATATCCTGAATGGGATTCTAGAATTTTTTTTAAAGGACGTTAGTGGGAAAAGTGGTGAAAACTGAACGAAGTCTGTAGATTAATAGAATAGTACTTTACCAATGTTAATTTCTTGGTTTTGAGAAATGTACCATGGTTATTATATAAGATGTTACCATTACTGGAAACAATGAAGGGCATGTAGGAACTTTGTACTATTTTTGCAACTTTTTTGTCAATCCCAAATTATTCCAAAAATTGAAAAGTGTATTAAAAAATAGCTTCATTGGTTCTCAATTCTCAAATACAGTTTTACATAAGAACTACTACAAAACCTCTTTCTAAATATATATTTCAGGGCCACATCCTTGGAGATACTGATTCTGTAGGTCTGAGTGGGGTTCAGAAGCTGTATTTTTTTTTCTAAAGATTTTATTTATTTATTTGACAGAGAGAGACAGCCAGAGAGAGAACACAAGCAGGGGGAGTGGGAGAGGGAGAAGCAGGCTTCCCGCGGAGCAAGGAGCCCGATGTGGGGCTCGATCCCAGGACCCTGGGATCATGACCTGAACCGAAGGCAGACGCTTAAAGACTGAGCCACCCAGGTGTCCCAAGAAGCTGTATTTTTAAGAAGCTCTTGCAAAGGTTCTGGTATGTTGCAGGTTTGAGAATGACTGGCCTACAGAACTAAACCGTAGATTGCATACAAGCCCCAGAACTGGGCCAACTTGAGCCATTAAATGTTTACATTCTTCCCTCACAACCAGAAAATAATTTCATCTTTGCTTAGCTCACCTGGCTTTCCAGGACCCTCAGATTTGCTTCAGGTTTGTTGATTCTCTCTCTCTCTCCCCCCACCTTCCCCCTACCTCTCTTCTTTCCCTTCTCATCTCTCTCTCCTCTCTCTTTGTCCAAGGAAACAGATTACAATGTAAAGATCCCTAGTGGTGTAGTGTGAGTCTAATTCTAAGCTTCTCTCTTCCCTAATGAGAAATGAGTATGTATAATGACAGCCTAGGTTAAACAGAGTAGTTCTTTACAAATTAAAGAAAAAAATATATTTTTTTTTACTTCCTAGATTATGGATTAATCAGTACCATAGCATTGATAAGTATTGTCCATCTGACTGCTCTAATGAATAGAGAAGAACCAAAGTTAGCTGCTGTTTTTTTTTAAAGATTTTATTTTTAAATAATTTCTACACCCAACGTGGGCCTCGAATTTACAACCCTGAATTCAAGAGTTGCATGCTCTACTTCCTAAACCAGCCAGGTGCCCCCAAATTTAGCTGCTCTTTAATTGGCATTTAGCAAATATAAGATGCTTCAGATTTAAGACAGTTTGTCATCCCTCCATAGATTATATAGTGTCTAGTTAAAAAATAAATAAAATAGCAAAAGCTCGCTGCGTATCTTTTTCACATTTAATTCTCAGAATAATCTTGTGAAGTAGATGGTTGTTAACTCTGTCTCACAGATGAGATGATTTAGGCATACAGAGCTTAAGTAGTTTTCCCAAGATCATCTAGCCAAGAGCAGAGGGACCAGGTTTATAACCTGGGACCTCTGTCACCCAGTACGATGTACTACTGACCTACAGAAATATGCTTGACGAAACTATAGTGAATTAGAATTTGTTATCTGCGTTGAGTCCAGATGATGTGTGAGGCCAAAAAGGTAAAATTGGTGTACATGGGCATATACCATGTATATAATATTTAGCTTAGATGCATATTATATTCTTCGCTAGCTTGTAATGTTTCATAAAGGAGGACGAATGTTTTGTGTGTATGTGTGCATATGTGATTTTTCGGACAAGCTACAAGCATGCTACATTTTGATTCTTACTCACTAGGCAAATTTCTTAGATCTGAGAAATTCTCCAAGGATAGAAAAATCTGGGATCCAAAGCAGTCTGCTTTGACAGCATAGATGTGCGGTAGGAGAACATCATGAGACAAGGGCAGAAACTTTCTTTTATTTATTTTTTAATTTTTTTAAAGATTTTATTTATTTTTTTTGACAGAAAGAGACACAGCGAGAGAGGGAACACAAGCAGGGGGAGTGGGAGAGGGAGAAGCAGGCTCCCCGCTGAGTAGGGAGCCTGATGTGGGGCTCAATCCCAGGACCCTGGGATTATGACCTGAGCCGAAGGCAGACGCTTAACGACTGAGCCACCCAGGTGCCCCAGAAACTTTCTTTTAAAGCACGAAGAAGGTTAGGTAGAAAACATTCCATTTGGACATCATCTAATCCCAGGTCTCTACAAAATGACTGAATATGTTTGCCTGTAATGTGTTCTCAGGAAATTTCCCTGAACAAGTAAATGAAACAAGCCTGTGTTGTCATTCCTGAAAATCTCCAGTCTATTACAATGAGGAGAGCACCTGTTTTAAAATAGTCTGGGTGATAAATCACAGAAGGTTGCATTAATCAAGGCAGCCTAAAGCTGATAAGTGCAATTATGGGTTTGTCACCCTAGGGAAATATCTTGATCAAGGCTTCTCGAACCCAGTATAAACCCTCAAATTTTTGCCCCAAGACTGCTGTACCTAATGTGGGGACTTAGCACATCTTTTCCTTAGGGTATTGAAGGCCTTCTGGCAGGGCCTTATCCAATATCCACAGTAATGAAACCTTGTTCTGGTGAGATCTATTAATGGTGTGATGATGGAATACCTCTACTACCAATTGGCAGCAGTCGTCACACATCACAAGTAAAAAGAAACGAAAACAAAAACCAAACTGAGGCTTGTTCTCTCCTATGGAAACGTTGTAGCTAACCATTCAGAGAGATGCCTTTACTTGCTTAGGTTGATTTTTTTTTAATGTTATAAAATAGATGTTTAAGGCAAAATTATCATAATTCAAAAAAAGTATGAACAAAAAGATTTAGGACCAAAATGTAAATAATCAAGCCATCGTTGTTGAATATTATTTTTAAAAATATGCATTTATTGATAGTTGATATCAATTATTAGCCATGATCTTATTATCAAAAATATTTTATTTTTCCTATATCAACAAAATGAGAGAAATCTGTTTGGATGCTAAAATACCCAGAGCTCCTAAATTCTGATATTAATCATCTAATTTCATTTCAAGAGCTATGCCAGTCCCCCTTGCTCCAAAGTTTACTCTTCATATTATGCTCTGCACCATGTTCACTCCTTCTGGTATGAGACCATATATCACCAACTGCTTCTCCCACATTTTTGTCTCGTCATCATAGATTACACCTAGTATTGTTGAGTAACACTATGTATGCATACAAAATGCATACAATTAGCCTCTAATAGCTAAGTCTCTATGGGACAGTCGTTATCACACTTTTTTGTATTTTCATAGTTCTTTCTTATTCCATGTTACACTTAATTTATGTTTGATAAATGACAAAGCCTGAAATAAAATTGATACCAGTTGTGTTTTTGAGATACTATTGGATCCTAAATTGTAAGATTCCATAAAGAGATGCCAGTGTATTTATGAATTTAGTGTACAACAAAAGTTAAAACTTCAATTTGACAGGAAAGAATGATTTATTTGATAAACAATGCCAGCAACTTACTATCCAACTAGAAAACAAGTAAAATTTGTTCCCTATGATATACAATTTTTTAAAATTCTAGATTAAGTTTAAGGTCTATATGTGAAAAATAAAGCAACAATAATCTTAAAATACTATCTAGATGATAAAACTGACAACATAGGAGCGGAGAAAACTTTTTAACCCAAGTTGGAAGACACAGAAACTTTAAAAAGGAAAGACAGACTTATTTGACTAAATTAAATTTTGAATTTCTGCCAGGCTCCACAAAAATAGTAGATAAATGATAAACTTTTGTAAAAAAACAAAATAAAGACATATCTTTATTGAACAAAGGGTTGATCTCCGGAATATACAAAAATCCTTATAGAACAAGATGAAGAACAATTTCATAGAAAATGAGCAAAGACTAAATCCATGTGGCCAAAAATTTGTGAAAAGATGTCCAGATACACTCATAGCAAGGAACATGCAAATTAAGGTAACACTTAATCACTTTACTCCCATCTACTTGGCAAAACTTAAGAACTATTGCTACCAGGAATGCAGAGGAAAGGGTACTTTCATACATTGTAGCTGATTCTGTGAAGGCTACAGGCTTCTTGGAAAACCATCTGACAATATCTATTAAAATTACTACTACACAGACTGTATCTTAGCAATTCAATTCCTGGAATCACTTTCATAGAAATAAAAACACCAGCAAATAAAAATGCACATACATAGATGGTTGTTACTGCTTTGGTAAATATGAAACCAACAAAAATAATGAATCAGAGAGTAAGCTAGTTAACTTGGAGAGGTTTACCTTAGGAACTGTTGAATGAGAAAAGCAAGACGGAGAAAAGGTAGGCATAATATGATCTTTTTTTGTAAAAGAAGGACATGCCTTCTTTTATTTATAGGTATTATATAATGGTAGGTATGAATATTCATGCATGTGTATATTTCATAAAATTAAATGAACATGGACAAAGGTGTAGAAGGATATTTACCACATTGTTAATATGGGACATTGTTCCCTGGGGAGAGGATGAGAAGGAAGACAGGGAGAGAGGAATATCAAAAGCGTGTACTTCAAAAAGCCAACCACCAGAGGCGCCTGGGTGGCTCAGTCCTTGAGCGTCTGCCTTCAGCTCAGGTCATGATCCCAGGGTCCAGGGATAGAGAGCCCCGCATCGGGCTCCCTGCTCGGCGGGAAGCCCGTTTCTCCCTCTCCCTCCCCCACTCTCCCTCTCCCACTCTCCCTGCTTGTGTTCCCTCTCTCGCTGTGTCTCTCTGTCAAATAAATAAAATCTAAAAAAAAAAAAAAAAGCCAACCAACCTTTCCCAGTGCTGGAGAGTGAACATGGAGTTAGTTGGTGAAGAGAGGTGACTTGTGGTGTCTCAATGAGGAGGATTTCATATGTAAAATTACACATACATGCATATTTGTAGAAATTTTTTTTAATGTGATGAAATAGAATGAATTTTGTCATTATGTAGAGTATCTCAGTGTCTTCTTTGAATGAACAATGGTTTCATTAACTGCTCACATTAGGGTGATTAGTCCATCTATTTCCTGACTAAGAATAAAGAAAAGCTAGGACTTCAGCCTGATAACTGATTTTTTTTTTTTAATACGTAAAAGGAAAGGTGTCTTGAACAGAAACTCCCTGGAGACAGCATGATACAGTGGAAATACACTAGCCTTTGAAGTCAGATTTCCTGAGGCTCTAAATAAACCCTGCCTAGTCATGAATTAGTTGTGTGACCTTGGACCATTGCTGTATGTTTCTTGCCCTCAGTTTATTCAGCTATAAAATGGGAGAAGGCGTAACCTGTGTGGATGGTCTGTGCTAGAGACTGAGTTATATAATGTATGTGAGTGTGCCTAGCAAAGTGCTTGACACATTGCAGGACTCAGTTGGTTACATGGAAAATAAATCAACATAAACCAAAGGCTTGAATACACTGGGAGCCAGAAAAATCATGTAGTGCTGACTTGAATGGATATTTTTGATGTGGAAGCCATTTGAAAAATGATTATGCACAATTAGTCACCTTCATTTCCTGTAACACCAAGGTGCAATAAATAATCTTGGAATTGTCTGCGCAGGATTCGGGTTTGCACAGTGGGATCTCTGCTTGCCTTGGCTGGTTTGCACGGCCTGTTCCAAGTTGTTTTTATATATTGTACAGATGGATCATGCTTTCAGATACACCAAGTTGTCCTCTACAAAGGAAGAATTTATGAAGTCCTGTGGTTTTCATTTCATGAAAAGTGGATGTAATTTTTTTTAGATCATTCAGCTAAGATTATAGGTACTTTTCCCTAATAGAATTTTCTTCTTATGTATTGGCCTCCTTTTTAAGAAAATAGGTTTACTTGTACACTAAATCCATCCAAACTGGAGGTCTGGCTAGGTAGGAACCAGATAAATAAGATAGCACTGAATTTTGTAGACATTTTTGATATAGCAAGCTCTATGGAATGTGATTATGCACAATTTACTTTTGAAAGAAAACTTTCACATTGAATTAAGCTGCAAAATATGAAAACTGACATTTGTGGGCATTTAAAAATATTGTGAAGTTTTCCGAACACTGGAAGAAATTTGGTGGAGTTCTACGTATGTAGCTTATTTGATTTTATTTTTTTCTAATATATTTAAAGATCTTGCTATAATTCATAATCCAGAAATCTTTCTGATGTTTAGTTTTTCCATTTACAAAATACAACCCTCTTGTGAATCTTTTAAAGGAACTTTAACAGTGATCCTCTAGCGTCTTTTAAATTAGTCCATTTTAAATCATCAGTTAATCCAGTATCTTTGGTTTTTCCACTAGTTTTTCCCTCCTCTGTCAGAATGTCCCATCTGGAAAAGCTCCTTTTTCATATTTTTCTAATAAATTACATTCTTTTAAAAATCTTTACACACCTCCTCTAGAGCAATATTTACTGAACTAGTACTTTATGAGGCAAGATCTAAAACAAATATCTTTTATCCAAACTACCCTGGCAATTCATGAACTTTGCTCTTTAGTTATTTTTCTCTGGTCATTATACCATTTCTAGTTAAAAAAAAAAGAAAGTCTACTCTGAATGGCCAAATGGCCCTATGTGGACAACACAGGCTGATTAGCTTAGGTGAAGATTATATTGCTTGCTATAAACAAAAGAGCCCATATTTACTCCTGTACCATATATACTTGTTTTTGCACATCAAGCTCTTGACAGGTGTTTTGGTTCTATTAATTGGCTCCCATATTTGCTTTAAAAAAGCAGCACTAAAATTCTGACTTTAAGAATAGGATTCAAGTGTTGCTATATCTTTTTTCATTTGTGTGAATTGCTTCATATGTTCTTCAACTTAAAACAGAAATACTTCCTTATTGTAACTGTTGAAACAATATGCAACAAAGATGTGATAAAAATGCCAGTTATCACACATTCTTTTCATTCCTATTCTCATAAATTGCTAATTTTGCTTTTCTATTTGTTCACACAAATGAATACAAGTACATAAATGCAAAAAAAAGTAGTTTTGGTTGGTTGATTGTTTTATTATCAGAATAGTAGCATAATCTATGCATTTCCTTTTAGCTTGCTTTTGCTTTTGTTCACTTTAATACATCGTCGGTAACCTTATACATGAGTAGGTATTCATCTATGTTTTTTTCTACCTTGATACACATAAATTTGTACAGAAACAAGAATAAATAACACAAGCTGGCTTGATTTTTTTTATAGTAACATTTTCTTCTTTTTGTGTTTAGATGTATGTCCCTTACCTTGTAAATCAACCTAACAGATTCTTCTCCCTTGATCTTTAAGCAGATTCTGCCTCTAGATTTTTTGATCCCCTTCTGGGACTGATGGGCACACCTCACATTTGAGCGGTCATAACAAAGATTCCTTACCAATTTTAACAATTCTTCACTGCCTGAATTCAGACAGTAATTAAATCATCCAAGAAATGAAACCATCTCCTTCAGATTTTAATATGACCAACCTGTTATTCTTCAGAGTATGTAGGTGCTTGATGAAAATCTCAAAGGTGAAACCTGAGTGAGCTATTAAGATAGCAAGAAGGTTTGATAGCTTAAATCCCCATATACTTCTCAGGCTGCTTGACATGGAGGCCATGGTCTATGAGTTTTCCCCAAGGAATGTCATGCTTGTGAATTATACATAGGGTCAGCTCAGATCAGTGAAAGGTTAACCTATGGGAATACCAACCCTAAGAAAATGGTTTACCTCACGAAATATTTATATTCTCTTTGAGTATTCTAAACATTTTTTCTTAGGTCTTGTCTCTCATCTTCACCTATGCTAAATCTAGGCATCTGTAATTGTGATGATACTGTGATGTGCTGCTCAAAAACCCCTTCAGAAAAGAGGGACTTGTCACCCAGCTGCTAGGAGTCCTGCCAGCAGTCAGCCCTCTTCAGGAATTGTCTCAGCCAAGACAGCAACCTTGCCCCATGGTCACACCTCTTATAGATTTAAAGGCCCATCTTTCTAGCCTTGACTCAGGATAGTTCTGAGGAGAACATCCATTCTTTAGAACGTCCCATGGGTCAGCTGGAGCTTCCAGTGAGACTACTTTGCACCTCAAACTCTCCAGATGCCCAATCTTGCTTCCTCCCTCAACTACCACCTGAAAAATACTTACATATAAAACTGACTTCACCTTGTTCCCCAAACTGCCTCTTCCTTGATCTTTTAAGAGAAACATCATTTTCTTTAAACTTGAAATCTCTTGATCACCTTCAAGATTGGCCCTTCCTCCACGCTCGGTTAACATGTCATTCTTGTATCTTCCTTCACAGGGTCTCTCATGGTTGTTCTTCCTTTCTTTTCCTCAGTTTAGATTTTCATTGCTATACCTACGCAATTTTGATAATCAGCTTCCCTATCTCCAGCTCTGTCTTTTCCATCCGTTTTGCACTCCACAACCAAGTACTCTTCCTAAACTAATTTCTAATTATGTAACATAATGTACTTGAGCAAAGCCATCAGGCTGGTTATTAGTGCTCTTCACCAGTATTTCCGATACTCCAGACAGTAGGATTGCCCTTCTCAACTTTTGTGAAATTAGACCTGACTATATAACCAATGAAATGATGGTAGAATAGATGTCACTTCTAAGGGGAAGCTGTAGAGGCTATGTGTGTGTGCATAGCTTTTTTCTTGTCCCCCTTCCATGTGACATTTTAGATGGCAGAGACCTTTCAGATGGTTATCACTTATCCCTGGGTGAGGAAACACAAAGGCAACCCCTCACCAACTCGAGGTGAACATGTAACAGGAACCAGAGTTCAACTTTTTTTTAAGCAGTTAAGATTTTTGTTTTCAACCTCAGCATAATTTAGTCTATCTTGTGTCATTCAGGTTTCTAAATGGCAATCAGCATAAAATCAAATTTCTTGAACCTTTCCTTCAAAACGCTCCTCTACCCCGTCCTAACCCAACTTCACAAGCCTGACTCCCACTCTTTTCTTCAACAAACCTCCAGCTCCGTCTAATCTGATCTCCTTGTTGTTTCTCTCTATAACTTATTCCAGAGTTAATTTTGATCATTTATTCTACTGCTTGGAAGTCCCAATCCATTTTCCTCTCCTATTCACATTATTTGCTGCCTCCAAACCAAACTTTATCCTGCCTTCTCCATGAAGCTTTCCCCACCCCCATCCCGACCACCCCCAACTACCCCAAGGTCATGCGGCCTTTTGAAGTCATATGATATTGTGTGAACTATTCATGTTACTAAATGCCTATCTCTAAGTGGAGGACAGAACATTTTGATTCACCTTCCCCTTGCCCTCAAAAAACACTACTACATTATTCTGAAATACAGTTTTTGAAGTATCTGAATCATTTTATCACATTCACTAGGAAATGATCTATCTCAGAGTGTCTCATGAGAGACAATAAATGACCACCACATAAAAGTATCAGATCAATAAAGCCAGCTAAATGATGTGTAATTACTGTGATATATGTGGTACATTTTTAACATTTACTTTAGGTAGCAAATTATTTCTTCGGAATAACGAGTTTGCTTCTTACTACTTTTCATTTCCATTAAAAGTTTTTCTAATCTATGCCATTTAATAATTTTTCTATCCCATCTGTGTAGGCAGTCATATTGATTTTTATTTTCTGTGTGTAGGCAAAACCTTAGGTAACCTCACAGATTTTGAATTTAAAAAAACTTACATATCTGATTCCAATCAACTTTATTTTAAACAGGGAGGGCATCATGGATATGTTCTAATAAAATATAAAGTTTGTCAAATAATTTTAAAATCATTATATATGAGGAATGCCTTTATATATTAAATAATAATCTTTGAATTAGTTATATATATATGTGTGTATGTGTGAGAGAGAAAGAGAGAGAGAGAGAGAAGGAGGAAGCAGTCATTTCTGTTTTCTGCTCCAAGTATTTTCCTTGTTTGATACACTTGGAATAAATTCTTATGGTCATTAATTTTAATTGAAAATAATGCACATAGAGTTTTTATTCTCAGATATTGACATTGTTTTGTTTTTAACTTTCCTTAAATTGTTAAAAGTGCTTCGTTTTAGACCATTCTAATATTCATTCAACAAACATTTATTGAGCACTAATTAAGTGCCACTTACTGGGCAAATCACTAGATCTGCAATGATGAACAAAACAGTCTTTGGCTTCAAACTGCTCAAAAGCTAATGCGATCATTAGTGACTACAGTAACTATACCCTTTACTCCAATCATCACATGATTTCAGGAGTACTTTCCAAGCTTAGAAAATTTCCTGTAATTCTATGAAGGACAACTCTACCTTTGCCCCTTTAGACAACTGTGGCATAATACAAGCAGTACTGAACTTGGAATAAAGAGATTTAAATTTGGATTCTGGTTTTTAGCTACTCCTTAATCTGCCACCTTCACAAAGCAATTAAACTTTCAGAGTAATTTTCACTCCTAAAATCAATGTGATATCTATCTCATAGGCTATATAGAAGATTAGAAGTTAAGAGTTATGAAGTAATGTATGTGTACAATTTTGAAGTTTCTGATAATCTCCATGCTAAGTGGCTTCTTTCTCTCTTGGGTTCTATAGAGGAATAATCACACTAGGTCAATTTCACTGCCTGAATTTTGTAGCTGAAATTTATCACCTTTATCATCTTCATTACCATCATCATCCTAGTTAAAATTTTGGCATGACTTCTTTTTTTTTTTAATTTTATTTTAATACCATGCAGTGGGCTAGACTGTATATTTAGTGTGTCTCAACCTTAACTGCACATTAGAATCACATGGGTAGCTTTAAAAAAAAAAAGTGCAGGTTCTATTCCAGACCAATTACATCAGAATCTCTGGGGGAGGGACTCAGGCACCAGTACTTGCTAAAGCTCTCCAGGTGATTCCAATTAGGTTGAGAGCAACTACTTTGATTAATTATCTCATTAAATCTTTATGAAAACCCTAAAAGTAGAGATGTTCATTTCCATTTTTTTTTACAGAGGAAACTTAGGCTCGGCAAAATCAAAGATTTTATTCATTGCACATACCCAGTCAGTGGCAGATTTTGGATTCAAACTCAGATCTGTTTGGTTTCAGAGTCCATGTTCTTTTTCCTAAGTTCTTAATTATATAATGTCACTTCTATTTTGCCCATACATCAGAATGGAAGATCAAAGATAAGAGGATTCTGAGCTCAGTTTTGTTCCACTTTTTTAGGATTTCCACTTCCCACTCTTTTCTATAGATAGGAATTAACAATTTAACCTAATTGAGGTGTTAGGAAAATTTAGGAATGAATATATTCCTATTCTAGCTAACAAAGCAGGGAGCCTTATTCTTTGGTATAAATAATGCATATGATAATTAAATGCAGTGTGTGGGCAGAGGTAAGAAGGAATGGAGTGAAAGCTTAATAATTGTTTTTAGAAAGCAAGTAAAAATGCTGCAATATATTTTCCTGCAAAATATTTTTTTCCCATTTCTTTTACCTTTAAACTTTATATGTTATTTTGTGTTTGGTTTGAATCTTGTAAATAGAAATGGCATAAAGTTGAATTTCCTATCTGTGAGTCTTTGACTTTTTTTTTTTTGAGTCTTAGTCTTTTAATAGGTAAATTTAACCCAGTCACATTTATTGTGCTTACTAATATATTTGGGTGTATTTCTGACATATTATTTTGTTCTAATTATTGTTCCCCATCTTTTTATTGTTGTTGTTGTTGTTTTCTATCTTCTTTTGTATTTTTCAAGTTTTATTTCTTCCGTATTTTTTTTTTTACAGTTTTGGAAATTACACGAGTTGTGGTTCTTATATGCAAACAACAGAAACAAATTCTACTTGATATGAGCAGAAAATGCATTGAATAAAAAAATACTGAGTATCTAATGAATTTAGCTGACAGGATTATATACAGTGGAGTAAACTGTTGAAGTAGTTTCTTTCTAATGGCCTGTAAACTTGAAGTAATTGACAATACATACAATGAAATCCATTCTAATGAATTGTCTGTAAAAGAGTTGCTGGGGCTCGTCAGTGGCTCAGTCAGTTGACAGCCCATTGTTGTTTTCTGCTCAGGTCATGATCGCAGGGTTGTTCAGCTGGGAGTCTTCTTAAGATTCTCTTCTTCTCCCTCAGCCCCTCCCCCTGCTAGTACATGAGCTCTCTCTCTCTCTCTCTCTCTCTCTCTAAAATAAATAAATAAATAAATAAATAAATAAATAAATCTTTAAAAAAAGAAGAGTGCCATGTGTTTCTGTTTATGACTGTTAACCCAGATTAATTAGTGATAGTGCCTCAATTTATTACATCAATTTAAAAAAATAATGAATAGGCTTCAGCATGGTTGTTACCTGGTTTGAGGTGATAGGTTGGTGATAAAGGGAACTGTAAAGTTAGATATAGCTTATGTAGGTCATAGCTTTTGTTTTGGAGTGGTGGGTTTCCAGGTGGTTATTACATTACCAAAAATGAATAAATAGACAAAAGGAAAAAAATAGGACACGTTATAGGTTGGTATGAATCAAGGATCATGAGTAATCCAGTTTTTTTTACTTGTAGTTTAAGAAGAAAATTAAAGTTAAACCAAAAAGAAACTAGTATCTCTGGACTATATGAGAAACAGAGATTATGAGTAATTTATTATCTAAATCAGATTAAATTTACTTTCTTTTGTCAGTGATTAGGTAATTCATATTTTTTGAGAAAATCAGACTTCAGCAGTTCACCCCATTGTACATAGTCAATCTTGTCAAATAATTTATCCCTCTGTTTTTGGATCAGAAAATATGTCCATTGTAACTACATTTAACAATAGCTTAGTTTAGCACTGAGTTTCAACATTTATGCCATTATAGAGTTTTCTAAAGTTGAACACTGCCTGGGTCCTGACATGGCTATCGCCCCACCAGGCCTCCTGAGCTGCATATAATTCCTGTGATTTTCTGACTGGATTTCGCTCCAAAGTCTGACTGACACTCTATATTTCTACTCTCTCACATTTGCCCTACTAAGTCCTTTGTATCCTGTCATTTTCAACTTAGACGTCTCCTGGGAAACCTTTCCTGACCTCCCTACCATCCCCTCTGCTTAGGCTAAATTTATCTCTCTGTGCTCCAATATCGCTATGTTGTAGAATCTGCAGGATTAAATGTTTGAGGGAGCTTCCTCCATTGGACTATAAGCTCTGGAAGGGCAAAAAACTATGCTTTATTCACTTTGTTATCTCCATAATTTGACTCCATAGAAGATATCTATGTTTTCTTTATTTATAAATGCATTTTTGTGTGTGCATCTTATGAGTCAAATAGAAAGAACACCCTGCTTCTTTATAGTTTTCTGCAACTACATTTTACAATTTAAAAAATATTCATATTCAATTATATTTATTGGTTGATTGTTAAGTAAATGCTGTAAATCACTTATGTTTCAGCAGCTGACTGCTAAACCCACCTTAATCAGAGTTACACATGCTATAGCTATGGCTAATAATGTTTTATCTGACAGCAAGACTACTCATCTTACTGGAAAGGAGCTCATTTTCCAATCACACATGATGAACACTTAAGGAAGTGCTACACTTGAAAGAAAACATTGCTCCATGGAGTTTATGTCAACACACTGACCATATGTATATATTCACATAGACACTTTCTGCCTCTGTCGTCAATGAGTGGGCTTTTGCTTAATATTTCCAGAGCTACACTTTAGAATTGCTTTAAGATATTAGTTAGCAACAAAGCACACCCTGTTGTTAATTTAGCATATAATTAGTTTAAAATGACCAAAACTCCCAGAGAGAGCAGCTTTACCATGAGAAGTGATTGGTGATGGCATTCATCTCTCTTCTGCATTAGCACTGAAGATGAATGATGATAGTGTAAGAAATCCAGCAAATCAAAGACACCGGTAAAGAAATTCTTGAGCCAGGATGCCTGAGTGACTCAGTTGGTTAAGTGTCCAACTCCTGATTTCACCTCAGGTCATGGTCTCAGGGTCCTGGGATCAACAACCCCCCCCCACACTGCCCTGGGGGCAGGCTCTGTGCTCAGTAGGGAATCCACTTGAGATTCTCTCTCTCTTTCTGCCCCTCCCTTGCTGCATGTGCTTGCACTCTCTCTCCCTCTCTAAAATAAATAAAAAATAAATCTTTTTTTTAAAAAAAGAAAAAATCTTGAACCCATTTCTCCTATTTTCTCAAACATAGTTTATTCTCTGTTAATAAATATACCTTGGAAAGATGTGTAGTTAGTGGAAGGGAAATGGGATTTAAATTAAATGAGGAAAGTTTAAATTCTGGCTTCAGCTTCTCATTTGATCAAATTACTTAACTTTTATGAACCTCAGATTTCCTATCTGTAAAATGGAGAAAATGAAAATACACTGAAGATTATTGTGAAGGCTACAAAATAATGCACTTGATCAAGCACTGGGCATAGAATTAATGCTCAAAGATTAGTTGCCATTTGACACAATAGGAAGAGAAAACCAATTACCTAAATATTTGCATTTTTCTCTTTTCCTTTCTTCATTGTATGAGTTTTGGTTTTGGAACTTGATTATATACATCTCATTTCACAATGAGTACTTGTGAGTATTCATGAAACTCTTCGTAGACCATCACTCTCAAATAGCGAAAATAGCCTTTGTGTGACATCGGTGTTTTCTGATTTCCTCTAACAGCTGGGGTTTATAACTGTTCTGATTGTAAGCAGTCTGCTCATTTTATGCAGAAGATTACACAACCAGTAAAAACAAGGTGATCTGAGAGTAAAGACGTTCTTTAATACCTTGAGTATACAGGTTGTCAAGTGAAAGAAATCCTCCTTCTTTATTCATAACTGGGCCCATCAAAACACTGTACACAATAAACAATTCTAGAATCAATCTACATTGTTTGCACTGCTTTAGATATACATCTTTATTTCTGAGGCTAGTGGTGAAACTTCTGATCTGTGCTCACTGTGCATATGATAGAGGCAGTGATGGGGAACAGACTGGCTGCTGGTGTGTGCCCTACCCTGGTCCAGGAGATGTGTTTGTTTCTTTATGCAGATCTGTACTTTTTCCCCAAGGCTAGAATTTCCAACCAAAAATAATCCTTTAGGTTTTGTTTAGCTCCGACCTAATTACTTCAAATATGTGGGTTTTTTTTTTTTTAAACTTTCTTCCTGATCCTGAATGAGGATTTAGTTAAATGCCTGTTTAAGAATTGATGAGTAATTTAAAGGATTTAGGAGAACATTCTGTGCTATTATATGCAAATACATGCCAGGCATGGTTCCCTATGTCATTAACCTGGCAGTCATTTCATGCATGACTCCCCATCTTATTAAGCTAGCAGTATGGAATATTTGATTTACTAAACTGGTATGAACTACTTAGTGTGCTAATATAGGAATATAACTTTTAAATTTCTTTGGAATAACTATCTTTGAAACAGATTCTTGAAGACGATAACATTATTTTGACAGCTGTGCTCAGTTTCTAAAAGTCTATTTTAGGAAGCTTCTTATAACTGTTAGAAATGTACCTGTGTGATTTGAATGAACCATACAATAATTGAAAATGAAAACCATCATAGCAATAAGAGTCCTTAGAATTCTGTAGCAAGTGATTCGACAACACAGGTAAATAAATTTGGTAGAAGCATTTGCTTCTAGACAGGATGTTTAACAATGTATGGTTGCCTGAGAGTCTGCCACTAGGCTCCCAGTTACCATGATGCTCTAAAAACTCTTTCTATAGCCAAGGCCCCCCTGGCTTTCCTGGCTTTCGTTGCCATAGCAGCATTCATTGGCCATGGGATTTACAGGAAAAAAAAAGAGGGGGGAGGGGGATTGCATATTTGTAAAGTTGGTGCAGTGCCAAATGTAGCAGGAATTATAAATGCAGGATGCTGGATTCTTCCTTTAGTGTCCATTTCAGCTGGCGCCTAATGTCACCCACATAATCACAAACCACTCTGTCATCATTCAGACCAGCTGCATGAAATGAGACAAAGGGAAATTTAGCAGCAACGGAGGGAATGGTAATTTAAAAGGCTTTTAAATGATGTTTTCTATGTTCCTCAATCAACAATATTTTAAAGCCTTTAATTTTTCTCCCTACAATAGATTTCCTTGTTGTTGCTGGCTTGACTGATGACATATTAGTACTAAGTTGGCCAAAAAAATGTCAAGAGACTAGAAAGGAGGTCAAATAGATAAATCCAAAAAGGAGTAGAAAGGAAATATTTATAGTAACCTTTATTGCTGCTAGATTTTTTTACATTTAAATTATACAGGTAAATTTGCCTTTACCCTCTGCTTAAGATATAATTTTTGAACAACAAACATTCAGTGTTTATCAGACATGCTTTTCAATAAACACTTTCAGATTTGTAATATGTTGATCGTTTCTTCAGTCATGACACGTATTTCAGAGTTCACAGGCAACAGGAAAAAAAAATGTTCATGGGGGAAGAAAAGCAAGTGAATAATCCAGGGAAGTTGGTGAACTGTGACATGTGCAGGGCTCATGTGAGCCATGAATATGGAAGGGGAACTGGCTAGGCTGGTGGGGGGGCAGGGGGGTGGGGAGAGAATGTTGGGTGGGGAATTTGTCCAAGAGAGAGGGAATATACAATGTGTTTGCTTGCAGCAATTCCAGGATTCTGGCAAGCGCACTAGGACACACAAATGGATGAAGTGATCTCTTAAAATGGGAGTAGTTTATTGGTAGAAGGTTGGAAATAAACTATGAGAGGACCATTAATGTTTGGCTGAGACTTTTCTTGGTTAAAAATATTTCTTTTTTATGAACTTTTCATCCCAAACTGTAAATAGCACCTGCATATAAGGATAAATGATTTCATAAATCGAAGAGAATAGAGATCTCAGTCATCGACTCCCCATTATCTGGGAAATTGGTAAACCACAAAGATGGCATTACAAATCAATGGGGGAAAGGAAAGACTGTCCAATGATCAGTTTGGGGACAATACAGTTATCTATATGGGAAAAAAAAGAAGATTCATATATCAGATCATAGGAAAGAAATAGAAGTGACTAAAGATGGAAATTTGAGTAAAAGAATCTAAAATTTTTAAGAAAAACATAGGAGACTACTTTTATAATTTTAAGGGAGGTAATGGTTATTTAAACAAGCCATGAAAGTACAAATTTTAAGGGTGAAATAACATAGTTTGACAAAAAAATAATATAAGCACAGTGAGAAGACAAGTTAAAGTCTAGGAGAAGATATTTTCAATTCAATAGCTGACCAAGGATTGTTTTGCAGAATAAAGAAAGCACTGCAATAAGTTAATCAAGAAAAATATTTTTAAAAAAATCTCAATAGGCAAAAGCAGCTAAATAATATGAAGAGGTCATTCACAGAAGAACCCTGACCTGGCAACGAACCTATCAAGGTGATCAAATTCATCAGTAAGAGAATGCAAAGGAAATGAAAAAGTAATAAAGCACTTTGTAGATATCCGATCAGCAAAAATGTAAAGTCTGTCAATGCCAAGTACTGGTGTAGGTTTGGGAGAACAGTGCTCAGTACTGGTGGGAGCTTAAACTTTTATCAGGGCTTTGGAAAACAATTTTGCAAGGTATGGTGATGTCTGAAACATGCTTCCTGTAGGACTGAGCAATTCTATATCTAGGTGAACACATGTGCACACCAAATAATACAGCATTAACTAAATTGGAAACAAATATATGATGGCATATTTATATTTTGGGATACTAAATGCCTATTAAAATGAATGAAATAAAAGTTTCAATAGATGATGAAGAAAAGTAGAGTGGGAAAAGTAAGTTTCTGTATCAGACATAAAATATGGTACCATTTATGATACCATAAATACGCTGTTATGGTAATATAAAATAAGCTATTTATGGATACATGTCTATATAGCAAAAGCATAAAAACCTGAGTAGAAGGTATATAGTCCCAATAAAGGAAAAATGAGTAAGGAATTAAGCAGAGGCAGAAAGAACAGATGAAGTGCTGGCTGATAGAAGAACACTTCACTACAGTTGGAGTGGTGTTGCCAAACAAAAATTCAGACCAGAATCTGATGAAGTCCTGAGATTCAACAACAAATTTATAGGAAATACAGAGGACAGAGGAACATTTCAGACCTCAGAATGATGCAATCAGTGAAATTCACACTACGGGTCATTCTATAGATAACTCACTCTGTTTCTTCGACGATAACAACAACAACAAATTGCAAACCAAATTTGTAAGCCAAATAGAAGATATTTAGAAAGATACAAGGGAAAGTTGGAAGAGAGACGTAAAATTCCTATCAAGCAATGTCAGTCTAAGGGCCTCATTTGGAACCCGATTCAAACACACTGTAAAGTTACATTTATGAGACAATTGGAAATGCACATAGTGGCTGAATATTAATGTTATTTTAGGTGTGGTATTGGTAAAACAATCTATTTAGGACTATATAGTAAATAATTAAAGAAAACAGTGCAGAGGTAAGCAGGGCAGTCCTAGTTCTTATTTTACTACAAATTAAGAGTAGGGGACAATCAGCTCTGAACACATCTCTGGAGTGGTCGGAAAAGGCTCGTTCACGTCTTCGTTCATTTAACAAATATGTAGAGAAGCTGTCATATATCAGATAAGATACTCTAATGCACTGAAGATGTTAGTGAACTAAATAGAAGAATATTTCCACCCTCATAGAGTTTACACCCTATGAAGTTAAAAACGGATAGTAAACAAATAAACATGCAAGTAAATATATCATTGGTAATAACTAGTAGATAGAAAAATAAAGCAGGCAAGGGATGACAGAAGGGAGGGTTATTATTTTATACTTGTCAGGGAAAGCCTCACTAATAAGACGCTATTTAAACTGAAAGATCTGAAGGAAGTATCGACATGCCAAGAGCTGGGCGGTGGGCTGGGAGTGGAGCCTTCTAGGCAGAGGAGACCACAAATGTGAAGGATGAGAGATAAGAATCTAGCTGAGGATGATCTGGAAAGAGTCAGTCAAGTGCAGCTGGAGTGCAGCAAGGGATGTGAAGAGTCAGGGATCACAGGGCGAGGTCACGTGGAGCCCTGCAGGCCGAAAGTAAAAACTGCATTTTGCTCTGAATGAGGTGGAGACCTAGTGGGGATTTTCAGTGGAGGTGTGAACACTCTGACTTAAATTTATAAGATTTACTCTTTTGTCAAAACGTGTGACATTAGACCTTAAGGCAAGTGCAGAAGCACGAAAACCAGTCAGTCAATTACAACAATCCATTTGCCCGTTTCACGTCAGTCTCACAATCTCATAACCAAACTTCTGATTTTCTCCCCAGATTTCCAACTCCTGGAGTCTTCCCATTTATTTTACTGGACCAAACCCAAACTTCTTTTTCTTTCATACCCACATAAAATCCTTCAGATTTGGGGGGCTACCTTCAAAGTATATTCAAAATGCAACTTGTTCCTTTCTATGATTATGGTAAAAATACATAATATAAAATTTACCATTTAACCATTTTTAAGTGCATTTTCTATGGCATTAAGTGCATTCATGTTCATCAAGCCATCACCACCATCCATCCCCAAAATGTTTTCATCCTCTCCAACTGAAACTTGGAAATACTAAATGCTAACTCCTCATTCCCTCTCCCTGCTCAACCCTTGGCAATTGCTATGGTACTTTCTGTTTCTATGAATTTGGCCACTCTAGGTACTTAATGTGAGTGGAATCATACAATAATTGTCCTTTATGACTGGCTTATTTCACTTAGCATGTGTCCTTAATGTTCACCCATATCATAGCATGTGTCAGATTATCCCAGCTTTTCAAAGCTGAATAATATTCCATTTTCTGCATATACCATATTTTGTTTATCCATTCATCATCGATGGACACTTGGTTTGCTTTCACCTTTTGGCTATTGTAAATAATGTTGCTCTGAACATGGATGTACAAATATCTGTGGGAATCTCTGCTTTCAGTTCTTTGGGGTATATCTTGAGAAATGGAGTTACTTAGTAATTATATGCCATGAAAATGCAAAGGGATAGATTATTGGAAGAGAACCAAGAAAGAGTATTGTCCTAGGAGTGAAGTGAAGAAATGCTTCAAGAAATAGAGAGTGATAAACAGTACTACTAAAAGATCAGCTAGAGTAAGAGCCAAGTCTTGCTCATTGGATTTATTGATGTGGGTGTCATTTGTGACTTTGACAAGGGATGTCTTGGGGGAGGAGTAGGAGTAAAATCCTGATTGGCATGGCTTCAAGTCACCATGTACAGATTGGTGACAATAGGACCAGACAACTTATTTTAAAGGGAAACAGAGATACGGGGATGACCAAGATCTTGATTGTGGAATAGGAGTTTTTAAGTGGTAATTGTTCAGGCAGGGGGGAGGGCAGGAGTGGACACAAGTCTGTGATGAGCTGGAGTCTCAAGCATGTGTGGGAGGGTGCTTAGAGAAGGAATGGAAATAGAGGAGAAGAGATACTCTAAACCTGTTGCTTCTGTGCCAAGGACTTTACCTGTTTTAACTCATTTAACCTTCAAAAAAACAAAAAAAAACCCTCCTCAAGGTAGTATTATTATTCTAATTCCTAATTTGCGAGTGAATAAACTGAGGGTAAAACGTTTAGATGATTTGCCCAAAGTCTTTGTTAATAAATGGCAGGGTAGAGTTTAAACCAAGGCGGTCTAAACTTCAGAGACTGAATGCATAATCTCTATGCTGTCCGGCTCCACAGTTAAATGAATGCTAGACTAAGGGTATGCTAGGCAACTCTTCCATTTATTCACTCATTGAAGCAGTATTATTGAGCCCTGTTATGGGTCAGACATTGTTCTAGGTGCTGGAGAGACAGCATTAAACAAACCAATCTCTGCTTTCATAGATTATAGTCTAAAAGATGACTGACAGTAAACAAATCAAGATATAACACGTTGAGTTATGTTAAGGGCTATAAAGAAAAAGAAATGGGGGATGGAGGGAGGAGGGGGGGAGGAGAGTCTGATAAGAGTGTCTGAGCAGAGTTGAATGGAGGGAAAGATGAGTACAGTGAAGATTTAGGAGAACATTTAGCTAAGAGCAAGCTGCAGGTGTGAAGGTGGGCAAGGAGTAGTCAGTGTGTCTGGAGTAGAGTGGGTACAGAGAGACCTGAATAAAGTGAGTTCACAGAGCTGAGATGGGGAGAGGCAGGATACGACTGCAACATCAAGTAGATGGCTAAGGACTGACTATATAGTCACACAATGTACATGATTATATATATATATTTACATATATATATTTATATGTATATATATTACGACATGTAACACATCATTGTATATCATCACAATAATAACGAGCTTAAGAAAAATTATTCTCGTGCTCTGTGTAGTTAGAATTTAAGCAAAAATATTTTGGAGGAGGTAGGTATAGTACTCAAGGGAAAAGTGGTCGGAGCCTTACTAGGATAATGACTAGAATGGAGAAAGGAAATAGATTTCACCCCAGTTTTCCTCCCCCAGATCTCTGTGTCCCAATTACAGAGCTGTCTTTCAAGTTCTTGGCAGGTCCTGCTGCTTTCCTGACTTGGACAATGCCTCATTCCATGCTATTCCCTTTCCTTCATTTTTCCCTCTTCACTTCCTCTAAAGCTGCCTTCTGGATTCCCAAGACTAAGTAGGGCATCGCCAATTATAGTATTATATGGTGTGGGGCACCCTTAATTCCTTCTCAGTTGCACTCATCATGATTATAATTAATTATCTAATAATATTTCTCCCAACTGGACTGTGAGATCTTTAAGGGGGCGGGACTAGGTAAGTCTTGTTACCCCTCAGGCCCCAAACTTATTACATGTATAAAACTTTTTTAAAAAGTAGAATTAGATTTCTTCTTTATTTCCCAATACATATATTATTGTAGTTGAAGGGAAGAAATGATTGTTCCATTTGGGGCTCTAAGTAGTTATCAAAATTTAAAATTGTTTTAAAAGACAAATACTTTATACTGTGTTCATTTAGCAAGTTGATGATAATTCTACATGAAGCCTCAACAGTCATTAGGTTGACTAATACAAGAACGTAGATTATCTCATATTTTACAATAAAAATAAAACGTCTCTACAAATATGTTTTTCAAGGAAAACAAGGTCAATGCACTGAAGTGTTGCTTTATTTTTTAAGATTCCAAACTTGTGAAAAATCTATATTCCTAAAATTAGTAACATACATAATTAACTTAGTGGCATTCTGTGTTTTCATAAAGATTGGTGTGTTACTAAATTATACTGCATTATGTTTGGTTTCTTCAATCTCAGTATTGAAAATGTTAAAAAAATTCTAATCGCTTTTGTCAAAACAAATTCACATCTTTACTATTCTGCATATAGGAGCTAACTGGAAACATTCATTAATCTAGCACTTTGGGACTTTAATTTCCAGATGGAATGATTAGCATTTCTGAGCTTTTTATATTCAAACCACAAAAATAAACCCTTCTCAGGGGTCACTAGAGACAAATAATTTAGACCTAATATTTTGCTAAGTTAACACACTGTACTGTATCATTTAACTCATTTAGAATATTCACCCTGACTCCATATTAGTATTTTTCAGATTTTGCTTATAATACAAACCAACTTATTTGGACTAATGGTATCAATATGATGCATACTAGAGAGTTCCTTTGTATATTTTAATTTTTTATGTATATGACTCCTGTGTTTTTCTGTTTATTAAAAAATTATTTTGTAAATTAATTATATGAAAATACTGGACACTACTGTGTGAAATGGAGTTCATTGCTGCAGTTATAATTCAGATAATTATATTACTTTGTTAGTTATTTTATTCCCTTCTTTCCAGAAAGTAGTTTGAGGAAACACAAAATCAGATACACTCTCATTAATTAAAGAAATATTTAATATATTTTAAAAGTATTGGTGGAAAAAAGCAGAAAGCAGTAAGGATGTCTTCGATACAAGAATACCCTCATTTCGTTCAGGGGATGCATTCATCGAAATGTGAGGAGTTATTGATTCAATTGTTCATGGGTTCTTGAACCACAGTCCTTATGGAAGCTTCCTACAAGCTCCTTTTCATTACGTCTCCCTTTCTCCCACTTACATGGAACTAGTTTTAATTTTGTATACATCATTCATTTGCTTTGCTTTTTTTTTAGTGATGTAACCTTATATAAATGTATTCCTAAAGTTGCTACTGTTTAGCTTTTCCTTTTCAAAAAAAAAGATTTATTTACTTAATTGAGAGAGGGCTGTGGAGGGAAGGAGCAGAGAGAGCGAGAATCTCCAAGCAGACGCCTGGCTGAGCATGGAGACTGACGTGGGGCTCGATCTCATGACCCTGAGATCAAGGCCCTGAGATCACAATCTGAACTGAAACCAAGAGTCAGACGCTTAACCAACCGAGCCGCCTACGCATCCCATATTTAGCTTTTCCATTTTTGAATACTTATATTGGATCATACCATATTTCTTGTGTGGGACTTGCTTTCCTCACACAATATTTATTGATATACACAGCTGTTGAGTATTCTGTTGTATGAGTCAACTACATTCATTTATCCATTCTAGTTTCTAACTTTTTTTGCTGTTATGAACAATGTGGCTAAGAATGTCTTCTGATGTGCAAGCTCACTAGGATACATACTTGAGAGTTCTAGATTACTAAGTTTTGGAGTATGAAATTGCCGAGTTATAGATGATGTGCCAGTTGAACTTTATTTAGGTGATAAGAAGTTATTTTCTAAAGTCATATGAGTTTACATTTTTATCACTTTTATTTCTGCAAATTCTTGCCAACATTTACTATTGTCAGACTTTTACTTTTTTTAATCTAGCAAGTATATAATTCTGGTTTGCATTTCTTTTTAACTAACGAGGGTAAACATCCCTTAATAGGTTTATTGACTTTTTATTCTGTACATTTCTATCATGACTTTAATAGGGAGCCTCTAAGATATCTCTAGTGACTGGTTTTCATGCCCTTGTGTAATTTCTTCCTGAGTGAGGGCTGGACCTAGTGATTTGCTTGTAACAAATAAAATGTGGGAAAAAATGATGGGATGTCAATTCTGAGATTAGGTTCCAAGTAGTCCATGGCTTCAGTCTTGCTTGTGCTGTCTCATTCTTTCACTCTCTCACTCTGAGTGAAGTCAGGAGCTGTGTTATGAACTCCCAGGGAGGGAACCACATGTTAAGGAACTGAGGGAGGCCCCTAGTTAACAGCTGCAAGGAGCTGAAGCCCTCAGTCCAACAGACGGACAAGAACTGAATCTTGCCAACAACGAAAAACCACGTGAGTGAGCATGGAAGGAATTTCTCCCTTAGCAGAGCCTTCATTTGAAACTGTGGTACCTCCTGGCACCTTGGTTGCAGTCTTGTGAGAGACCTGGGTGAGGGGCACTAAGCCACGCCTCACCTGGTTCCTGACCCACAGAGACAGTGAAATAATAAATGTTCGTTGTTTTATAACTGCTGAGTTTTAGGGTAATATTGTTATGCAGCAAAGGCAACACGGTGACTTTGAGACTGTCATTTTCTGATGGCTTCATAGGAATTCTTTATATATCCTGAATATAATCATTGTCAGTTCTCTATGTTGCGTGAAGTTTCTCCAAAATTGTAAACACATTTTCTGTTGTGTCTTTTGAAGGAAGACTTCTGATGTAAGTCTCTCTTGTATCTATATGTATCCAAATATCCTGTTTAACCTTGGTACTTTTGGGATAATAAGAAATCCTTTCCTAACTTGAAGTCCTGAAGATCCTCTTCTATATTCTCTTTTTATTTTATTTTTTTAAGATTTATTTATTTGAGAGAGAGAGCACATGCACGTATGGGGGAGGTGCAGAGGGAGAAGGAGGGAGAGAATCTTAAGCAGACTTTATCCTGAGCAGGGATCCTGACCTGGGGCTTGATGACCTGAGCTGAAACCAAGAGTCTGACACTCCACCCACTGTGCCACCCAGGCACCCCAATATTCTCTTTTTAAAACTATATAGATTTCCCTTTAATATTAAATTCTTTAATTCACTTGAAATTGAGTTTCGTGTACTATGTGAGGTAGAAACCATTTTAGTTGTTCTTCCATTTGGGAAACTGCCATCCCCTCATTTATTGAATAGACCCTTCCTCACTAATCTGCAATTCCAAATCTATCCTTTTTTATAAATGCACAGGCTTGTTTTGAGTCCTCTATTCTGTTCATTGCTTTATTTTCCCTATTTCTGTGTCAACATCACAGAGTTTTGTTTTTTAAAATTTTTTTATTATTATTTTTTAACACCACAGAGTTTTAATTAGTATAATAAATTCATAGTAGGTCTTGATATCTTCTGGAACAACTCCCCTATCTAGTTCTTCAAGAGTGTTTGGACTAAACCTATCTCTTTTCTTTATCATAGACAATTTAACAACAACTTGTCAGATTACATAAACAAAACTTTTTTTTTGTAATTTTTATTGAAATGCCATTGACTTTCTAGATCAGTTTGGGGAGAATTGAAATCTTTATGATAGTAAGAATTCCTGTTCATGAATATAGTATAGCTCTGCATTTATTTAAGTTTTTTCTTCAGAAAAGGCAAATTTTTTTCTAAATCACGTGTAATCCTAAATTGTACCTTCTAACCACTTCTTGCTGCATGGAATATAAGTGGCTTTGTCATATCCAGTAACTTTTCTAAACTCTTTAACTTAATCTAACAGTTGATCTGTAGAATCTTGACTTTCAGACAATCATTACATCTTGGAATAATGGCAGTTTTGTTTCTTTCTAATGTTTGTAATTTGATTTTCTTTTATTGTTTTATTGCACTTATACTAAGTATAGTGATGAATAGAAATAGGGGCAATAGGCATTCTTGACTTGTTCCTGATTTTTGAAAAGAAATTTTTTTTACTATTTCACTACCAGGTATGATATTTGCTATAGGGTTTGTAGGTACTTTGCTACATTAAGTTGGTAGGTACTTTTATATATAGTTTATTAAGAATTTTTATCATGGGGAGCCTGGGTGGCTTGTAGTAACTGACTGAATGAGTATCAGTCTCAAATATGCCACTGAAGGTAAGGTTTTGGTTGGATAATCAATTTGTGCCATTATTGCCTTATAAAATGGAGGACAGATTCTACTTAAACCTATGCAGATGACTCTATTGTCATTAAAGAAAGGACACCAGTAAGAGTTTCTGAATCTGGGGGTTCACTGAGAAGCAGATATCACTTCAAAATGTTTCATTTTAGTTTATGAAAGCAGGCTAATTATGTGTTAAACTCTTTAAGAAGAGAAAGGATTTTTTCATATAGTCATAAAAAAGAGCACTAAAATAGCATTGACAATATTCTAAACAAATAATGATGATAAAATTTTTCTAAGCAGTTCAGTGAGTGCTACTTAATTAATTCTTATCTGATGAGTTAGGGTCAGCTGCTTGGTTTCATGAAGCCTTTTATCTCTGGACTAAAAAGAGTCCAGGAAATCTTGACTCAGTCTAATGGTATGGTCTGAAAGTTGCCTAAGTAATGTCAGCTGAGGAGTTTGTACCTAAAAGACTATTCTTTGAGGTATCAGTTGCTTAGCGTATCTTGTATAGTCCTTTCCAAGAGGCTCTCAGATTGCCTTTTTTTCTTTTTTCAAGTTTTTATTTAAACTCTAGTTAGTCAACATACAGTGTAATGTTAGTTTTGAGTGTAGAATTTAGTGATTCATCGCTTGCATACAACACCCAGTGCTCATCACAAGTGCCCTCCTTATTACCCATCACCCATTTAACCCATCCCCCCATTCCCTCCCCTCCAGTAACCCTCAGTTTGTTCCCTATAGTTAAGAGTCTGTTTTATGGTTTGCCTCTCTCTTTTTTTCCCTATGTTCATCTATTTTATTTCTTAAATTCCACCTATGAGTGAAATCACATAGTATTTATCTTTCTCTGACTGACTTATTTTGCTTAGCATAATACACTAGTTCCATCCACATCACTGCAAATGACAAGATTTTCATTCTTTTTTATGGCTAATATTCCTGTGTGTGTGTGTGTGTGTGTGTGTGTGTGTGTGTGTGTGTGTATACTACATCTTCATTCATCAGTGGATGGAACTTGGGCTCTTTCCATAATTTGGCTATTGTTTTTTTTCCCATAATTTGGCTATTGTTGATGCTGCTGCTATAAACATTGGGATGCATATGTCCCTTCAAATCAGTACTTTTGTATCCTTTGGCTAAATACCTAGTAGTGCAATTGCAGGATTGTAGTGTAGCTTTATTTTTAACTTTTTGAGGAACCTCCATGCTGTTTTCGAGAGTAGTCACTCTGTTTGCACTCTTACCAGTTTGCATTGTCACCAACAATGTAAGATGGTTCCCCTTTCTCTGCATCTTCATTAGCACCTGTTGTTTCCTGTGTTGTTAATTTTAGCCATTCTAACAGGTGTGAGGTGATATCTCATTGTAGTTTTGATTTGTATTTCCCTGATGATGAGCATCTTTTCAAGTGTTTGTTAGCCATATGTATGTCTTCTTTGAAAAAATGTCTATTCATGTCTTCTGCCCATTTCTTAACTGGATTATTTGCTTCTTGGGTGTTGAATTTGATAAGTTCTTCATATATTTTGGATACTAACCCTTTATCAGATATGTCATTTGCAAATATCTTCTCCCATTTTGTAGGTTGCCTTTTGGTTTTGTTGATTGCTTGCAAAAGATTTTTATTTATTTTTATTTTTTAAAGATTTTATTTATTTGAGAGAGAGAGCATGAGTGGGATGAGGGGCAGAGGGAGAAGCAGTCTTCCTGATGAACAGGGAACCCAATGCGGAGCTTGATCCTGGGACTCTGGGATCATGACCTAAGCCAAAGGTAGACACCTAATGACTGAACCACCCAGGCACCCCAGAAGATTTTTATTTTGATGAAGTCCCAATAGTTTATTTTTGGTTTTGTTTCCCTTGCTTCCGGAGACATATCTGGTAAGAAGTTGCTGAGGCTGATGTCACAAAAGTTACTGCCCATGTTTCCCTCTAGGATTTTGATAGTTTCCTATCTCACATTTAGGTCTTTCATCCACTTTGAATTTATTTTTGTGTAAGGTGGTGTAAGAAAGTCGTGTAATAAAGTGGTCCAACTTCATTCTTTTACATGTTGCTATCCAGTTTTCCCAACACCATTTGTTGAAGAAACTGTCAGACTGCCCTTTTTGAAGACATAAACTCAGGTCTGTAATTTACAGCAGAACCTTCAAGCATGCATTGAAGAATATCAAAAGCTATCTAGATGATAAACAATCACCGTGGTTCTTTTATAGCTGCAACTAGTAATAGAATGGAGGAGAGTAATATCCTCTAACTGGGTATGATAGGTATGTATTTCATTAATATTTTGATCAGTCTTTCCCTTAAAGATAAAAACATAATGTTTAGAAAGAGCACTGAGAAATCTCCTAGGCTTTCTTATAAAGCAAGGCAACTTAACCTAAGAGTGTCTCTTTTGTTTTAACAATTCTTCCCATATAGCTTTTACATTGTGTGTCTAATTAAGAAATATGGTTTAAATTTAGGTTCAATCTTAGGAAAGCAAGTGAAAGTTATCAAAGGGCACATGAGCATTTGATTAAGACGGATAGGTTCGTGAGTGCCAGGAAAACAACACTTGGTTATCAATTTAATCAAAGTAACAAAACACCTAAAAATAACTATAGAAGGAAGGAACACTATTGTAAGGAATCTTAGCTCTTTCACTGAGAAGGAAACTGTTTATTATTAATAGTCAAGGACATGATAAAGATAACATAAAATACAGACATTGCTTCTCATAAGATACAGAATCTCTGCTTTTTATGTGGCTTTCTTAGAAGGGAAAGAATAATCTTTCATATTTAAGGTAAGGGTCATCAAACATTTTCTATAAATGGCAAGATACCGTTATTTTAGGATTTGCAGGCCCTATAGTCTCTGTTCCAACTACTCAACTCTGTTGTTATAGCATGAAAGCAGCTATAGACAAATGTAAATGAATGAGTTTGGCTGTGTTCCAATAAAACTTTATTTACAAAAACAGGTGAATGGCCAAATATGGCCCATGGGACACCATTTGCTAACCTTTGTTTTAGGTGAAGGAATTAATCAGAAAACCAAGGAAGCAAGTTCACCAAAACAAACTGTGAATTATAGCGCATTCCATAGCTTCTTTTAAGACCTAAGTGTTATAAATCTAGGCAAATAAATTCATGCTCCAAAGATAAAACTTTCTGTAGCATATAAAAATGAGAAGCAAAAGTATTTAAAAATAAATTAGTCTTTGATCAATGTTTCAGTATTCCATCTCACGTAGAAAATATCTACATATCCTAAGAATTACCTGTTAATTTCTCAATTTAACATTAATCAAAGGTTTTAGAAATTATATTTAAGTCAACACATTATAAATTACTATTGATTTAAAAAGTTCACTAGCATGATGATTTAATTTAATTAAGTACAAACTTGCAATTTTTTTATAACTTGAATATCATGTAAGAGTGTTGTCAGTGTATTGATCTATAAAAATGTATGAGTTTAGGATTTCCAGATTAACATCATCTATGTTATAAAAACCCAAGTAAAATAAAATGTATGTTTGTACAATACTTAACACTGATAAATCAGGGAAAAACATAGCTATTTACTTTAAAATAAATATTTTAAACTAGTCTCACTTCCAAAATGTTTCTGCGCTAACAATTTCTGTAAGAAGGATTTTTTAAAGTCCTGCTCATTTAAACTATTAGAAGTTTAGTTCTCTTACTGGGAATTTTAGAAATACTTTATTTATAAAAGTGCTTATTTATCTCTATAAATCAACCCCAAAAGAGTTATTTTAATTTAAGAAACAATAAGATAATTCATTGAAAGCTTCCAGAAGTAGAAAAACAATGATATGTGAAAGCATTTAAATATAGACAAAGAGACACATAAGATACCATAATTCATTTGTTGTACAACCTCAGTTATAGGTCAAAACTAAGCACAAACATAAAGACACATTGTTCCATAGATCAAATCCTATTCTTCCCAATGAATACAGAATTTTTAAATCAATTTGAACTCAAAATGGAAATTAATCAAAAAGACTAACAAATGGGATTTTCTTTTCTTTTATCTAACACAGAATATAGATGTTTATCATCATTGAACAGTAATTACCAAATGGTTAGATCAGAGGTTGGCAAATCGTCTGTGGGCCAAATTGGCTTACTGCCTATTCTGGATGTTTCACAAAGAATAGATTTTACATTTTTAAGTGGTTGAAAAAATCAAAATAATAATATTTTCTGACACATGAAAATTAAAAAAAAATTAAAACTGTAGTGCCTATAAAGTTTTATTTAACCCAGTCATACTTATTCATTTACTATGTTTGCTTTTATAGTAAAATGACAGGGTTGAGTAGTGGCAACAAAGACTATATGACTCTCAAAACCGAAGATATTTACTATCCAGGCTTTTGCAAAATTAGTTTGCCAACACCTATGTAAGACTATAGAATAAATTCTCAATCATTTCTACCTCACCAGAGGAGAATAACATCAGTTTGTGCAAATCAGAAACAAAATCAAGACTAATTCAATGCAGGAACAGAAGACAGAAGCAAAATAAACAGTTAAAACTTCTACTGCTGCTTGGGATTAACTCTGAAAATCAAGGAACGTGTTCTATGGCTTAGGCAGCCTATGAAGTTCCCTTTTCTGTTGAGTTCTGGTAAGTTCACTTTTCTCTGTTAGGTAATTTACTGGACATCTCTGTGGATGACCTCCACACTGTTAGATGATAATTTTTTAAAAAATAGAATGGATACAAATGTTTCAAAAATCTTATTGAACTCAACAAGTAAGGCATAAAAACCAGTTCCCTATGGGATCATTTTACATTAACATTTCATGAGATTGATCTACAGCTATCTTTGTGTGTCTGTGGTGTGTGTGTGTGTGTGTGTGTGTGTGAAATCTTTATCAGATTTAGATGTCAATGTTCTATTTGATTCATGAAAATTCAGAAGTTTTCCTTTGTGCTCTGAAACAATTCAAGATTAGTATTTGTTTTGACATTAACAATATTAACATTACATAGTTTCTGAAGATTTTGTAGAATTCCCCTGTAAACTATCTGGGCTTGGTGATTTTATGTAAATAGTGCTTTAATAACTTTTTGCAATAGTGCCTATGGAAATTGGCCTATTTAAGCTCTCTATTTCTACTGTGGTCAATTTTACTGAATTACATTTTATAGAAAATTATCCATCATTTCATTTTGAGTTTCAAACTTAATTTGCACTGAATTACAGAAATTAGTCATACACACATATATGTGTATGTGTGTATATGTATATAGGTATATATGTTTTGAAGGTTATTTTCCACTTGTTACTTCTTATTTTGTGTATTTGTGCTTGCTCTCATCTTTTCAAAATTAGGTTAGCTAATGACTGTTTTGTTAGATATTTTCAAAACCAATCATTGTTATTTCTATTCTTTTTCTGATTTCTATCTCATGAATCTCTGTTTTTATCCTTACAGTTTCGCCTTTTGTGTTTCTTTTGTACACTTTTGTGTTCTTTTTCAAGCTTTTGAGTTAGAAAATAATATATCATTTTTATTTATACACTTATGTAAGGCTGTGGATTTTCTTCAAATCACTACTTTTATTATATCATAGATTTTGATATGTAGTATTTCCATTATAAGTATGTTCTAGAAATTCTGTAATTTCAGGGTGTTTTTTTTTTTCCCTCTTTTATCCAAGAGTTGTTTCATGGAGAGTGGGTTTTTGTTTTTTTAATTCCAGATAAAAAAATAATGTTTTTTTTGGATTTGAGGTATTTTGTTTGGTTGGTTTTAATTTCTATTTTGTTGCATTGTAAGGAGAGAATCTTATTTGTATTGTTTCTATTTTATGGAGACCTCAGAAATCATGAAGCAGAGAATGCAAACCGTGCTTATTATGCCTTATCTGAATTCCTGATCCACAGAATTCATGAGCATAATAAAACTGTTGTTTTACACTAGTAAGTTATGGAGTGGTTTGTTACTTTGTAATAGATAACTGGCACATGGCAGAATGTCAAAAAACTTTATGATTTTAAAGAATAAAATAAATTCATCATTGGATGTGACACTATAGGTCGTAAAATCCAATCAACCCTCTGATGTTTGAATCACTTTGAAACAAAATTGCCAATCATTATTATCCATATCCTATTTAGGTATCACCAATGATGGAAGTTTACTGATTATAAAAGCTTTCCATAATCAACTGAGAATAATTTTTCTTGCTGGGTTTAGCTAGTAGGATATGATATAAAACAAAAAGAAAAAAGTAGAGAGACTGAGAACTCACCTATTAGTACAGACCAGACCCAGTTTTTCCAAAAGAGATAGTGTATGTAATTGTGTCTCTAGTTCAATTTTTTTAATCTTTAATAGAGGCAGAGTAGGTGTAACAGCTTTTATAATTTCTGCTTTTATCTTCTGTTCTCTATAAAACAAAGAAAATTTTAAAATGGTACTTTGTTTAGTATTCAATTTATTACATAACTGGCTGTTAAACATTACTGGTCAGAACTGATTGATATTTTTCACTGTTATAGAAATATTTCTTTGACCAGAGAATATGTTAGGACTTATATGATGACTGTTCTTTTGCTTTAAATGAAGTGCAAAAGTGCCATCTGCCACTATTTCATGTGTCCATGGCTGGCTACTGACCTCGATGTCCAGAATATAAAATCTGTGCGCCATAGCTGTGCCTCTATGGGGCTCATCATTTATTCAGTGTGAAGCTGGCTTTCTCTTTGCCATCTGACCTCAGTATAAGAAACTGTTTTCAAATGTCCATCATTTAAAAATCTTGGTTGGTGTTGTGGGCTGTTATAGCTCCAAATATCCTGAAGTCTTTGGGCTCAGTCCCTGATTTCATTTCAACTCTCCATCCCTACAGCATTTAGAGCAATCATTAGAATGCACCCCCCATAGAGTTTATGAACTTAAGGCCTTTGGAATCACTCTCAAATCCTCCTGGAATTGACCCGAATGTAATGATTAAATTAGATCTGATCCTATGGACTACAGCGACTCTGTTTTGTGAGAATTCAAATGCCATCCTGGACCAGAGACTTCTGTGAATCTCTATCACAGAAAAGATTCACAAAAACTGAAATGAAATCTTAGGTTTGGAAACATTCAAATTATATCATCTGATATTGATAAATAAATTTTGGAGAATACGTATTTTAAAATTATAATGGTTAATACCATTATTATTTAACCAATTTATTGCTGGTTTTGCCCAAGTAAAGAAAGAAAGGAAGCAAAAATAAGAATATAATCATTGACAAGATGAAAAAGAATTGCAAGTTTTATCTGGAAAATCCAAGAGAAAATCCTAAAATAAATAAATTGAGTTTTAAAGCTTTTCTCTTTAAAACTTTTTTAAAATTTGCTATTCATAGCCCATAGGTATACATAGGCAAAAATAAGTTTTAATTTAAAATAGTATGTTTTAAAATATTCAGCAAGAGACCTTGGAACTACCTTGTTTGTGTAGGACTTATGTGACCACAACTGTAAAATTTTCTTGGGAGAGAATTATTGAAGAATTTGGGAAAATGGGAAAATGAACATTATATAATGTTGGCTGGGAAACTAGCATATATAGTATGATCTTAATTAGGTTTACATTATGCCCATGCATAGAAATATGATGAAAAGGAAACATAGGAATTTAACAGCGGTTTTCTCTGAGTTTTAAGTTATTGTTATTTTTCCCTCAAGGTTTTCTACAGTTTCAAAAATTTTTATCATAAGTACATATTTTATAATTTGAATACAATTTTTAAGTCATTAAAAATTGTCTCTTAACAAACAATGAATCATGGAACACTACACCAAAACAAATGATGTATTATATGGTGATTAACATAACAATAAAAAATTAAAAAAAAAACAAAGGTAACCACATACTCAAAAAAAAAATTGTCTCTTAAGGTTTACTGAAATATATTTAACAATTTGAAAAATTGATAACTCTAAAATTAGTGAATAAGGTTGTGACCATCTTCTAAATACTATGAGTAAAGATTCATATATTGATATGATTTTTAAGAATTAGAAATGACTGTTCCTCAGTCCCATATTATTTTGAAGCAAATCCCAGACATCATATTATTTCAACTTCAAATATTTCAGGATATGTTTCTAAGGAATCTTTTTTGAAACAAAACCACAATACCATTATCATAGCTGAAAGTTTAAGAATAATTTCTTAATATTAAATATGTGGTCAGTATTCAAATTCACTAATTGTCTCATAATTTTTCTTCATAGTTTGAGTCAGAATTCAAATAAAGTACATACATTTCAATGTTTGATATTACTCTTCACTCTCTGTTAATCTATAGACTTCTCAATAACTTTCTTGGGCTTGAATTTTATTTGTTACACAAACTGGGTCTTTTATTTTTAGACCTCCCATGATCTGGATTGACAGGATTTTGCTCACTAAATTCTTGTGTGTCATTTAACATATTCCCTGTGTTTTCCATAAATTTCTAGTTAGATCTAGGGGCTTTATCAGTTTCACATTTGTTTTCATTTTTTTCTCTTTCTTTCGTTTTTTTTCTTTCTGATGTTGGTGACCATTTGTGGCTATTTTAAAATGTTAAATTTTTTTCGTCCTCCCACCATTAAGGTGTGGGGTATATATGCTTTCCCCATGAATCTCAGCTTACTTTAGTGATTTTTCTTATAACCAATAGAATGCAGTGGAAATAATGCTATGAGACTTTTAAAACTAGGTCAGAAAAAAATCATGCAGTTTCCATTTAGCTTGTTTTGGGTGCTTACTCTTGGGCAATGGTTCCCTACCAAATGTCCCCAGGGGACATTTGGTCTGAAGATATTTTTGGTTGTCACAACTGAGAGGGTCATACTACTGCCATCTATTGAGTAGAGGACAGCAATGCTGCTGAACTTCCTACAATGCACAGGACAGCTCCCTATAACAAAGAATCATCTAGTCCAAAATGTCAGTAGTGCCAAGATTAAGAAATACTCCTCTAAGGGAAGTCACCTGCCATATGCCATGTCTGATAACTTTGAGATTATCATGCTGAAGAATCCACCTGATACTTTAGTCAGGTCCCATTTAGAGCTCTCATTGAGAGCTAGCATCACCTTTTAGCTACATGAGTGAATTATCTTGGATATTCAGTCCAGCTGAGTTTTCAGATCACAGTAGCCTCTGCCACTCATGGCCTTCAACTTCATGAGAGACCCCAAGTGAGAAATGCCCTGCCAAGTCCATCCTGAATTCCTGATTTACAGAATATGAGCAAAATAAAAGATTATTTTAGTCCATAAAAAAATTGGAGTGATTTGTTAAACAGATAGTAAAAGAATTGCTTAAATCCCTTCATAGATTAGGACTTACAAAATGGATATAGTTCTATCCTTCTTTCTTCATTTATTAATTGCAATATTTGTACAAAGAAGAACTTCTCCTGGTTGACTATTTGATTATAGTAATATACAGTTTGTATAAGAAAACCAGTATGAATGCTTAATTACAACCTAGTAAAACTCAAATACATTCATACAAATTTGCAAATGTACCTAAGAAGGGGAGAAAATCTTGAAAGCAAGGAATGGGTGTTGAGAGATTATTTCAAAAGAGAATAGTTAGCGTGACATCTGACTGCTCAAAAGTCACAATGGGAAGGCAGGTATCAATGGATGACGGTTTCAGTTTGCTGAATGGAAATAACTGCCGTGATAGAATTCTACAGTCAGTGAAAATATTCAAGATTAAATGTGAAATAATGATCACATTTCAATGAGTGATAACGATAAAAAAGTAGAGTGTTTATAGCAGCTACAAAGCTCTGAGCTCACCATGTTATTTTGGTTTCCTTTCTAGTCAAATAAAAAGATAATCATTCCCAGTTTCTCTGACATCTCGGTGGGACCAGGTGACTGAGTTATGGCCAACAGGAAGAGGACACAATGCACTGATTCTAGGCCTAGACATAAAGTATTTTACAGGACCTTTTAAGATCCCTTTTTCTCTGATGTGGCTGGGAGTAAAAGACTAACCCTTAGTCCTAAATTTGCCTTACTTAGAAGTTTGGTTTACTTAGTCATGTTTCTAAGAAACTTTTTAGGACTTCTGCCAAACCCACATCAGACTGCGACATGAGCAAAAAGTACTTTTGTAAGAGTTATGCTTCTGAAATTTTGGGAAATGTTTGTTAAAGAAGAAAATAATTTCCCAATTAATACAGGCATTGACAGCTGGTTAAAACGCTGGAAAGCTGTAAATTCATTTTTGTATGCTGACAATCCATTTGGCACCCTGTTACCTGGAGCAACCTAAAAGGCAAAGTTTATCTATTAAGAAAGCAGCTCTTGGCAATATTATTGGGTAAAAAGCCCTTAGTGTGTGTTGATTATTACTGGTAGTTTTGATGACATATTATAAGAAAAAAATAAGCTTAAGAAAGAACTGGCAGTTTTGCTACCTTAAATAAGAGGTATCCTAAAAAATCCAGAAATTCAGGATCAACATGTTGAAAAAGCTGTTTCTAGATATCAATGTTAAGAGTTGGGATTTTAAAAGGCCACAAGAAAAATAAAAGCCTAATCAAACTTCTTAGTTTGATAAAGTAATTGAGAGCACAGATTAGATTAAGGTATGGTTTTCCCACCTTTCTGTTTCAGATGGCCTTATGGTCACCATAATTATATTGATGATGGAAGTCAGAGGGTGTAGGAAACAAAACAAATCAGGGTCAAAACAACTTTAGGGGGTTACTGGTTTATGAAACTGACTGGAAGCAAAGAGAACTAAGTTTTCTTTGTTTCGTTTTGTTTTAAGATTTTATTTATTTATTTGAGAGAGAGAGAGAGAGAGGCAGAGCACAGAGGGAGCATGAGAAGGAGAAGCAGACTCCCTGATGAGCAGAGAGCAAGACATGGAGCTCAGTCCCAGGACGCTGAGATCATGACTTGAGCTGAAGGCAGACGCTTAACCTACTGAGCCACCTGGGTGCCCCGAGGACTAAGTTTTTGGAAAAAAAAAAATTGTATTACTGAAGAAATCATAGCCAAGGCTTTGACCCAAGCCAAAGGCTTTTGACATTTTGGGACTCAAAACTACATTTGCCCACTACCCCTTGCATAAGTAGAAAATGGACAGCTCGAAAAAAAAAGGAATACTTTCTAATATCCATTTCAAATATGTCAGGCAAGATGGATGGAAATGAAGAACCTTGCAGAAGGAAAGACAAGGACCATAATGGAGGGTGGGCAAGAGTTTCCCACCCACAGAACAAACTCTGGTCTAATCATGAAAGTTCCCAACCCAGGATGGTAGAACTTCCTAATGTCAGATCCTGAGGGATTCCTGCATTGCTATGGACCACTGATTAGTGTTTCTTTAATTGTTTCCTTGTCTAAATGATAATCTTTTATACAATTATGGTGTCCTTGTTACCCCAAAGTATATTGAATATATGGAGGGAGGACAGACAACTGTTCTTTCAGGCCACAGGTTTTAGGAACAAGACAATCTACATCAAAGCCTGATAGGGAAGACTGTACATAACCCAGATCACAAAAATCCTCATGATCAATGTCCACCTTGGACGTGGCAGTTGAGAGTGGCACTTTCCATGCATTTCTAAGCTAGGCATATTTCCTCTTTTACAGGCAAGGAAACTGATCTAATAAGTACCTTGTTGTTGATTTTTTAAATACTTTTTTCCACTATACATATCACAGAGTATTATTGTTGAATTGTAGTTGAATAATGAAAAATTTGAGGGTATGTATTTTGATGCAGTTTGATATCAATAAATATTAAATTAGTAAGTTTAAAAAATAACTGGTGAGAAATTGAGTTTAATTACCACGAACAAAGTTGAAGTTTTCTGTTTTTACTCTTCAGCCTTTTGTGCTACCACTAGACAATTGTCAGCAAGTCATCATAAGCAAAGCAAAGTAGACTGCAGGTGTTGATAATGATCACTTACAAATTTTCACACTGTTCCAAAGCTGCATTTTGTTACTTATTCCAGATTTAGCTATTTTTATTTTAATTGGTACTTTTTGATATTTGGTATCTAACCAGCTGGCATGGTCCAGCAGGTGAGGCAGAGAAATAGTATTTTTGTCATGGTAAAAATGAAGGCAAATTGACTAATGTCTATCATTGGTACTTGAAATAGGCCACTGCTTCTCTGTTGGCTTATATATTCATAAGATAATGGTTGGGGGTCTTGTCCTCTGGGGGGACTTATATTTTTACCACATAAAGAGATTTTGGAAAAACATCCACAAAATAGCATTAGGAGCATAGAAACCCTAGATAGTTTAATACTTGTTGATTTTGATGTTCTACTCATCACTAATGAAATTAGAACTTATTGGTCAAATACATAAAACAATGCTTGAGGCATAAATGACAACATAATGTACTTACTTCCTGATCATTAAAAAAAATTTGTACATTTACTTTATATCTTCCCTGTCCCCACCCACCTATGCACAAGCTCTTAATACAAGCTTTATACCTAAAATAAGTACAATGTTCTACATAAGAACTTGACACATTGATCTTACAGATAGCATGTACTCCACACATACTTATTAATGATGAAGAATCTTTAAATTATAAATAGCTAGTTTTGCACTGTTATAGTACACACATGTGCACTACATTCCACAATGCATTTTTAGGCCCTTTTAACCATGAGTTTTAAAAGTCCTGCTCCTCAGTTGTTTCATTTTTTCTATTGGGTGTACTAGAGCAGTGGTATTCTCTGATTTCTTAGTTTACTACAAAATTTTGACATTTTACTGCAGGTGAGTTTTTATGCCTTATTCCTTATTCAATCAGTACTAAATGCCTGATTTTTTTAAACTAGCAATTTCCACAATTATAAGAAGGTATTGTTACTAGTGAAAAAGAGCTCCATACATCTTTTGTTTGTTATTATTTGCAAATTGTGTTGAAAAATTATTCTTGTTGAGGTACTTTGTTGCTATTAGGATCAGAAGCTTGGACCCTTTCTGCCTGTTATGTATTGAATATTTCTATTCCCCCCAAATTCATATGTTGAAATCTAATCCCCAAAGTGACAATTGATATTCAACACTTTCATACATTTGATGTGGGGTCTTTCGGAGAAATTAGGTCATGAGGGTAGATCCCTCATAAATGGGATTAGCAAAAGAAACTTCAGAAAGTTTGCTAGTCCTCTTTATGGCATGTGTGGAGAATTTGGCAGTCTGCAACTCAGAAGAAGGCTCTCACCAGAACTACCTGACCATGCTGGCACCAGGACTTCCAGCCTCCAGAACTGTGAGAAATAGATTTCTGTTGTTTATAAGGCCCCTAAGTCTATGGTACTTTGCTATAGCAGCCCAAGCTAAGACACTGCTTTTTACTAGGTTATACAATCAAGATCACAACTGAAATTCAAAGAGAGAGATTGTTTTATAGAATTAAGGGAAGCAAACCAGGGTTGAAAAAGTGAAGATCAGAATTTGAGATGATGCAAAGAGAAAATTAGAGAAATATGTGCAAACATGTCTCTATCTATCTATCATCTATCTCTCTATCATATATCTATATGTTTGGATATACAAATATATAAATTGAAATATATATGTGATATTTATATATGAATGAATATTGAATTTAGTCTATAACTGATGGCTGCATACACCTAGTGTTGTGGATTGAATTGTGTGTCCCAAAAAGTTATGTTGAAGTCCTAACTCCCCAGTACTTGTCAAGTACTTGGAACTAAGGCCTTTGCAGACTAATCAAGTGAAAATGAAGTCATTTTCATAATCTGTTATGGTAGATATCCTCATAACAGGAGGAAAGAGAGAAAGAGGAGAACATTCCTGTGAGAATGGAGGCAGAGATTGAAGTGCTACAGCTTCAAGCCAATGAATGCCAGGGATTGGTGGCAAACTAGAAAGAGTCAAGGAAGGATTCTTCTCTACAGGTTTCAGATGGAATACAGCCTTGTAGACATCTTGATTTTAGCTTTCTAGCCTCCACAACTATAAGGATATTATGAAATAAATTTCTATTGTTTTAAGCCACATAGTGTGATACTTCTTTACAGTAGCCCTGGAAAATTATTACACCTAGCTATCAAATATCTGAAAAAGAAAACTAAGTTTGTATAGTTGTTTACTTAAAAGTGTGAAAGTTCATTTTGATAACACTTTTTGTTCCAAATGCATACCAAAAATGGGAAAAATATAAAATAACAATATCAAAAAAACATGGTCTTTCTCAGACACATAGTCAACATATTTTTAGGCCAGAAATGGAAAAAAATGCAAAATTGTTAGGAGAGCTGATGATAGGGTCTTCCTGACTTGAGGTACAGATAGGCAAAAGTTTCTAGGACCTAAGGTACACCCTCAAGAAAGGGAATCACAGTGAGGTTTGCTACTTGAAGCCTAGAGCTGCTTATGGCCCCTGCTGAGATACAGGATAGATGTAGCCACAGCCTCATGATCAAAAGATGAGCATGAGCAAAGCCACCCAAAAAACCACTAAGGTGAAAACTCCTTTAACAAATTCCAAAACTCACTGTTGATAAAAACTCACAAGAAAACTATAAAGAGAAAAGAATTTCAGACCACTAGTTGAAAACTCCTTTAACAAATTCCAAAACTTAGTGTTGATAAAAACTCACAAGAAAACTATAAATAAAAAAGAATTTCAGAGAGAAAAAGACAAGTATCATATGATCTCACTGATAGGAGGAATTCTTAATCTCAGGAAACAAACTGAGGGTTGCTGGAGTGGTGGGGGGGTGGGAGGGATGGGGTGGCTGGGTGATAGACATTGGGGAGGGTATGTGCTACAGTAAGCGCCAATGAAGGGGAGGAAATTGGAGGGGGAGATGAACCATGAGAGACTACGGAGTCCGAGAAACAAACTGAGGGTTTTAGAGTGGAGGGGGGTAGGGGGGTGGGTTAGCTCCGTGATGGGTATTAAGGAGAGCACATATTGCATGGAGCACTGGGTGTTATAAACAAACAATGAATCATGGAATACTACATAAAAATAAATAAATAAATAAATAAATAAATAAATTAATTAATTAATTAATTAATTAAAAAAAGAATTCCACCAATCTGTCAAAAACCTACAAGACAATGGTGAAGATTTTCATTAAGACTACTCTCATGGCTTGTATTCAACAGTAAAACCTAGGTAACAGTAAACGCAATGACTGAAAATAATCATAGGAAGAAAGAAAAGGAAAGAAATTAGAGAAATGATAATTATAAAAAAAGAGATAAAACTCATCGTTTGTCAATTATATGATCATCTAAATTGAGAATTCCAGAGAATCTATAGACAAATTAGTAGAAAAAACAGCATACAATAGTCAATGAATCATGGAACACTACATCAAAAACTAATGATGTAATGTATGGTGATTAACAGAACATAATAAAATTTTAAAAAAAATAAGCACCTCAAAAAAGTCAATATCATTCCTAATAATGAATATATTAATATTAATTAACAACAAATCGATCAATATAAAAGATCTTTTTTAAAGAATAAAAAGTTGTATGATGTAAGACTGATAGAGTAAAATTATCAGAGATCATGAAAAAAGACCCGAATAAGTGAAAATTTATGTTTATATGTTTATTTTGGGGAAGGAAGTTGATGCACCCCTAATTAATCTCTAAGTCTAATGTAACTGCAATAATATTCTTTTTGGGTTTTCCATGGAATTTGAAAAGTACAACTGCTAAAGCACATGGCCAAGAATAACTAAGACTATTTGAAAAACTGGGATAGTATATTCAACCTACTGGATATCAGGAATTTTAATAAGTGAACAAAAAAGATATTAGCACAGGACAAACAAATAGACCAATGGAATATAAAGATTCTAGAAATTCACACACTCATATATGACAATAATGGATGAGAGATATGACATTAAAAGTGAGTGAGGGAAAAGATGGTAAAGAGTACAAAATACACCACTTTTAAGGATTATTAAGAAGCAGATATAAGAAAAGTTCCCCACCTTCACCACATTTGCTTAAAAGCAGGACATAAATTTGTAAAGATGTCTCTCTTCTCCTGTCTACCAGGAAGGATAGAAGTTAATCACTAGAGACAATTCTAGACCCTTACCAGCCCAGAGATGACACCAGATGACACCAGATGACACCAGAGGAAACATAACACATTTTACTAACTAACCCTTATCTACCATTAGTTTCTACAAATTTTTGCCCTCCCACAATTTGCCACTCCTAGAAGCTCAAAGTTCTTTTCCTTTGTTTTATCACTTCTTTACAAAATAATTATTCTCTGCTACGATGCTATCATCCCTTTGAGTTACTCATCTCTGAGTACTCCCATGTGTATGTGTGATGCACGTTAATAAACTTTTTGTTTTCCTCTTGTTAATCTGTTTATCAATCTAATTTAAAGGTTCTCAATTGGAAAACCTGAGATGAGTAGAGGAAAAAGATTTTTTCCCACTGCAATGGTATATTAGATAAATGGTGATGGACAATCATTTATCCATGTGCAAAGTTAAATTAGATTCTTTAAAACTTCTCAAGGCAAATATAGAATAATATCTTTATGACCTTTGGGTAAGGAAGGAGACATGAAAAGCATAAATCATAAAAAAATTCTGATATATGTGCTATGTTATAAGCAAAACTTTTGCATAAAAAGAAACTATAAACAAAGTGGAAAAACTAGTCACAGACCAAAAGAAGATATTTAAAGGCATGAATGACAACCAGAAGTACAACTTCCCAATGAAAATATGCAAAGCATATGAATAGGTCATTCACAGGAGAAAAAAATTAAAGTGGCCAATAAATGAATGAAAAGGTGCTCAATTTCATTAGCAATCAGGGAAATGCAAATTAAAACCATAAGAGAATCTCACCAAAGAAAATAGACAGATGGCAGATAAGTATATGAAAAGATGCTTAACATCACTCATCATCAGGAAAATGCAAATTAAAACAATGAGATCCCACTACACACCTATTAGAATGGACAAAATTCAGAACACAAACAATACCAAATGCTGGCAAGATTGTGGTGTAACAGGAAATCTCATATACTCTTAGTGTGAATGCAAAATGGTTCAGCCACTTTGGAGGACAGTTTGGCTGCGACTGACAAAACTAAACATACGCTTACCATATGATCCAACAATCACACTCCTTGGTATTTACCCAAAGGATTTGAAAACTCAAGCCCACACAAAAACTTAAGCATGAATGTTTATAGCAACTTTATTTAAAATTGCCAAAACTTGAAAGAAATCTGATATTGCGATTTAGTGTAAGAAATACTTGTTTGGTTTTTGTCCCCATTCCTGGCACAGAGCTCCTGAAATCCCTGTAAATTCCTAAGCAATAAGAGCACTCGAAGTCTCTTTTGTTCTAATGAGAGGACTCTGGGTGGGCTCCTGGATATCTCTGAAATGGATACTGGTCATCAGAAAGACCAAGCCTTGGTCAGAAGCCTGGAATTTTCAGTCTAAGCCCCGCATTCTCCAGAGAAGGGAGAGGGGCTAGAAATGGAGCTAATGATTGATCACACCTACATGATAAGCCTCCATAAAAATCTCAAACACATACAGTTCAGAGAGCTTCCAAGTAGGGGAATACATCCACACACCAGAGGATGATTCACTCCAACTCTCCAGTGGCAGAAACCCCTTTGCTCAGGACCTTCCCAGACCACACCTATATATCTCTTCATCTGGCTGCTCATGTGTATCCTTTAATAAACTGGTAAATATAAGTGTTTCCTTGAGTTCTGTGAGCTGCTCCAACAAATAATTGAATCCGAGCAGAAGGAAATCATAGGAAACTTTGATGTGTAGTCAAATTGGATAGAAGTTGTATTGACCTAAGAACCTACTACTTTTTTTTTTTAAAGATTTTATTTATTTATTTGACAGAGAGAGACAGCGTGAGAGGGAACACAGGCAGGGGGAGTGGGAGAGGGAGAAGCAGGCTTCCCGCGGAGCAGGGAGCCCGATGGGGGGCTCGATCCCAGGACCCTGGGATCATGACCCAAGCCGAAGGCAGCTGCTTAACCGACTGAGCCACCCAGGCACCCAGAACTTACTACTTCTGATTAGCATCTGAAGTGGGGGCAGCCTCAAGGGACTAAGTTGTTAAGTGTCAGAATTGAGTTAAATTGTAGCACACCCAGCTGGTGTCACAGAGAATTGCTTGGTGTGAGAAAACCCACATGCATTTGGTGATCATAAGTGTCAAGAGTGTGGCCATAGTGTGAGTGTAAAGGAGAGACACACAGGAAGAAGATTAAAGTTTTTCTACACATGAGCAAGATGTCCTTCAGTAGGTAAATGGATAAATAATTTGTGGTACATCTCTACAATAGAATATTATTCAGTGCTAAAAAGAAATAAGCTAGCAAGACATGAAAAAACATGGAGGAAATTTGAATACATATTACTAAGTGAAAGAAGCCAATCTGAAAAGTCTACATACTGTGTGATTCTAACTGTATGACATTCTGGAAAAGGCAGAATTACAGAGATGGTGAAAAGATCAGTGATTGCCTGGGGTTGGTAGGTGGTTGGGGAGGAGAGGGATAAATAAGCAGAACATAGAGGACTTTTAGGGCAGTGCAAATATTTCATTTGATGCCATAATGATGAATACATGGCATTATACATTTGTTCAAACACACAGAATGTACTGAAATATCAAGAGTGAACCCAAATGTAAATTATAGACTTTGAGTGTCAATGGTGTCAGTTGGTGTCGATGTATGTTCACAGATTGAAACAAATATACCACTTGGGGGCTGTATTGATAATGGGTGAGGCTGTGCATGTATAGGAAATCTCTCTACACCTTCCTCTCAATTTTGCTGTGATTTATATATATATATATATATATATATATATATACATATATATATATATATATATATGAACTTCCTGCACCTGTCCCTGGCAAAAAATGAAAACAAAACAAAGCAAAATGCCTGACAATGATAAGTGCCAGAGAGACAGAAACTCTCAGGTACTCCTAATAGGAATATCAAATAATCTAAATCTTTGGAAATCAGTTAGGTAACACATAGTAAAGTTGATATATCTCATGACACAGAAATTACAACTCTCAGTGTATACCATGGAGAAACTCTTGTATAAATTAATAAAGAGGCATGTACAAGAATGGTCATTGTAGCATAATTTATAATGGCAAAAAAACAGAAGAAAGTAAACTACACCAATTGGGAAAATAGATAAATCCCGCACATTCATCTAACAGAATAATGTATGGATTTTAAAATAAGCAAGGTGTATATATGTGTGTGTGCGTGCGTATGTGTGTGTGTGTGTGTATGCCAACGTGAATACATTTTTAAAAAATTAAGTTAAAAAATAAATTATAGAATGTGAAGAGATATACCATTTATATAAATTTTATAGTCTTCCAGTATATTATATAATAAAAACAAATAATGTTTGGTACTACAAGATAAAATACAGAGAACCAAAATTAGAATTTTTAAAAGCATCATTAATTTACTTTTAGAAAAACATTTAGAGTTACCAATTATCAGAAGGGAGATAAAATCTTATTAATTAAATGAGAAAAAATAAGGAAAAACACAAATACAATGAAAGATAGAAATCTACAAATAATTCAAACCAGTTTTTCCAAATGCTCTCTCATGAGTTTGTTAGAATTACTAAGACACAGCGTAGCATCTTTTGGGTTTCTTTTTACTTCCCCTACCCACCATTCAAAATGGGCTAATTAGCAGTAAAATGACCAAAACTCAAGAGCCAGAGGGAATGAAAGACCAAAAAAAATCCCTAGATAATTTACAAGCTATATAATCAACTTTGAGGTAATCAGAATTTGATTTTAATAAATACCAGTTAATACAATAAAATTAAATCAAATATGGAAAACTGCTCTAGGGCTGTTCTTTGTAATCAATTTGGCCTCTTTGAGTGGCAGACATCCCCACCACTGTCATTATCAGGACTTGGGGCAGGAACTTAGCTGTTATTTGCCTATCTTCCAGTTTTTCAATACAATAAGTACATATTTTATCCATTTTTATGATTTCAATATGGTTACCTGTTTTAGGACACTATAATTACTGTTTTCCACACAATACAGGAGTTATATATGTGTTTGGCATTTTTTTTTTTTTTTTAAGAATCCTAGGAGACCACTTATGTAATAAAAAATCCCTCTCTCAGCCTAAAAAAATGTAGCAAAATAAGTTATGTCAATGTTTTTTCTTTACTATCTTCTCCATTTATTTATTAAGAAATTTAAGAATAAGCTATCTTGATCATTAAACATTTAAAGCAGTTTTCTGTAGAAAATAATAAAGAATGCTACTAAAAACAATTACCTATTATTGCTGATAAAGTTCAAAGCTGTATTTCTACACATAAGTGTGCATTTTATAGGAGAGATTGAATGTATATTGAAGTGGTTTTGGGGCATTTACAAGGGAGCAGCTCAATATGGTTATAGATTTATGCCTGATAATTATATAGCACTTTATAGTTTTAAAAATGCTTTCACATTTATTATGTCACTGGGATCTTAAAGTAATTCTGTAAGGTTACAAATGCAGTGTGTTCATTTTACAGATGAGGAAATTGAGGCCTCAAAAGGCTATATGACTTGATAAAATCATCTAACTAGTGGGTAGCAGGGCCTATTCAAATTTAGGTCTTCTGATTCTAAATTCAGGGCTTCTTTTATATGCTTGGATGCTTTGTTTTATTATAGGAAGCATAAACAGAAATCTTGGCATTACATGTTAATGTTTTTAAATGTCTTTGATATACCTAACCACTACATTCAGGAAAGAAGAACTGGAATAAGTATTATCATACTCCAGAATTTGAGAGGAAATTAAAGAGATAATGCATGTAGAAAGTTCTAGAACATAGTAAAAATGCAATAAATGTGTGGCAGGGACACAATCCATTGCCTCACCAGTTCAATGGGGTCTTTCAAGCTAGTTCTTTTAGATTCATTCTGGTCCAGGGCTAGGATTCCTCTTTATGCCCCTCCCTCCTCTCAGAGTATCAGAGTCTCCTTCTCTCTCAAGGATTATACAAAAGAGTCTCAGACTGCTCAAAGCAAATGTGTTGATATTGGGGTGGGGGTGGAGTGTGAAGAGGGGACCTGGATAGAGTCTCAGGGAACAGATAAGCATTGGGCCAGGTGTGTGGTTTTTAGAAATAAGCTGACCTTAGGATTCAGGCTGTCTCAGCTTCTTTTTTTTGTTGTTGTTTTTTTTTCCTTCAGCAGGTGAGGTATAGAATCCTTGCTCTAACGTTTTTCCTCCACCCCACCCCCCCCCCCGCATAACTCCTAACTCTGTTCTTCTCCTGACCATGGCATCTCTTGGTTTAGTCTCTAGGAGCAGGGGAAAAATTGTGCAAGAAAATCAATCTGTTTAGATACCGAGACTAGTGAATTTTGAGCATTGTAACAACTAATAATAGTGAACATTTGATGTTTACTATGTGACAGGTGCTATTCTAAGCAATCTATGCATATAATCTTATTTATACAACAATCCTATTTCATATATGAGGGAACTGAGGCACATAGTGGTTAAATAACTTGCTTGAAATTAATCGATTGTCAACTTAGAAGGCTTGAATTTGAACTTCGAGTCTGCCTTACGAGTCTGCACTCAAGCACTTAGCCATGCTCCTTTCAATTAGACAGCTTAACAGGAAACCCTGGCGAGACCTTCAAGTCTAGCCCTTATGGGTGGTGGTGAGGAGGTGGTTCAAAGACGCTTTCAGGGTGAAAATGAAGGAGTCTCTGAGGACAGAATGGGAGAAAGCACACCAGTTAGTATCTCAACATAGTATCTTCCCACAAATGAAAATCAACATTAAGCATAATAGACCATACAGAGAATAATCTCTCATACTAGATGTGATGCTTCCATTAGTTTATCAAGCAGGTGAATAAATCTTTTTCATATTATAATTTTTAAGAGCTTTGTATTTAAACTACATGTGAGTTTTCTATCTTGCAGTATTTGAACAACAAGTTCTCTAATTTAATGTCAAAATCAATTAATAGATTTTTGAAAAATAGTCTCATCTTGATTGATCTCATTTGAATAGTACATTAGCTCTTGTGAGTACTCAGCTTCAGAGTACAGCTTTTCCCCTTCTCTTTTATGTGATATCCCAACAGTCATTTAAGAATATTGATTTTTATTTTTTTGGAGGATAAATATTCAATTAACTTTTGGTTCTTTCTGTTAAATATTTTCCAATTTTTGAAACATTAACTTGCAATTCTGTGTGTAGCTAGATTTTCTTTCTGAGCTAAATTTTAAACCCTCAGTTGAATTTTATATTATACTCCTGTGATAGGCTATGAATTTTAAAGTATCCTAGAGATAGCACATAAATCAATTTGGTAATAGTCTATTGCTTTTGGGATAATTGCATTACTGTTTTGGTGTCGAGTTGTCCTGATGAACAAGAGTCATCTTGTTAGTCATCTATATATTTCAAGCATTAGTAAATGAATGACACAGTGTGGAGTGTAAATTAGAAATGGATGAATTGGTTGCACCAAATTAGTATTCCACTCTTACTACTCTGGCATATGAAATGGTATTTCATAATTCAGAGTCACTCTTCAGAACACTTCTCCTTGCCACTTTTGCTTACCACTTTTATTCCTTTAAATGATTATTGAATATTGATTTTTTAAAGAGGAAACTATAGCATGCTCCTTGAAGTCATTTTTATGTCTTATTTGCCTTTTCAAGACTTCCTCCTTGTTGATATTTTAAGATTGTTTCTTCTTTTTTTCCAAGCTCAAGTTTGCTCATACATCTTTAGGCAAGGGAGTCTCACTAATTATACTTCAGATAGTGAGAATGAATAAGTTTTCCAATGCACCCCTGGATAAATGCAACTTGAAAGTTTTTAAAGCAGTTTTTTTGATGATGTGTGACTATATATAATTACATAATTGTTTTACTTATCCTCCTATTTAAACAAACTAAATACATAATAATCATGTTATCCAATATAAATGTGCAGCAAGTTGTCACTTAAATAACATACTCCCATTGACCTATAAAGTATGACTTGATTAATAAAAAAATGCTTGTATTTTTGAGTCAATCTCTATACAGTAAAGAAATATCTTTGTTTATCATAAAAGACGAATCTGAGACTAACACTTTCTGATAATTTGGGTTTACAGGGAAAACTTTGTAGTCTATTGTTGGAATAGAGATAACATGTTACTATGGTGAATGTTACTAAGATGTTGATTAAAAAATAGTGATATAATATTAGTATTCATCCAAATGTTAGGCCATTCACTTCAAGATAGACTCAGTTTCTGGAGGCTTATTAATATTTGATGCACTTTAAAGTTTATTCCATATTCATCTTAAGCTCACAGTTTATAAACAAGCACACAGTAGAAAAGTAATGAGATAAATTCTGATGTCTACATATTATTTTAGAAATTGTAACATAAATGAGAACTGCTATAGAACGTTTCTGTGTATTGAATGAAATAAATTCCCCTCCATCTTGGGAGAGTGATGTCATATTAGAGCATTTCATGTAGTGTATTGTGGCAGGACTGGAGGCAGTTCCCTGAAAGAACACAACTATGGCTAAAACCCCAAAGGATGAACTGATGCCCTAATGTGTCTTTTTTATATCTCTAATTGCAGTAATTCTGTGGGTGAAGGGAACAACACACAAAGTGATAAGAAGGGAAAATTGAAGTACTTATGTTTCTAAAAACATCATTTAATAAATTATAAGAAGACTAAAAGGAAGTCAAGCGACCAAGTGAGGAAGCGTGGGTTATTCCCCGGATGGCCCTTAAAAGATGGGGAGGAGAGAAAGCCGAGTGTTGACTGTGGATAAAATATTTACAAAACAAACCCCTTAGGCAATTATAATTGAATATTTTATATTTTGACTTATTCAACTTTTATGATATAATTTTTTTTCTTCATTGAGTTTAATTAAGCCTTCCCCAGGGTCACAAGCCTTAAAGACTTTGAAAAAATAAAGAATTTTGTTTTCCAGGCAGGTTTCCACAGCCCTCTTTTAACTGAAGTATGTATTTTGTTAAAATCTTTTTCCAAGGGATGATGTTCAACATTCTTAAGGTGTATGCTGCTTCATTAAAAAAACAAAAACAAAAAAAGTCTTAATAGTTTGGCAAAGACAGTGCTTTCTGGATGAAAATGTTTCTCTAAAGTTTTTTCACAATGCTGATATTTTTTTATCTAATATGAATAACATCTTCAATACCTATATTTAGGAAACAATAATATTTCCTGTAATGTTTTCCACTGCAAGGTAACTAAATGTATGTGCTTAATATAGGAAAGTATTACAGAACTATGGTTCAGATATATAATCCATATATATGTATTCAAATAATTCAAATAATTCCTTCCTTCCTTTATTTATTCCAATTATTGGTTAATTCATTTGTCTGTATATTCATCCATCCCTTTGTTCATTCATTCATTCACATAACAACCTGCCATGTGCCACTTATGATGATAGGAGATGCTTTCCTAAAGGAAATAACAACGAAGGAAGGAAGGAAGGAAGGAAGGGAGGGAGGGAGGAAGGGAGGGAAGGGAAGGGAGGAAAGGAAGGAAGGAAGGGAGGAAGGAAGGAAAGGAAGGAAGGAAGGTAAGAAGAAAGGTAAGAAGAAAGAAAGAAGGAAAGAAAGAAAGAAAGAAAGAAAGAAAGAAAGAAAGAAAGAAAGAAAGAAAGAAAGAAAGACAGAAAGAAAGAAAGAAAGAAAAAGAAAGAAAGAAAGAAGGAAAGAAAAAGAAAGAAAGAAAAGTAAGAAAGAAAGAAAGAAAGAAAGAAAGAAAGAAAGAAAGAAAGAAAGAAAGGAAGAAAGAAAGAAAGAAAGAAAGAAAGAAATATTGAGATTAGATCTCAGACAGACGTGGAGAAGTAGGAGGAAAGGACCACACTCTCCAGCTCTTCCATTCCCCCCAGAATCCAAATAGGCCTAGAAATTCAGTGACTAGGTAAGGCTCTCCTGATTAGCACTGGAAAGAAATATAGCCATAGCGGGATATAGGAGAGTAGGTAGAGAGAGAAACTTGTTATTTTTAAAATAAAATAGGTCATATTTATACCACACATATAACATACTATAATAGGTTGCTTGGAACAAAGTGCATAGATCGAAAGGAGATTATTGGGGTCAGCATTTATGTGTTTACTTAACTTTCTTGTTAGGAAACATCACCTCCATCAAGAGCAGTATCTTCCCTGTCACCTTGGTGCTGCCCAAAAGTGTTTTTAAAAAATAAGGTTATCGCCACATTTATTTTAATGATATTGATGAGTTTTATTATCAGTCACTAGGAAGATAAAAACTGGCTTATAGAAAATAAGTCATAGAGGGCTTAATACACGTTAAGAGTTGGCTATGATGAGCAATCTGAACATGATGATTCTACCAGTTACATGTACTTTGGGTGTTTCTATATGCATCAAAACATCAAAAACTAAAAATTCTGTTAATGCTGGTTGGTTTTTTTCTTTTTAACTGAATTGATTATCTTTTCTCCCCCCTTTATAACTTTTGTGAGAAACTCAAGATCTTTTTACATGTAGTCAAAAGTATTGAATATATAGGAATAGAATTCAGTTTTCTGGGTAATTTAAAATATATATTTGATACTATTATTTATTAAAAGATCACCAATGTTCTTTTTTTATATTTATTCAACAGAGTATCCGACTCTTGATTTTGGCTCAGGTCATGATTTTGGGGTCCTGGGATAGAGCCCTGTCTCCTGCTCTGCACTCAGCGGGGAGTCTGCTGGAGAGTCTTTCCCTCTGCCCTTCTCCCCACTCAAGCTCTCTCTCTAAAATAAATTAATAAATCTTTAAATATATATACACACCAATAGTTGCTGACTGGAAGTTCTATATACAGGAGTGTACCACTTACTAAGGCAATCACAGCAGTGTTGAGGATAAGATTGCTGAGTCTCGCCTTCACAATTATCCATACACACTCACATATTTGACTATGTAATTCCAACTCTGTCTCTTTTTGTTATTGTAGAGACACAGCCCAAAGTATATTTGCTTTTGATGAATGCTCATGTTTTTTCCTGATGTAATGAGATGGAAGTAATAGTAGTAGCATTCACAGGTGTAGGTGGTAAACTTTGTCAGCTTAGCATTCAAAAAGCTATCTATTTTGCATATATTATACATATACTATATATAAACGTATACATAAGTATATACTGACACATATGCATGTATATACACACGGAAAAATATTTATAAAAGAGTTATCATCCCTGTTTTACCACCAATAGCAATGGCAGAAAATGTTGAATGTTTACAGTAAACTACTTGTTTTATTCTTTCTTTGGGTAAAGTGTTTTTAGACAGTTTCCTATCCTCACTCCTCTCACATCTGTCAATGTCTTTTCACTTAAAAGAAGAAAGACCTTTGCTGTTCAAATTATAAAGTTAATCTCTGGACAAAGGTAGTTCCCTGGGAAACGTGAGTTTTAACACACTCACATTGTAATAAGAATTAACACAAGAGATTAATCTTTCACAAATACACACACAAAATCACAGACACACACACGTACCAGAAATACCTGTATGTGAAATATACATATATATTTTATACAAGCATTCCCTGTTGTTCTTCTGACCCTCCTGACATATCCAGTAACTTCCTCATTGGACACTGAAAATAAAGTACTATAAATCAAACAACATAGACTTGAGACTTGATTTCTTTTTTTCTTGTGAGACAGCCAGCCTCCCTCTACGGAAGCTGTTCTAAGGTCTTGTACTATAGCTCTGTTGAAAAATTGCGCTGGCTCGCCAAATATCTTAATGACTTTTCTCTCAGCAGTTGGTAATGGTGAAATGTTATTCTAGTAACCATAATGTCTCTCATAAAACAATTGCATACAATATGTACTGTACTTCTATTTTAGTGAGCTCTTCTGTCAGAATAGCAGTGCCAGTAACCATTTAGCATTTCATAGCAAAGTGCTTACCAGTCCTTCAAGTGTAATATTGCAGAAAGAGTGAAGAAATGCGTGATTAAAAACATTCACTGAGAGTGGACCATTTAACGCAACCCGACGCTGCAAAATAAACCAGCCTTCACATATGTAGGCGCCCATCATATAAATGACAGTTCTATGTGGTCATTTAATTTTACGATCTCAATTCTCGCATATATTGCTCACATAAATATAGTGTTCTCCTGCAGGGAGGTCTGCTGGGTGTTATAAAATCAGTGAGACCTCAATGGGTTCAAATGGACATCTTTTATAATTATTGCTATAAAATTTCTTGACAATGCATTTTGTTGTCCAATGGCCAAAGGAAATGATTTTCCAAAAGAATGGGTTTCAACAAAGAGAGTAACAGAGCCTGGGAATTTGTTCCTGTTCACCCATATTTAAATTACCTTAGTTACTCTCACCTATTGGAGGCCTTCTTGCTCTTTGGAATAAGGTCTTACCATGTGGATTCCAGTTAGAGGTGGGCTAGGTTTGAATGATTTTCTGGGGTCATGAGGCAGTATGGAATATCCAAAGGGAAGGATTAATTTGCTGTTAAGTGCAATTAAAATCTATTTACAGGGAACTTTTTCAAGCACTTGGAAAGGTAAGGAAAGGGTAGAGAGAAGAGTTCCATAAACTCAGGATTAGAAATAGTTTGGAGAAAAGACTCATCGGCACTGGAAAATCATTCTAATAGTATTATGCATTGCTTGAAGGACTCTATTCCTTTTTTTGACTTCTTCGGGGTCATATAAAGAATTGGATATGACAGGTTTTCTCTGCAATATATTGGGATATTTTGATTACCTATTGGTTTTTGTCTTTCCTCTGGGATAATAAATTATAATTATTATTGTTGCCTTGTGTGACAAGTGTTTAATGGCATACTAATTGGATTTGGATATTTGTTCCTATGATCATCCTGTAAGTACTATAGCAAACTTATTGTTTACATGTCTGTTTAGAAATCCAATGAAATGTTTCCTATTTATTGTGGAAAAAGAAATGAATTTCTTAATATATTTTTAAATGTTAAACATTAATGAGTTACATTTGTTGAACTAGAAGGAAGGGAAGTGAGCATGAGCCACGATTTTACCCTTATGGAGAATGCAGAAATGCAGAGCAGTAGCACAAATGGAGAAAGCATATCCTGAGGACATTCGGGCTTATTTTTCCATAGGTCATCTCTATGGCCACCTGTAGGGCTCATGTGTTTTTGCCTCTACTGCTTTCAGTGCTGGTCTGACAGCAGCACTAATGTTGGGATAGAGATTTAGCTCTCTTCCACTCTCACTTCTGAAGTGTAGGCATGGTTCTGCCTTCACATGTGGGGGTGGTGGCTGGGGGGCTGGGGGGGCTGGGGTTATATATCAGAAGGTAAACCAAACAGGGAATCAACATTCCTCTCATCTCAGAGATTGGTTCAGACAGGACAGATAACCCAGTTCCATTGCGAAAATCCTGGGCTAGTGGATTTAAGATCTTTTATAAGACAACTGGGAAAACAAAATAAAACAAAAACAAAAAGAAAAAAAAACAAAAATAAAGCTGGTTTGGAAACTGACCTTAGAGCTGTGAGGGTGGGGAGCTCTGTTCCTCCCATCTCACCACCCAGTGTCACCAGAGACTGAAGTTTCCACATGGAAAAGAACAGAAATAAACCAGAGGCAATGAAAGACCAGATTTTGGATTACCATTTGAACCCTCCAGATAAGCTTCTTCACCAAAGTAAACTTACTCCAGAAGATTTTAACTAAAGTAAGTTGAGCTGAGTTTCCTGAAGTTTGCGACTGAGAGAGTCCTAAGTAATCCATATGTTTTATTCTTTAATTTTCTTATGAAATCACTAATCATCACCCTTTTATTTTTTTGCCTAAGGTCATGCAGATTCATTTTTTGTCACTTATAACCAAAATAGTATGAATGAATTCTTCTTTGCTGGAAGCAGATTCTACTATTTTGATTTTTACTTCTCTTGTGTCAAAGCTATCAACTTACTCTTTCATTCAATTATATAATTGTACTGATACAATTGATATTTGAGTGTCTTCCATGTGATAGACACTATTGGTGCAACAATAAAAAACACATTGTCTCTGTCTTCTTGAGGTAGAAAGCCTAATGATAGAGAACATCATTAAAGAAGCATTTAGGATAGCAGTATGAGAGGAAAAGTACACCAAGTTTTTATAAGGACTTAAAGGAAAACTAAGCCCTCACGTGGGAAGTCCAGGAAGGTCCCCTGAGTGAGGCACCATCAAACCTGAGGTTTGAGAGATAGGCAGGATAAATCCAGAAAGGTTGGGGGCAAGACAAGAAGGAGGAGAATTGGAAATTCCAAATTCCAGAGAAAGCATGATGACTTAAGGAATCACAAAGATTTACAAGATGGCTCAAGCTTAGAAAAAGGGGCACAGCAAGGGAGGTGGTTTAGGAAATTTTCAGAAAATTTGTCTTCTGTTATTTTCAAATATTTTTGTCTATTTAATTTGTTCTTTTTTCAGTGCAGAAATTATACATGCACTGACTCTCCTTTGACTCTTCCATAGTTATTTTGCCTCTAGTACTTTCCAGTTTTGTCCCTTTCTTTTTTAGAGATCTTTGTTTCATTTCATGTGTGTGCTTCTGCATGTGTATCCTTTCTGACTTAGCATCAGGGTGATGTTAAGGTCTGCATCTGGGTTTAGCAGGGGAGGAACTTTTCTTGGACTTTGAGTCTAGGACAGATGCTACAAGTACTGCCAGCCAATTTTATCATCTAGAAAACATAAGCCTCTACAAAGAATATCCTTGTATGTACAGCTGCCTCAAGAAATACATGAATGAAATGTGATTAATTGTGAGTCTTCAAACCAGACACTATCTAATGGGGCCCAATTTTCACCATTATTTTTATGCCCAACATGCTGGTCCAACACAGAAAAGTGCTTTATAACAAATCTTAGAAACATATTATGTCAGTGATTAATGCCAAAAGCTTCTGCCTCATCAACAATTATCCAAATCATTAATTTCCCTGATTTGACAAAAGAATAAGATGTAAATCAGATATTTAACTAAAGCACGTCTTTTTTTCCATAACAGAACTCTCCTGTGAACACATCTAATATTTCCCTTTGCTTAGATCATTTCAATAAAGAATGCACTAATCTTTTCCTATTCTGATGACTCTTTTAATTGCTCTAAATATTGGAAATTAGGTCATACATGATTAATTATAGAATTTTGTAATCTTTCTGTATTTAAGAATAAAATTAATTTTTTTTCATTTCTTTAAGAAAGGTAATTCTTTTCCTGGTATATATATTCACTTGATTTTTATGTAGGTTGATAGTCTTCCTATGCTTCTGCAAGATTGGCTTCTCCAGAAACAGACTCTGAGATAAGGATTCATGTGAAAGTAATCGGTTTGGCAAATAATCTAAGAAAACAGTGGTAGGAAAGTAGGGAAGTGAGTCCATGAGAGGAAGAAAGCCAATACAGGTACATTAGTGAGCAGATTGCTGCTGTTGTCAAATAAATTTCAGTCCTGATGGAAGCCTCTAAAAGGACTGTGCAGTTCATCCCTGAGTGTTGTTGTAATGGAGGTACTAGAAAGCTGGAATTTGTATCCTTCAACTCTTAACCATCACTGGTTGAAGACCATTCCTGGGAGAGGAAGGGGCAAGGATTAATTTTCCAGCATTTCCAGCCTTTCCCATGTTGTGTCTGAGTACGCTCCTTAGCACTTACCCAGCGTTTGGGCTCTTGCGTTAAGAAGCTGTACGAGAACAGTAGGTGCTGAAGGGGAATGGCAGTACAATGACAGGGTGTGCTATGGACCATCCCTTGTACCCTTCAGATTCACTCATGCTCCACTTCAATTTCACTATGTTTGGTCACTGATTCTTTAAGATGATGTCCAGTTGTTGTTTCAAAAATAAAATATCCTTTAAAATGATAGAAAATGAAGACAAAAATAGGGTTGTGGTTTTGCCTACTGCTACAGTTGGTCTCTAGGTCATAATTTGTATCTCACTCCTTTACAATCTATCCAATCTTTATTCCCCCTCACTCTTAGCCAGCACTTTTCCTGGTCTAGGTTGTTTGCCCAGTGGGTAAGTCAAGCCTTCATTCCTTAGGGGTATACTGGTTACATTCCCATGTTAAGCCATGGTTACCATAATTATTAATTTCCAGTTATTACCAGGCACTGGAACACTAAAAGCTATGTCAGTGAATCCTCTAAATTCTACATATATACCTTCTTACCCCTTTTATGTAGCACCAACCTATTTCTTCATGATTGTCAGAATCAGTTACCTTCACAGTACAATATTTTTTTGCCTACTTGGCTACCACCATGAGGACCCTAAAATGACCAGATGAAGGGCATAGATTCATATTTAGTGGAACCCTACTGTATCTCCTGGGAAAAAAAATTTCCCATCCTGGGAACCAGGAATTCTAATCTTGCAGTCCCTAAAATTTTAGGGACAGGAAGTACACTTTAGCCAAATAGTCACTAGAGTGATGGCAAGAAGAACCACTGCTACTTCCATCCTTTTGTTCTCAGATCATTGTATTTCAACTATCTGAGAGACACAAAACCATGTAACAGCCATTAGTTGAAAGCATGTCTCACACTTTAAAAAATAGCATCCCAAACTTGCAGATGCCTCAGCTGAGACTTTAAGAGCCTATCATGATGTGCTATATGATTGAGTCAATGGGTCCTATGGGCCTTTACCCATTACCTCACCTTAGATCCAAGGCTATCTCATTGAGGGTCTCATGTTAGTAGGTCAGGCACTCTGTGAGATCTCAAATATAATGCTAGAGAGGAAGGGAAGGCAAACCCATAGCCAAAATACATATCTGTCCTAGTAAAAATGAAATACTGTTACCTCTTAAGGGGAAGGAGTCCAGTGTAATCAATTTGCTATCAAGTGGCTACTTGGTCTCTTTAGAGAAGCTCGTGTATGGGTAGGCAATTAGTATTCAGTGTTGACCACTATTGCTTACGGATCAAATATTCACCAACCACAGTAGCTACCTTAGCCTTGGTGAAAGGAAGCTTAGGATGTGGGATAGATGGATCGCCTCCTCTCTTATCACCATGGCTCCTTTCTTCTTGATCCCATTGAGTAAGTGCAGGAATGACCAAGGACCAAGTCTGACTCATATCTATTATCCAACTCATTCTGTCTTCCTAGTGTTTTAAGAACTTCCTTTGTTATGGATGCTTTCTGAGGCATAAAAATCTGTAGACTTTTTGCCCACTCCAATAGGGTCTACCACATGCCTCTTTCTCTGATCCCTTGGTATCCAATAATCCCAGCTCCATCTGTCTAAGTCCCTGATCAATAAATCAAGCCATTTTCTGTTTCCCAGGAATCTATATATATCCTGATGTCAGGCCACTTCTTACCAAAAGAGTTAATTGTTAAGTATATTGCTAGAGGATTTTCCCCCACCACTGTACATTAGGGCCACCATGTGTGCAGCTGTACTTGGTAGATATCCATTTTTACCTTCTATGAATATGCTGAGCTTACTCATCTGTGAACCAGGCCAGGGTTTATCTTTTTGTCTTTTATAATTGGTCATAGGGAATTCTCCTTACCATGAGGCCATAGGGGTGATCTGAAAGGGAGGACTCAGAGCTACAGAGGTAGGTGGCAGGAGGTATGGGTCACCTTTTCATGAAACTTATGCTCCACAGACCTGCTGGGGTCTGAACCCATCCCCCAATAGCAAGTATAGTGCTTTGCCACTGGGGCCATTCTGTGACCTAACCTCATTAACTCTGTCACTATCATTCTGAAAATGTGCCATTACTGCAGACCCCGTGCTTTCTAGTGGAGCTTAATAAACAGAATTACTTCAGGTGCTATGGGAGCAGCAGCAAGAACCATAAGCCGTCCTTATGGTCACACATTTTCCTACCATTCCTCTCTGTTCCCAGAATGGTACCTAGCTGCCTACAGCATGAGAGCCCTCTGGCTGGGGTACACCAAGGCAACTTCCCTTCTTCTTACCCTCCTGGAATCTCCCTATCTTCTTCTTAAGGAGAATCCAGATCCAAGGCCCAAGTTTGCATGCAAGAGAACGTGTGGGCCTAGGTAGGGAGAAAGAACAAGATTGGGAGGCCTGGCCCTCATCTCCAAATGAGTTGCAGGGACTCAGACCTTTTTTTTCCATCAAGGGAGCCAGTCCTGTTGGGTGACCCCCAAGACCTGGTTCTCAGAGTAGAGGAAAGAGATTGAGGGATAGGTGAACAGAGTCCCTGTTGTACTCTAGCCAGAGTGGTCTATGTCTGTGTCTGCCTGTGGGGGTCATTTTCACATTCTCTCTCTTCCTGGAAGTCCATTTTATATAATAAAATTATATTTCTATTAATATAAATAATGCTCTATTGTTAAGTAAAATACAATTTTTTTGCAATTTGTAAGTATATGTTGTTATTCATCTCTATCACTGCTATCCCATTACACAAGTAAAAAAATATTCTTAAAGGAAAACTTAATATTTTAATACCTTTAATGGCATGTTTTTCCTGCTCTTTGAACAAGGGGCCCACATTTTCATTTTGCACAGATCTCTGAAAATTATGAGAACTTCTTGATAAAATTCAAAGAGCCAGAGAGGGAGGGAGGAACTGAGGGAAAAGGAGGGAGAAGAATGGAGGGAGGGAGAGAAGAAACTTCAACATTAATGACTAACATAATGGTAAAAATACGTATCATATATGAAGATTTTTATGACACTTGTGAAACAAGCTAATCACAATGTCAGAGTTAATTATTGCTAATAACAGTGGTCGTCACTTTGTGGCCTTTGAGATTGACTCTGTCAAATATCAAAGGCACTCTGTGTGTTTGTCCATTTGTATTCAACTGAGGTTTGATTTTGATATCATTTATCTGACACTTTTATTAATTGCTTAACTTTCCAGAGGTTGAAGCCAAATGTATTTGCCTTGGAAGCAATGGAAACAAAGTGTTCACTAACCATAGAAAATGTGCATCATGCTCTGCATTATATTAAGGGTACCAAGAAAAGCTTTATTTATGCAAGAATATAGTTGGAAGCAAAGTGAAAGTCAATTGCCTTTTTTTAAATGGAAACAAGCCAAGTGTAATCAATTATACTTGGACATTTTGTGAAAGCAATTCTTTCTGTTGTATTAATAATAGGTGTACCACAGGAAAAGGACTGCCAGTCAGCAAGATGTAGAAAGTATGGTGAATAAGCTGAAGGGAAGGTTATGAGCTGCACAGTGGCTAAGTGGGCAATGTGGGTGTTAACTCCCCAATAATTTTCCAAGAAGGGGAAGAAAGGTGGTAGAGAGTAAGGTCAATCAACGGCTCTTTAAAATGTCAGTAAGTTAGAACGTGTTCCAACTCTTTGAGGAACAGGACAGAGTTCACTTTTTATCTTTATGGTTCAAGATACAGAAGCCAGAACTTATAAAGTGAAGTCCTTTTACTCTTTTTCCTCTTCCTATGATTTTCTCTCTCTGAATTTCTTTCACATTTTTTATTAAGCAAGGATCTCCTGCCAGTCGGTCTCATTTTCCTCATTTCTTCTGCCCAACTGGCTTCAGTATTTCTTTTGAAACTCTGGTAGTGGAATTTGATCTGTTTTCACTACTGTGGGGAGGGGCGGGGGGGGGGACTCTCTGGTTCAAATGGCTGGGGGCATGGAGTTAACTGGCAACAGATTAACAAGAGAAAAGACAAAATGTATTCATTCACATATGAGTGCATAAAAGAAATGGCTCCCTGAATAGCTAGAGATAGGGATTTTTATACCCACTTCACAGGGGAAAGGGAGCAGAGAGACAAGGCTTCTATAGGAAGAATAATTGGGCTTAATAGGAGGATGATAAATGGGTTTTTAGGGAAACAAGTGGAAAGTAATCATAATGTTTGTTTGAAATTTCTCATCCCAGTGCCAGTGGTCCAGCTCTTTTCTCTCTATGAAACTGCTCCAGAAAGGGGACTTACTACAGCCTCACTCTCTAAAGATTCTCCTTTTAGTCAGATGAGGGAAGCTCCAGAAAGGCTGCTTTTTGCATCTATTGCATCTCAAATGTCTTCAATTTAAAATCATCTTCATACCAACTCTGAGGGTCTGAGTGGATCCCCACACTACCAAAGACAAAGAGCTTAAGGCAGGAGGAAACTGGAGAATGCCCTGACCAAGGATCCTGTTGGCTTAAGCAGGTGACTATAAGGAGTTTTCAGATGCTGTAGAGCAGCAGAATATGACACCTCAAATATGCCAATTTGGTATACTGGTTATTTTGAACTGTAGTCACTTCAAAAACACCAAATGCAAGGAGAGTCTTTCTCTGAACTCTCCTTATCTGCCTAAAGACAGGTGCTCGAAAAGGAACTCAATTGTCATAGATCCCTTCCAAAGAGGTTCATCAATGAAGATTGACTCTTAGCACAGGAGAGGAGACCAAGACAAACTGTCATAAACCATCATATCTCCTATCCATTCTTCTAAGGACTCATTCATCTTTCCTAAAATAATTTACTCTACTTTAAGAGGCCCACATCCCTCCTTCCCCTTTCCCTATTAAAATGGTATTTAATTGAATTCTAAGCCACCTTGGGGAGTCATTAATTTTTTCCTGGGTATCTCCCATGTACACATGAGGTATACATGTCAAAATTCAGTTTGTTTTTCTCTTGTTAGTCTTTTATTGCAGGCATCTCAACTAAGAATTAAAAAGGGTGGAGGGAAATTTATTTTTCCCCCTCTACAATGTGTTGGGGCAGTAAAGAGAACTGAACTCGAATGCAGAGAAGTGTTTTAGAAAACAGAACTAACCAGTCGACCACATAGACAAACAAAAAAAGCAAGACTCTCCCCCAATAAAAGGACAGATCTTTCTCAACTTATGATGGATTACATCCAGATAAACTGATTATAAGTTAAAAATAGCTTAAGTCAAAAAAGCATCGAATACATCTAATCAACTAAACATCATAGCTTACGCTAGTCGATGTTGAGTGTGTTCAGAATAGTTGCGGTAGCTTACGGTTGGCCAAGCAAAATCATTTAACCCAACACTTATTTTATAATAAAGTGTTGACGATCTCATGCAATTCATTGGATAGTGAAAGTGAAAAAAAGAATGGTTCTATGAGTACAGAATGGTTGTAAGTGTATTGGTTGTTCACCCTCATGATCACGTGGCTGCCTAGGAGCTGCTACTCACTGCCTAGCATCATAGGACAGTATGGGTATCACTAGCCCATGAAACGATCAAAATTTAAAATTCAAAGTCCAGTTTCCACTGAATGCATATCACTTTCACACCATCATAAAGTCAAAAAACTGTGAGTCCTAGGGGCACCTGGGTGGCTCAGTCGCTTAAGTGTCTGCATTTGGTTCAGGTCATGATCCTGGCATCCTGGAATCGAGCCCTGCCTTGGGAATCCCTGCTCAGCAGGGTGTCTCCTTCTCCCTCTTCCTCTGTCCATTCCCCCCTCCCCCATTTGTACTTTCCCTCTCTCTCTCAAATAAATAAAAAAATGTGAGTCCTAGATTTCCCTTATTTATGTCATTTCCTCTGTTTCTGTCTTGCATATCCATAGGAGAACTTGAGCTGTGTAAAACAGATAAATCTGCCTTCATAGATCAAAGAAATACCGTTCAGACCTACTTAATAATTTGTGTCATTTCACCTTTTATTGTTCTCAGTGTTCAAACAGATGGCTTTTTGCAGAAGCTAATTAGTATTTGATAAATGCTACAAACCAACCTTGTAAATAGTGATGCTCCCAGGTACATACTAATTTATGCAAGGTGAAAATTCAAGAGCCTAAGCTGTCCTGATTTTCATACATCTCAAGGAAAGGTGATGTTATGTGTTAAGCTGCATTCCCCCCCAATATTATGTTGAAGTCATAAGCATTGGTACCTGTGAATGTGACTTTATTTGGAAATAGGGTCTTTGCAAATATAATCAAAGTATGGTGAGGTCATAGTGGATTAGGGTGGGCCCTAACTCAATATGACTGGTGTCCTTGTAAGAGGAAGAGAAGAGACACAGAAGAGCTCTGGCCATGTGAAGACAGAGGCAGAGATTGGCATTATGCTGTCACATGCTAAGAAATGCTTGCGGCTACCAGAAGCTGAAAGAGGCAAGGAAGGAGCCTCTCCTAGAGGCTTCAGAGGGAACATAGCTCTACCAACACCTTGATTTCAGACTTCTAGCCTCCAGAGTGTGAGAATAACTTTGTGTTGTTTTAAACCACCTGATTTGTGATATTTTGTTATAGCAGCCCTAGGAACCTACAGGTGATAAAACAGTTTTCTTTCTTAGTGGACAGTAAGTGAGTTTCTCAACTTTTGAGTTCCTCACAGTTGAATGCACTGTTGATTCTTTTATAGACTTGGGTGAGATGTATTTTAATTTAGATATGAGTCCCCTGTTGTTCTTTCTCAGCTGGTATAAAAAGTCAATTACACTGTGTGTACTAAGTATTTCACAAAAGGATCTCTGAATAAAATCTAATGCAAAAAAGACTCAAAGAGAAGTGACACACAAATTCAAATTCATTTAGTTCAATTCCACTTCAGACTTATTGATACAACTTTAAACACTTATTTGCACCTTGATTTTAGCAAAATAAGTATTGAAAATATTTATTTTGGGTTTAAAATAATAATGTTAGAGGCAAATAGGTTTTATTTTAAAACACTGTACAGTACCTAGTTGGTACCTGGTAGGTGCTCTATTGTGTTAAAATAAAGGAATTTTTGAAGCAAAAAATGAGATAAAACTGAAGTTTTGGCTATTTACACATAAATGCAATGTATAGTTTAAAAACATTCCATCATATGCTTGAGAAGGCATGGTCAAATAGTGCATTTTAAAATAGAGTCTCTGTTGGGGTAAGGAAGTTATTTTGGCATAGCTCAGGCCCCTGGTATTTTCATATTCCTATCCAATTTTTCCAACAGAAAGTACAGGAAACATATTAAATGACACCACAGGGATGGAATCAACAAAACTCTAGACTATAAGAAATTTTATAGAACAAATGACCTGGTTCTTTAAATGAATAAATAATGAATAAATTTCATTCACAGGTGCACACATACACGAGAAAGAGAGAGAGATGGAGGTAGAGCTATAAATTAAAAGAATCTTGAAAGGCATTATCAACCAATACCAAAGTGTAGATATTATTTGGATCCTGATTTGAACACATAAATATGTAAAAAAGTATTTGTGACACAATCATATATTTAATATTAAAAATTAATGTCAATTTTGGACCTATTTTAGTTACACTTTTTAAAAAAAAACCTATTACCTTTTAAAAAATACACTGAAGTCATTAGAGAGGAAATTATATGATATCTGGTATGAATTCCAAATACCAGTGGGGGCAGGGGAGAAAGAAATTATTATAGAGATGAGACAAAGTTGGTAATAAATGACTAATTGTTGAAACTAGGTTATGAGAATATGGTTATTTAACATTTTTTTCTACTTGTATATATTTTTAAAAGTTTCAATGATAAATGCTGAAAATTAAAAAAAATGTAAAAGTCTATTCCTTGGCTTTAAGGGCTTCAAAATCTAGTGACAACATGTGTGAGTACATAAAATTAGCCGCAGAGATTATCAGTTGAACAATGCAAAACTCTAGAGTTACACAAATTTAAATTCTAATCACAGGTGAAGCTCATTAGGAAAAGAGAATATTTGTGACCTAGCTGTAGAATGGACAAGACTAAAATAGGCCAAAGGATAAAGGAAGAGGGAATTATTTGACACCTCAGGCTATACTCTGAATTATATTTGAAAGACTTTAACGAAAGAATCTTTGTTTTCCTTTACTCTTTAGCTGAATACTTCTGACACCAGCTACTGATCAGTTCTCTGACTCCAGCGGGATGTCCTAAAATCCAATTCAGCTTTAACACTATCTACCTGGAGTTAGAGTGAGATTCCCACAGCTTAAGGGCTCAATCCTATAAGACTGCCCCTACTCATATGTCAATTTCAAATCCCAGGTTGTCACCTGTACTTGAATGCCTATAAATCAGGGTTCCCTCGACCTCCTTCTTGGGTTCAACAATTTGCTAGAATAGCTCACAGAACTCAGGGAAACACTGTTAGTAGTTTCTTATAAAGGATATAACAAAAGATACAGATGAACAACCAGATGAAGAAATACACAGGGCAAGGTCCACAAGGGTTCTGAGTTCAGAAGCTTCTATCCCCATGGAGTTGGAATGTGCCACCCTCCCATCATGTGGATGTGCTCAATAACCTAGAAGCTCTCCAGACATGTACTTTAGGGGTTTTTGTGAAGGCTTTATCACATGGACATGATAGACATGACAGATTATTAACTCATTTTTTAGCTCCTATGCTTCCTCTGGAGGATAGGAGGTAGGGCTTAAAGTTCCAAGCTTCTAATCATGCCTTAGTCTTTTTACTGATTAGCACCTATCCAGCAGCCCACCAACAATTATTTAATTAGAACAAAAGACACACCTATCACCCAAGAAATTACAAGGATATTGGGAACTCTGTATCAGGAATGGGGTCAAAATCAAATATTAGGAAGAACCGAGGACAGAGCCTAATATATATCTATTTCTTATTTCACACACCCCAATCTTATGCCTTCCTAATCTCATTTAATTGTATTACCCTTCAGTCCATTCCTTAGGCCCAAACCTAGAGGTCATGCTTCTTTCTTTTTTCTCTAAAGCTTCACTATCATCAAATCTATCATCAAATCCTATTGACGCTACCTGCAAAGTACATCTGGACTCTGGACCATTTTTCATTATCTTATCCATTACCACCCTAGGCAAAGCCACCACCATCTCTTGGCTACTATAACAGTCTGCTAACTGGTCTCCTTATGTCTTCTCTTGATCCACACTTACTCCAGGGTAATCACCACATAACAGCTATGGTGAGCATTTTAAAAATGTAGATCTAATTACATCCTCCCCTGGTTAAAATCCTACAACTTCTGATCATAGCCCTCCCTGATCAGTCCTTACATGTCTCAGACCTCATCACATGATTCTCACCCTTGTTTCCTACATTTCAATCATAGGTCAAGATTTTCCTTGCTGTGGGTTCTTTGCACTTTTTGCTTCTACCTAGAACCACTTTGCCTTAGCTATTTACAAGGCTCTCTTTCTAAAAAAAATAATTTTTCAAGTCTCTGTACTTTCCTGATCACCCTCTCTTATGGCCATCCAATAACCTTTCTCTATATTTTTACAATTTCTTCATAACACTGAAATTAACAATGATCTATTTGTTTAAACCTGGCTACTGACTCTACCACTATAAATTCAGTTCTAAAAGGTAAGGACTTTGTCTTTTTAACTATAATTTTCCTACCTCCTAGAAGAGTGTCTGGCATGTAATTATAAATATTGATTGAGATAGTGAATGATCAATAAAACTAAAATATCTAAGACATTGGGTGGGGCTGGGATCAGTGATTAAGGACAATTGGTTTGGCTGAATTGGAATTTAATGTAGGAAATTAATCAGTAAGTTTGCAACACTAATTAAAAACTAGATTTTTATAGGACTAAAAAAAACTAGATTGTATTTAAGTGTTTCTGCCTTATAAACTATGCAAGATTCATTGCTGTTCATAGGCAATGGATTAAAGTCATAATTACCTGGCAGTCTCAAAAGCAGAAAAAAGTGGAATGAATACTTTTACCCATTGTAAGGTTGCTGAAATAAGGGACTTGTTTTTTATTTCAGTGACTTTTCCTCAATTACTACAAAAGACTGTTTAAAAACTAACAATGACTAGTAGTAGCAGCTATTATTTACTTACAACTAGAGATTGGGTACTCCACCAGGAACTTTGTAATATTTGGTTAATTTAAATCTCACAACTACACAGTGAGGTATGTATTATTCTTCCCATTTAACCCATGAAGAAGCTGAGATTCTGAGAACTTAGATATCATCCCCAATGTCCCAATATTGTAAATGGCAGAGCTAGAATTCAAACTATATCTATATTTTTAAAGATTTATTTATTCATTTCACAGAGAGAGAAAGAGAAGCAGGCAGAGGGAGAGGGAGAAGCAGACTCCCCACTGAGCAGGAGCCAGACATGACATGGAGCGGGATCCCAGGACCCTGGGATCATGACCTGAGCTGAAGGCAGATGCTTAACTGACTGAGCCACACAGGCGCCCCCAAGCTATAAAGTAAGCTTACTGATTGAAGTTTTAACATACATAAAGAAAAGTAGGCAAATACAAATGTATGGCTCAATGAATTCTCACAAAGTTGGCATACCTGTTTATACATCATATGACTTATACTGGAAAAGCTCCTTTTGTTTAACTCTTACCATGATCCAAATCCTTTGGTGTTAGACAGTGGCTGAGGCTTCCTCTATCCTTACCTCTGTAAAAGAAAAAATGCACTGGACAAGTTAAACAGGCAAGAAAGATTTTACTAAAACTATTGCAATAGGGCAAAGAAACTGAACTCAGCTGCATTGAAGCAAAGGGCCAGAGAGGGCTGGAGAGGTTTTGAGCACTGAGGTGAGCTAGTGGAAAACTACTAGAGGACCCTGGGAGGAGATTGGTCAATGTGACTGGGCCATCTGTTTGCTAATTGGCACTTATTGAAGTTAGGCTCCTACCTTCCCATAGAGATTGAGAGAAAGATACTTTTTTTTTAAATTACTTTTCAAAAGGATGGCTCCCACATCCTTTCAAAAGACATCCCTGGGTTGTAAAAGAATTATATCTCAAAGGACCAGAGAAAGAGTCTAGAATTACAAGTTTTCTAAAGTAAATACTCTGTAGTCAGGAAGAAACCCATTTAAAATTTAGCCCAGCTGAAAGGAAAGTTAAGGTCGTCTTGATCGCCTACCATTACTAATATTGTCACATTCATTTCCATTCTGAAGATGATCAAATTTAGGGGATAGTTTTGCACAATACCAGAAAGGAGACACCATATCATTACCTCGATGTATAAAAACGCAGTCGCTCTGGTTCTTCAGATAACTGGAATCTAGACCACAGTATTATGAGTGATAGGGGATTTGCAGGGTCTGGTCTTTGCAGTGAAGTTAAGGGAGCATTATTTGCCCAGTTCTGTTTAGAGAATAAACTGTACAAATGATCATGATAGAGCATAGATACTTGGGGGGTGGTAACACCCAGCAGGAAAAGGAATTCTTTAAAGTTGTTAAGGGTAGTGTAACAAGGTATAACAACCTGAAATTAGACCATTAGGTTAGACATTAGGAAGGTATTTCTAAATGTAGGGCTGATTAGATTTAGGAATAATTTGCTGAGAAAAGACCACTAAGGTCGCATCACTAGGAATACTCGAGTAGATTAGATAAAATACAGATTGCTATTTATGACCATAGTGATATGGTCAAACCCACAGTAACACAGAGGAACAAACTCCCGTGACCCTGGAGATGTTTTTCCCCTCTATGATAAGATCTACTTGATTTTACAAAACAACAAAAACAAAAGCATCATAATTTGTAATATTAAGTCACAATTGAGGATTCTCACAACAAAAATGCATTTCTCTCTACCCTGTTTTCCTTTAAGCTAGTTTTTAGAGGGTAGATGTTTGCATCACTAAAGAGAATGAAAATGATGCCCATTTTAAATTATAAGGAATTAATTTGCAGCCAATGTGCTTATATTAACAAATTGTTACTTGGTTAGAAAATAACCTGAGCAGGACTTTGTCTCCTTAACGGCCCTATTTAACAACTCAGTTTAGCTGTTTTTGCTTAATTTTCATGCTCATTTTAAGCTATTCCCATTCTTTGAAGTTTCAGTGTTTTAAATTTAACAGTGTATTGATGTTTGCATTTAATTTTTATTTGATTTAGTTTATTTTATTCAAAATGGATTGACAGGCACTTGATTGTTTTGCAAAGGATGAGGAGTATTGGATAAAATTCCCATGTAGGGGATTGATTTCCTATTTTAAATAAATGTCAGGGCAGGGCCCTCCTTACTACCATGTAAATTCTCTAGAGTAAGTCTGAGTTATCTCAGAGTACCAACTTTCTTGTCCAAATAAGGGAGATGATATACATAAGGATTCATTGCAGGTTTTTCTCAGGTATGTTAATTTGCCTTGCTACCTTATCTCCTCTAGCTCCTTCCTGTTGTAATACATGTAGCCATTTAACAAATACTAAAGAGCAATCCTGTGTGCCAGAAACTGTTCTAGATTACAAATGCAGACCATGCATAAAGTGATTACTTTTACATCTTAAAACCAGAAGAACCATTGATTATTGTAGTTTTCCTCCTTATGTGAGAACTGAGGCCCAGAAAGAGAGTCTTCCAAATCAGAGACAAATTGTAATAATAACTGATGCTTTTGATCAGGGAACAGAAGGCAAGCTGAGGACAAAGCGGAAGCTGGCACTCTACCCTCTACCCACCCCTCCCCGCTTTGGGATATATATAACATTCCTCAGGCACTCCTGGCTGTCCTAAAGGAAAAACAAATGGTTAACTGATAGAGATCACAATCCTGCAGGACAAGAGTCTCCCTCAGTTTACAAATCTCCTAGTGATTTACAAGGAAGAAGCTTTCTTATCAATAGCCTAACTTCCAGACACCCATAACTCAGTTTCCTGAAGCCCTAACATCACCCTCCCTTACATGAAATTGAGGGAGCCTGAGGCAGAAGGAAATGTAAATAAAATTGAATTTCTTTCGAAGCCCATTGACAAGAACATGTGATAGGAGGAATGTAACACTCCTGCAGGAAACTCCCCAACTGTCTTCATGTTAGTGCCTCATTAGAGGGAAAAACAACCTTGGCTTGACAATAACCAGGCCTCCAGTACCCTGAGAGTCTTTAGCATATGACAGTCCTTCTGGACACCCCCTTTGTCCTCACCTCCCCAACTCCTGGGTATATAATTAGCCACTCCTCAAGACCACAGTGCCGCAGCTCTTTCTGCCCACGGGTTCTGTCCCCGTGCTTTAATAAACCACCATTTTGCACCAAAGATGCCTCAAGAATTCTTTCTTGGTCGTCGGCTCCAGACTCCACCCCACTGAACCTCACCTATATTCCAAAACTGCATTACTTTCATATTACCTTTCAGTTATATGCTTACTTTGGGGATGGGAAATGGAGCAAATACTTGGCCACTCTTTCCCCTCCCCAGTTCCATTACACGGCTCATGAATTACAATACTCTTTGCTGCAGACTCAAGAAGGGGCCAGAAAAGCCTTCTCCACAGTGTTTCAGGCATCTTCTACAAACTGACATGCAGGCTGATGCCTGTACATTTACTAGTATCCACATAGTTTAGAAGGAGTTGTGATGTAGTGCGCGCACACACACACAGGACTTGGAGTTAGGAGACTAAAGATGAAGTTATATTCCTGCCACTTATTCTTCATGTCACCTTGGACAAATCCTCTCACTACTTTGTGTCTCATTTTGATTATATGTGGAACTTAAATTTCTTACCAACTTTGAAATTTTATGGAATTTTGAAATTTCCAAGTGAACTATTTCAAGAGTCCTCTTGATCTATGAACACTAGAAACAATGTTGCTGCAAATCCAGATTTATGAGATACCTTTAGCCACACAGGGATCATTTGGATAATTATATCTAGGTAGAAGCAATGCTATATGTTTATCTCTGATTTGAATTGGATATAGAGGGTCATAAGTAAAGAATGTGACACTGGTTTTTAATTAGATCAAAACAGTATATATTTTATGTTTAAGGAGTACAAATCAGGCTTCTTGACAAACAGAAGCAAAGAAATGACTCAGTGTAATAGGTAGATTTACTTAGACATCCTTAAGTTACTTAAAGGAAAGGTTCTTTAGTATTTATATTAAAATATCATCTAGGGTCACCTGGGTGGCTCAGTGGGTTGAGTGTCAAACTGTTGATTTCAACTCAGGTCATGATCTCAGGGTGGTGAGATGGAGTCCCGAGTTGGGCTCTGGGGGCCGGGTGTGAAACCTGCTTGAGATTCTCTCCCTCTACTCCTGCCCCCTCTTATGTGTGCGCTCTCTCTCTCTCTCTCTCTCTCTCTCAAAAAAAGACCAAACCAAAAACAAAAAACCAGAAAAACAAATCGGGTAACTGTGAAATGTAATTATCCGTTTGGTACTTGGTTATCTGTTGAAATAAATGATAGAAGTTCATTGGCTATTTCTATATGATATCAAAATAGTAAATTTAGTAATCAAAATTTCATCAAATCAGTTGTTGGTGAGTGTGTAGCAAAGAATTTAACTTAGCCAAACAGGGGCTTGGTCTCTGGCCTAGGCTTCTGGGAAGTAATCTCTAAACCCTTAGAATGTCATGACTCATAGGAGTATCTTCATTTGCTTGGGGACCTTGGACCAGCCAGCTAGTAACCATATCATGTAGGGTGGGGGCTCTGAGCCATACTTACAATATGGTGGAGGGTGGATGGGTTGTGTGGTATCAATTGACCTCTGAAGGAGCTAAAGTCTGAAATCAGCCTTGTGGGCAATTAATCATGTTTATGTGATGGAGTTCCAGCAAAACATATGGACACTGAGGCTTGGTTGAACTTCCCTGGGTGGCAAATACTCCATGTGTATTGTCACATGTGGATTTCAGGAAATCAGTGCTTTTCAGGACTTCACAGGGAAAAGATAATGGAAACTCCATATATAGTACTTCCCCAGACTCTGCTTTATGCATTTCTTCCCTTGCCTGACATAAATCTCTATCCTTTCTCTCTGATAAGCCATAATCGTGACTATAACAAAGTTCAGTGAATTCTGTGAATGTTTTTGGTGAATTATTGAAACCAACGGTGGTCTTAAGTATTCCCAAACTTTCTGTTGGCATCAGAAATGAAAGCAGTCTTATGTGGACTATGCTCCCTTTAACTTACAGTTCTCTAACCTTCACAGATAGAAAGTATTGATCATCCGTATATGGTAGGTCATTAGTCACACATGACTACTGAGCACTTACAATATAGGTAGTGCCACTAGGGAAGCAAATTTCTAATTTTATTTGTTTTAATCAACTTAAAAAACAAAAGCAGTGTAAAGTTTTTTACATTAATTGCAGGCTGGAATAATATATTTTGTATACATTGGGTTAAATAAAATATATTATTAAAATTAGGTTAATTTGTTTCTGTGGTAGACTGAAAACTGACCTCCAAAGATGTCCACATCTTAATACCTGTGAATGTTACTTTATATGGCAAAAGGGACTTAACCAATATGATTAAATTAAGGATCTTCAGATCAGGAGATCACCCCGGATTATCCTAGTGGGCCTGATGTGATCACAAGCATCCTATATAGGAAGGCAATAGGAGATCACAGTGAGGAGCAGGAGTTGTGATCTTGGAGAAAGTTGGACTGATGAAGAAGGGCCCTAGAACCAAGGAATGCCAGTGGCATGTAGAAGCTGAAAAAGTAAGGAAACAGATTCTCTTCTCCAGGAGGATCCAGCCCTGACAACATCTTGATTTTAGCCCTATAAGACTTCTTTCATATTTCTGACCTCTGGAGTTATAAGAGAATACCTTTGTGTTTTTTTAAGCCACTAGGTTTGTGCTAATGTGTTATAGCAGCAAAAGGAAACTAATATAACTTCTGGTTTCTTCTTAAAATTTGATTACTATAAATTTTAAATTATATGTAGCTTGCATATTTCTGTTGGACAGTTCTGGCCTAAATATTTATTTTTATTGTGTTCTAATAATTCTTATTTTTATAAGATTGTTTAAATATTTCAGTCCAAATCTTTCATTTATTGTTTTCATAAGAAATTATTCTTCAGGGGTACCTGGGTGGCTCAGATGGTTAAGCGTCTGCCTTCAGCTCAGGTCATGATCCCAGAGTCCCGGGATCGAGCCCCGCATTGGGCTCCTGGCTCAGCGGGGAGCCTGCTTCTCCCTCTCCCTCTGCCTCTCCCCTGCTCATGCTCTCTTTCTGTATCTCTCTGTCTCAAATGAATAAATAAAATCTTTAAAAAAAATAGGGAGCTATTGAAAGTTTTTGAGGGAGACAATGATGTAATAAAAGATGTCTTAGGAAGATTTTTACAAAAATATTTTGCATATTGGTTTAAAAGAAGACGAAGTGAAGTAAATAATCAATGAGCAAGGATATGTTAGCTATATTCTAGGTAGGAGCTAAGAGAGCTGGCTGAGGAGGGTAATTAAGGGGGGCTAGGTTACCTAGCCTACATTACCCCAAACCACCATTTTTTTCCTAACACTGTTTTTTATTTAATGGAGACCTTTAATATAGCATTCTAAAAATTATTCAAATGACCCAGCCAGGTGCAGCTCCATTATTAATATTACAACTATAGCCATACTTTAAATACCTCCTTGTATTTCTAGGAGTTGATAAAGTATAACATAAAGGGCACGAGCTATGGAATCAACATGGTTTGAATTCTAACTAGGCCACTTACCTGCAAGTTACATAACTTCTGTTAGCTTCAATTTCCTCATCTAAAAATGGAATCATTAATCATTTCACAAATGTCATCTTGAAAATTAAAGGGGAGAGAATATACTTAAATATTCAGTGTAGCATAGTATGGATCAGGAGAGTGCAATAGTATTCTAGTATTCTACTCATTTGAATTTCATGAATTCAACTATACTGACTCTACAAAAAACAGAAAGAGAGAGAATTTTTCCCAGTTCAAATTAAACTAATCTTCACTGTCCCTCCAGAGGCTAAAACTAAAATGCAAAGGAAAACAGAAAGAAATAGTTTTGGCCTTTTACTTTAAAAGGCTCTAAGTCCTAGAAGTTTAAAGGCAGCACGATAGATGTTCACTGGTAATTTTGACTCCACAAGATTTTTGTCTTACTTGCTGACTTTAGAATCCATTCCCTGTTTAAATGTAGCTTCACGGCAAATGTGTTCCAGAAGTTCAATTTCAAATCTTTCATAGAGTGTCCACTTAAGAAAAGATATTAAATTCTATTATAGTTAATATCAATATAGTCTCTGGATACGTCCACATTTGACAATCAGCACACTAAATTGCAACATCCCCTGCCCACAGTGGCAGTGACAGAGATGTGACCTCAGTTTCAATTCTTGCATCCATCTAATTAGAGAGAAGCTGTCTTGCAGATGAGTGTGGTAATGTTTTTCTCTGTTCCGTGCTAACATATTTGTAACATCCTTCTGGTTCTTTTGTTGCAAAGACTGTGATCACTAGATGACTTATTATATCGAATTGAACCGGGAAGATTTTTTCCCAAGGGTGAATAAATACCTAACATTTGCAAGCCAATTCGTTATGATTAGAAATAAAATAGACCCTGTCCGACCAGATATACTCTGCATTATCTAATGTCATTTTATTTCTCTTTATGCTTTTATTGTGTTCTATACACAGATAATATATGTATCTGTTGATTTGCTTTGTTAGAGACTGTAAATGAAACTTCACAAAACCATCTTGAAAATCATGTAGTGAAACAAGAGTTGGAAACATTTTTTTCTTCCTTATCATCATTGTTGCTTTCAGTTGAATAAATGTACATTTCTTGCTGACTGCAAAAAATAAAGCCATTAAAAAGCTGTTGCCAGCTAAAAGGTTTCAACACATAGGGAATTATATCACTTGCTTTATTTTCCCCCCTTAGCAGAGACAGATGTGGTTATAACAGCCAAATCAAAGAACATTTGTTTGAATGATCTGTAATCAGCACTGCTGTTGTCCATGGAAGTTGTGAACAGTTCTACACCCTTAAAAACTTGTACCTGGAAAACTGTGTGTTGCTTTCAATTTAAGTACAATCATTTTAATGCTAATATTAAAAAATGGATACATATCATCTTACGAAGTCTGTCAACTGTGAATGCAATATGATTAAAATGCAATCCGAACAACAAATATCAAACAAATGGTTGAAGAGAAACAAACAAAAAAACCATTGAGTTAGTGGTGAATTGGAACAACCTAGAGCAGTAAGATGGGAGTAGTAGGAGTTAGTTACATTATCACAGGATTTTTTTTTTTTCCTCTGAAGTGCACAATTTTCTGATACAAAATTCAGGTTAATGTCTCTTTATCATCTCATTTGTAACACATTGCTTAAATTCCAATTTTAAAATAATGAAGGAATTTTACAACCGGTGTATTTCTAATTGCGATTCAGTTACTCAGCTTAAGAAAACATTGAACTTGGGTTGTCAAGCGACTGATCTATATTTACTCTGGTCCAGATACTGTACCGATGTAAGTTATTCAGAAAGAACAATAATATTTGCATGACACTTTAGAGTTTACAAAACGCTCTCACCTAAATTCTCATTTTATCTTCGCAATAATCTTGGGAAGTAGTCAATGAGGTGGTCAGAGCAATTGCTTTCCAGAGGATAATATATAATTGATTTATCATCATATACTCTCTTTCTCTGCCAACTTGAGTCCTTTGAGCCATTCTTTTTCCTAAAAGATACTTTCCTGGAAATGAACATTCATCCATCGGGACAGTTTCCCCTTAGGTTACTTCTCAGTGTGTCGTAACATTGATATATACATTTCTCTTAAAATACAATATAAGAAAAAAAAAAACCTGTAAGCTAGTTCTCTGGGAAAAGTTGAAAAGCACAAGCACGAGAAATACCTCAAATGTGTGGATTTGATAGGAAGTAGGATCTGTTTATATGCAAGAAATTTTCTACATTAATACCTTCTAGTTATCAGATATGGTTCCACTGAATTTAGGAATGGTAAAGGGAGAAGTCAGTATTCTCAATCCATTACAAAATGTGTTTATTCTGTTATTTGATTGTGTTTTTTAAATTAAAGTGAGATTTGTACGAAGAAAATCAGCAATAGTTAAGTGCTATGGCTGAATGCCTTATTTTTTTTCGTGAACTCAGAATGCTGACCACAATACTTCCCACTCTAGAAAAATAAAATCTAAAGAAGGTTAACTGTTTGAGTTTCATAGAGATTAGTGTGGGTGGAAATGAATGGTTTGGAATTCAGTTTGGTTTAGGTAAGCAAAATCGCTTATCTTAAATCTCAGGAGTCGGCTAAATTTGGTTTTCTTTACCTCCAATTCCATTTGGAATCAGGAAATGTAGAAATAAGCATTTGTATAATCACACACATACATGCATTTAAATTAATTACAAAAGGGAGGCAATATTTTATGAATCTTAAAAGTGGGAATTGAAAGTTTCAATTCATTTTAGCTTTATTCAAAATTGCTTCTATAGCATGAAAAAGAAAAAAATAACAAAACCAGTTTACAATTAATCACATTTATCAAAACATAAATAGTATTATTTTTTCTTTTCACAAAAATAACACATTGTTTTGTGAATGTTTCAAGGAATATTAAATAATTATAAGTGAGGTAAGTATAAAGAAATATAAAGAAGAAAATAAATGACCAATAATCCCACAATGTAGGAATAACTTCTGGTAACATTTTGTTATAATTCTTCCAAAATTCCTGTGGTTTCTTCATTTGCAATTGTCTCACTGAGTCACAAGCTTTAATATTCATAAAGCAGTAGAGGGCAATAAGAAATAGAAATGAAAGAAGCAGAAGGGAGGCCAGAAGAAATAGTAGCATTTAAAGCCAAGACAAGTTTTAAGTGATAAATCAAGCAAGGGTTTAAAAGCAGTTGAAGGTATGGTGCCATCTGCTCTTATTCCAGATGTACCCAGGTAAGAAACAGGAAGCTTTCTCTTGTGAATATGAAATGTCTGAGAGCAAGAAAAGCTTAAGTTAGAGAAAAGCACAAAACCTCACGACATTTTAAAGAGGGGGATATACTATCCTATTACTGAGCATTTTAAAATTTACAAACCACAGGCTTAGTAAATTGTTGCCTGATTTTATTTTCCAACAAAATAGCTCAGCTTAAGCACGTCTTTCAGAAAGATGGACAATAGTCTCCAACCTTGTGATAAACTCCTAAGCAAGTGTTTGGCTAGTTGGTTTTATTCTTGGAGGTTTCCTTTTCTCTACGGTAGTCGGCTAGTCCTTTCTTAAGGTGTGATTGGTTTTATCATGTTCCGGGCACTATACTCAGCATTGTCTCATTTGCTAAACCTGACTCCCCAGAGTGCCAGAGAGAGGAATATGCCCTCCTCAGTGATGCTCCAGCCACCTTCACCCGCTCCTCCTTTAGTCATTTTAACAAGTGAAAACTAACTCTTTCCACTAACTGGGGGTGCATTAATTATTTGAGTTGAAATAGTTAATTAGCTACCCCCTTCACTTTCTACAAAGTACAGTATTTTGTGTATGCTTGAAAAGAATAATAGCACCTTGTGCTCACATGGCGTTTCTCATCTTTGGTGTCACAACTAGGCAGATCATTAACTGATATAGAGTATGAGGTCAAATATTGATTCTTTAGGATTACAAAGGATGAATGGACTACCACAACAGAAAGAGCCTCAGGGAGCAGCAGGATGTGGTGGCTAGTTTTGTAATCAGAGGCAATTTAAAATGTAGGAAGTCATAGGACTCTTATCAGTCGTTGGTGAAGGTGTTTTCCAGAGCCTACCATAGAGCCTTTTGGAGTTGGTTTATAACTGGAACTGTGGAGGGAGATAGCCTGAATTATTACTAGTAATTCCCTGACTCAAATATGTAGCAAAAGTAATAATATTATAAATGCGAATGGTACTAATAGAAGGGAAAATCGCCATTCTATTATCAGGAAGGCATCTTTTACCTGTTATTTACTGACATATCTGAGAGAATGGACCAACTGGAGGATGTTCTCAGTCTTAAATTCTACAGGTTACAATATGGTTGATCCCTTTTACACATTAAAAATACTGTTAGCTCCATTTGTGAATGATGACTTAGTCACAAAAAATGTTTCTGCTCTCTGAATAAAATGTGCCCCTCCTTTTTGAAATTAATCCTTCACCTGCACATTGATTCCAATACTGTCTACATCCTTGAAGGCTTTATTCCATTAATTATGCACTCCTTTTCTATCTTTAACCTTTTCGTCTTCATAGGTCCCATTTACTCTACCTGTAAATATGTCAGGTTTCCCTGTCCCTAACAAGCCTTTTTCGATAAGTCCCTTGAGGCACTGTCTTACGTCTCATCATATTCTCCTCACCATGTTTCTAGATAGAATGCTTCACAGTTGTTGCTTGGATGGCCTTGTGGCTGATGAATTCTTACTGGTTTTGAGACCTGGCATGGCCCTGGATTTGCTCCTCTGGAGGTCACTGATGCCTGTTGAGCACCAAATTTAAGATTGTTCTTGTTATTAACATAACATAATAATAATAAAAAAAAAAGAAATTTACTACCACTAAGAAATCTTTCCGTCAGACAAAATGCTTAAGCAATAGTAAAATACTAAAGAAAGAACAATCCCTGGATGTTAGTGGGTTTCAAAGATATAAATTCTAGAAAGGAAGTAAAATTCTGAAGGTAAATAAATATAACTTAAGTACAAAAAAAAAAAAGATTGTTCTTGGGCCTCACCCTCTGTGAACTGTTTGTGCTATTTGACCCTTCCAACTAAACCCTGCCTTTCTTCTCCCTTGGCTTTCATGAACTCACACCTTCGAGCTCTCCCCCTGTCTCCCTGGTTGGTCCTCTTCTCTTTTACTGATTTCTCTGCCGATCCCGTGCTTATAAACCTATAAGAAATCATCACCTTAACTCTCCTTAATCTTCTGGCTCTCTCATCTCTCTGGGAGATCTTGGCCACAGCATCCTCACCTTTAGCCTTATGCAGATGGCTCCCAAATCGGTATCTTGGGTTCCATTCTGAAGTGGACATACGTGAATATGCAGGCATGTGTGACATGCCTGCACACACACACACACACACACACACACACACACACACACACTTCCAACTTTTGGCTACATATCAGACATATTTTTCTACCTTCCCAGATCATCTCACTCTTTCTCTAGTTCCTAACCCATTTGTGTTAGTGGCTTCTATATCACTCCAATAGCCCACATTTAAAAATTCGGAACCATTCCCTATTGTGTAGGCCCCTAAGTCCAACCAAGACTAAATCCTGCCCACTTTCCTTTCTCTTCTTCCTTTCCATCTCTGTTATAATTTCCTGGTTAAGTCTCTCATTACCCCTTACGTGACCTATATATTCTGTCAACCACCTAATCAGTCTTTAGGCCAGTTTCTTGACCTTTGCAGTCCGTCCTAAATAACAGTAGCAGATCAAGATCTTTTAAGTGTGATTGGGATAATTTCATTTTCCTACTCAAAAATTGTCAGCTGTCCTCCATACTATTGAATTCTAGAAAATCCTTAATTTCATGTTATTTACCTCTTCTCACATTCCCCGTACCTCTTTTAACATTTTATTTATTTATGAGACTCCTATGACAAATACCTCTTTTTACCATCTGTTTTAACTATCTGTATCTGTCTCTTATTTTTCCAATTAAAAAGCAAGCTCCTTAAGGAGAAGGATCAGGATTTTTAAGTTTTTTGATCCCTGACTATACATAGCACAAGGCCTTACTCAAGGCAGACATTCAAAAACTTGGAGATATGTATGGAGAATATTTTATGCATCTAGAGAGTGGAAAACTGGGCACAGGCTAGAGAGCATTCAAATATGTTCATTGTCTTATTTAGTATCTGAATAAAATTTTGACAAATGGAAAGCAAATGCATTTTCTTATCTACCTCATTCTTCTCATTCTATACCTGATACCTGAAAATAAGTTCAACCTTTTTAATAATAAACAAGCAAATTAGAAGGAGATACTTTTTTAATATTTTCAAATTAGAAAAATTAAAAATAGATAAATCTCAGATATTGGTGATGATTCCAAAACATGACCACTTTATCTTTTTATTGATGGTATGAATTTCTTGTGTAAATTTATAATATATTTGAAGAGCCTTAAGATAAATTTTCTGCTTGATCCAGAAAGTTCACTCACTTACTATTTATCTATGACTCCAGGAATAGAAAGATGGATGAACACTATGGAATATTACACAGTAAAATTAGAAGCCATTAGCTAGAAATACTTAGAGCCATACACACAACTGTAAAACAATGATGTTTCAGTAAGGTTCAAGAACAGATTCTTTAACACTATGCCATCTATATAAATTAATCATTATATATTTTATAGTGATGAAGATATATCTTAAAAAAAGATATATAAAGTGGATTGGGAAAGTGGGGATAAAAATTGAATTAGGTATAAAATAAAATTTTTTGTAAAAAGAGAGGAATTTTGCAGGCATTGGTTGGAATGAGCTATGAATAGAGGAGTGTGATAAACTCAGTTTTCTACTTGAGGTGCTGTATAATAAAAAATTCGGCTGGTTGTTACCCCTGGTTTTTGGAAAGTAGACTAAATTCTTGGGATTTCCCAAATGATAGGAGTGTTAGTTATTCATGGTGGGACCCTAGATAGTTTATGCTAATGAGTTGTCAGTAAGAACAACTGTGCGTTTTCAGGGTTAGGACTCTGAGCTTTGTGAGATGACCCCAACCTCCTAGGGTGGGAAGTGGGCTGGAGATGGAGTGTAACACCGTGGCCAATCATTCAAGCAATCATGCCTATCTAATGAAATCTAGATAAAACTCAGGTGAGCTTCCTGGTCAGCAGTACTTTGTGGATTGTCCCACACTGGTGTGCTGGGAAAGTCGTAAGTCCCTGAGGATGATGGAATCTTTGTGTTTAGAACACTCCCAGATTTTGCTCTATGTGTTTCTCCCTTTGGTTGGTTCTGATTTGTATCCTTTTGTTATAATAAAACTGTAACACTGGGGTGCCTGGGTGGCTCAGTTGGTTATGTGTCCAGACTCTTGATTTCTGTTCAGGTCATGATCTCAGGGTGGTGAGATCAAGCCCCGAGTCAGGCTCTGAGTTCAGCATGCACTCTGCTTGGGTTTCTCTCCCTCTGCTCCTCTCCCCACTTGCAAACACTTGCATTCTCACTCTCTCTTTCTCTCTCTCTCTCTCAAATAAACAAATCTTAAAAAATAACCTATAATACTTAAGTATAGTGCTTTCTAGAGTTCTATAAGTCATCCTAGGGGATTATGGAACCTGGGGGACAGTAGGAACTCTTAATCTTGTAGCCTGCTGGTCAGAAGTGAGAGTGGCCTGGAGACCCCCAAACTTGCAGCTGGTGTGTGAATGAGGGCTGTCTTGTGAAGGACTGAGCCATTTGCCTGTGAAGTTTGGCCTAACTTGGGTTGTTGTTGTCAGACACAACAACACAGGGGTGTCTGGGGGGCTCAGTCACTTGACCATCTGACTCTTGGCTTTGGCTCAGGTCATGATCTCAGGGTCATGAGATCAGCCCCGCCTCAGGCTCTAGGTTCAGTGGGGAGTCTGCTTGAGATTATTGCTCTGCCCCTCCCCTTACTCGAGTGTGGTCATTCCCTCTCTCTCTCTCAAAATAAATATATAAGTCTTTAAAAAAAAAAGATCAGAGGCGGAGCAAGATGGCGGAGGAGTAGGAGACCTGGATTTCGTCTGGTCTCAGGAATTCAGCCGAATGGGGATCAAACCATTCTGAACACCTACGAACTCAACAGGAGATCGAAGAAGACAGTAGCAACAATTCTCTGAACGGAGAAGCGACCACTTACTGGAAGGTAGGATGTGCAGAGAAGTGAATCTGAGGCGATATTCGGGAGGATAGACGGCGGGGGAGGGGGCCTTTGCCGCTTCTGGCAAGTGATAGAGCCGCGGAGCACAAAATTGGAACTTTTAGAAGTCGGCTCCGCTGAGGGACGTCGCTCCAGTGGCTAAGTGGGGGGTGGAAGCCTCGTGGGACAGTGTGGTTTCAGGACCCTTGGGGTCACAGAAAGACCGGGGGTGCCTGCGTGCAGCAGAGCTCCCAGGTATCGGAGCGGGGAAGCCAGCTGCAGAGACGGAGCCGAGGCGCGGGATCTCAGCTCAGGGTTGCCATAAACTGTGATCTGCAGCCCAGTCGGGCCACTGTTCCTCCAGCAGGGACCCAACAGGCGGCAGATCCGGGGAGACTCCCTTTCCTCCCCCGTGAGGAGTGGCGCGGGAGCGCACTGCAGGGATCTGCTGGGTTTGGAGACTCCACACGGGGTCCGGTGCCAGAGATACAAATGCTTGGTCACAGGCCGGGTGAGCACAGAGTGCGGCCGGAGACCGGGGAGATGGGAGTGACTGACTGCTTTTCTCTGGGGGCGCACTGAGGAGTGGAGCCCGAGTTCTTGGCTCCTCCAGGAGGAGATTGGGAGGCCACCATTTTCACTCTCATCCTCCAAAGCTGTACGGAAAGCTTGCAGGGAGCAAAAGCTCCTGAGAGCAAACCCGAGCAGATTGCTTAGCCTGGACTCACAAGGTCGGGGCAATTCTGCCTCCTGCAAAGACATTTGGGAACCATGGCAACAGGCCCCTCCCCCAGAAAGTCAGCATGAACACCAGCCAAGACCAAGTTTACCGATCAAGGAGAACGGGAGAACTACAGCGCTAGGGGAATACTGCACATAGAATTCATGGCTTTTTTACCATGATTCATTAGTTTTTCAAAGTTAATTTTTTTAACTTTTTTTTTGAATTTTTCTTTTTCCCTTTTTCAACCAACATCTTATCAATCCTTTTCTTAAAAAAAACATTTTTATTTTTCATTTTTAGAGTCATATTCTATCCCTTCATAGTAGTTACTCTGGTTTTGGTATATATATATATGTTGTTCACTCTTTAAAATTTTGAGATACAGCTTCTTCTAACAGATCAAAATATACCCTAAATCTCTAGTGTATGGCTTTGTTCTAGTCTCCTGCCTGATCACATTCTCTTCCTTTTCTTTTTTTTTAAAAATCTTCTTCTTTCTTTTTTTTCAAACAACTTATCAATTCCTTTAATAAAATCTTTTATAATTTTCATCTTTACACTCATCTTCCATCCGTTCACTGTATCAACCCTTATTTTGTACATATATAAGTCTTTCTTTCTTTACAATTTTAGGAGGCACTATCTTCTAACAGACCAAAATACACCCAAAATCTAGTGTGTGGCACTGATCTATGCACTACCCTGATCATATTTGATCATATTTTGGTTGTTTTGTTTTGTTTTGTTCTGTTTTTGTTTGTTTTTATCTTTTTCTTTTTTTTCTCTTTCTTTTTTCTTTCTTTCCCTTTCTTTTCCCCTGGTTTCAGGTCTTTTCTGATTTGTTTAGAGTATATTTTCTGGGGACATTGTTAACCTGTTAGCATTTTGTTCTCTCATTCATCTATTCTCCTCTGGACAAAATGACAAGATGAAAGAAATCACCTCAGTAAAAAGAACAAGAGGTAGTACCGTCTGCCAGGGAACTACTCAATACAGACATTAGTACGATGTCAGACCTAGAGTTCAGAATCATGATTTTAAAGATATTAGCAGGACTTGAAAAAAGCATAGACGTTATTAGAGACACCCTTCCTGGAGAAATAAAAGAACTAAAATCTAACAAAATCGAAATCAAAAAGGCTATTAATGAGGTGCAATAAAAAATGGGGGCACTAACTACTAGGATAAATGAGGCAGAAGAGAGAATCAGCGATATAGAAGACCAAATGATGGAAAATAAAGCTGAGAAAAAGAGATAAACAACTACTGGATCACGAGGGCAGAATTCGAGAGATAAGCGATACGATAAGATGAAACAACATTAGAATAATTAGGATCCCAGAAGAAGAAGAAAGAGAGAGAGGGGCAGAAGGTATATTGGAGCAAATTATAGCAAAGAACTTCCCTACTGTGGGGAAGGAAACAGGCATCAAAATCCAGGAAGAACAGAGAGCCCATCTCAAAATCAGTAAAAATAGGTCAACACGCCGACATCTAATAGTAAAACTTACGAGTCTCAGAGACAAAGAGAACATCCTGAAAGCAGCTCGGGAGAAGAGATATGTAACCTACAATGGTAGAAACATTAGATTGGCAAGAGACCTATCCACAGAGACCTGGCAGGCCAGGAAGGACTGGCATGAGATCTTCAGAGCACTAAACGAGAAAAATATGCAGCCAAGAATATTATATCCAGCTAGGCTCTCATTGAAAATTGAAGGAGAGATAAAAATCTTCCAGGACAAACAAAAACTAAAGGAATTTGCAAACACGAAACCAGCCCTCCAAGAAATATTGAAAGGGGTCCTCTAAGCAAAGAGAGAGCCTAAAAGCAGCATAGACCAGAAAGGAACAAGACCATATACAGTAACAGTCACCTTACAGGCAATACAATGGCGCTAAATTCATATCTTTCAATAGTTACCCTGAATGTAAATGGGCTCAATGCCCCAATGAAAAGACACAGGCTATCAGATTGGATTAAAAAACAAGACCCATCCATATGCTGTCTGCAAGAGACTCATTTTAGACCCAAAGACACCCCCACATTGAAAGTGAAGGGGTGGAAAACCATTCACCATGCTAATGGACACCAAAAGAAAGCTGGGGTGGCAATCCTTATATCAGACAAATTAGATTTTAAACCAAAGACTGTAATAAGAGATGAGGAAGGACACTATATCCTACTTAAAGGGTCTATCCAACAAGAAGATATAACAATTGTAAATATCTATGCCCCTAACATGGGAGCACCCAATTATATAAGGCAATTAATAACAAAAGCAAAGAAACACATTGACAACAATACAATAATAGTGGGGGACTTTAACACCCCCCCTGACTGAAATGGACAGATCATCTAAGCAAAAGATCAACAAGGAAATAAAGACTTTAAATGACACACTGGACCAAATGAACTTCACAGACATATTCAGAACATTCCATCCCAAAGCAACCGAATACACATTCTTCTCTAGTGCCCATGGAACATTCTCCAGAATGGATCACATCCTAGGTCACAAATCAGGTCTCAACCGGTACCAAAAGATTGGGATTATTCCCTGCATATTTTCAGACCACAATGCTTTGAAACTAGAACTCAATCACAAGAGGAAAGTTGGAAAGAACTCAAATACATGGAGGCTAAAGAGCATCCTACTAAAGACTGAATGGGTCAACCAGGAAATTAAAGAAGAATTTAAAAAATTCATGGAAACCAATGAAAATGAAAACACAACTGTTCAAAATCTTTGGGATATAGCAAAGGCAGTCCCAAGAGGAAAGTATATAGCAATACAAGCCTTTCTCAAGAAACAAGAAAGTTCTCAAATACACAACCTAACCCTACACTTAAAGGAGCTAGAGAAAAAACAGCAAATAAAGCCTAAACCCAGGAGGAGAAGCGAAATAATAAAGATCAGAGCAGAAATCAATGAACTAGAAACCAAAACAACAGTAGAACAGATCAACGAAACTAGGAGCTGGTTCTTTGAAAGAATTAACAAGATTGATAAACCCCTGGCCAGACTTACCAAAAAGAAAAGAGAAATGACCCAAATCAACAAAATCATGAATGAAAGAGGAGAGATCACAACCAACACCAAAGAAATACAAACAATTATAAGAACATATTATGAGCAACTCTATGCCAGCAAATTAGATAACCTGGAAGAAATGGATGCATTCCTAGAGATGTATCAACTACCAAAATTGAACCAGGAAGAAATAGAAAACCTGAACAGACCTATAACCACTAAGGAAATTGAAGCAGTCATTACAAATCTCCCAACAAACAAAAGCCCAGGGCCAGATGTCTTCCCAGGGGAATTCTACCAAATATTTCAGGAAGAATTAATACCTATTCTCCTGAAACTGTTCCAAAAAATAGAAATGGAAGGAAAACTTCCAAACTCATTTTATGAGGCCAGCATTACCTTGATCCCAAAACCAGACAGAGACCCCATCAAAAAGGAGAATTACAGACCAATATCCTTGATGAACATGGATGCAAAAATTCTCACCAAAATACTAGCCAGTAGGATCCAACGGTACATTAAAAGGATTATTCACCATGACCAAGTGGGATTTATCCCTGGGCTGCAAGGTTGGTTCAACATCCGCAAATCAATCAACGTGATACAATACATTAACAAAAGAAAGAACGAGAATCATATGATCCTCTCAATAGATGCAGCAAAAGCATTTGACAAAGTACAGCTTCCTTTCTTGATCAAAACTCTTCAGAGTATAAGGATAGAGGGTACATACCTCAATATCAAAAAAGCCATCTATGAAAAACCTACAGCAAATATCATTCTCAATGGGGAAAAGCTGAGAGCTTTCCCCCTAAGGTCAGGAACGTGAAAGGGATGTCCACTATCACCACTGCTATTCAACATAGTTTTAGAAGTCCTAGCCACAGCAATCAGACAACAAAAAGAAATCAAAGGCATCCAAATCGGCAAAGAGGAAGTCAAACTCTCACTCTTTGCAGATGATATGATACTTTATGTGGAAAACCCAAAAGACTCCACCCCAAAACTGCTAGAACTCATACAGGAATTCAGTAAAGTGGCAGGATATAAAATCAATGCACAGAAATCAGTGGCATGCCTATACACCAACAACAAGACAGAAGAGAGACAAATCAAGGAGTCGATCCCATTTACAACTGCACCCAAAACCATAAGATACCTAGGAATAATTTTAACCAAAGAGGCATAGGATCTGTATGCAGAAAACTATAAAATACTCATGCAAGAAATTGAGGAAGACACAAACAAATGGAAAAACGTTCCATGCTCATGGATTGGAAGAACAAACATTGTGAAGATGTCAATGCTACCTAGAGCAATCTACACATTCAATGCAATCCCCATCAAAATACCATCCACTTTTTTCAAGGAAATGGAACAAACAATCCTAAAATTTGTATGGAACCAGAAGAGACCCCGAATAGCCAGAGGAATGTTGAAAAAGCAAAGCAAAGCTGGCAGCATCACAATGCCAGACTTCCAGCTCTATTACAAAGCTGTCATCATCAAGACAGTATGGTACTGGCACAAAAACAGACACATAGATCAATGGAACAGAATAGAGAGCCCAGAAGTGGACCCTCAACTCTAAGGTCAACTAATCTTTGACAAAGCAGGAAAGAATGTCCAATGGAAAAAAGACAGTCTCTTCAACAAATGGTGTTGGTAAAATTGGGCAGCCACATGCAGAAGAATGAAACTGGACCATTTCCTTACACCACACACAAAAAGAGACTCCAAATGGTTGAAAGACCTAAACGTGAGACAGGAGTCCATCAAAATCATAAAGGAGAATGCAGACAGCAACCTCTTCGACCTCAGCCGCAGCAACTTCTTCCTAGAAACATTGTCAAAGGCAAGGGAAGCAAGGGCAAAAATGAACTATTGGGATTTCATCAAGATAAAAAGCTTTTGCACAGCAAAGGAACAGTCCACAAACCAAAAGACAACTGACAGAATGGGAGAAAATATTTGCAAATGACATATCAGATAAAGGTCTAGTATCGAAAATCTATAAAGAACTTCTCAAACTCAACACCGAAAGAACAAATAATTCAATCAAGAAATGGGCAGAAGACATGAACAGACATTTTTCCAAAGAAGACATCCAAATGGCCAACAGACACATGAAAAAGTGCTCAACATCGCTCGGCATCAGGGTAATCCACATCAAAGCCTCAATGAGATAGCACCTCACACCAGTCAGAATGGCTAAAATTAACAAGTCAGGAAATGACAGATGTTGGCGGGGATGCGGAGAAAGGGGAACCCTCCTACACTGTTGGTGGGAATGCAAGCTGGTGCAGCCACTCTGGAAAACAGTATGGAGGTTCCTCAATAAGTTGAAAATAGAGCTACCCTACGATCCAGCAATTGCACTACTGGGTATCTACCACAAAGATACAAATGTAGCGATCCGAAGGGGTACGTGTACCCCAATGTTTATAGCAGCAATGTCCACAATAGCCAAACTGTGGAAAGAGCCAAGATGTCCATCAACAGATGAATGGATAAAGAAGAAGTGGTATATATACACAATGGAATATTATGCAGCCATCAGCCATATTTTCACAGTCATTTATCCCTTTATCAATCTTGGATTCTACAGTTTACTATTATAAACATTTCTTTGAAGGCACTCCCTTGCTAGTTTCTTCCCAAAAGATATCTGCTCAGCAAAATCCCAACACTAGTTAAATCCAATTCTTAAACTACTTAGTCTTGTAGTTTAAGCCATGTAGATACATGGCTGAATGTTGCTGGAGAGAAACATAATATCAATGACCATCTTACATTAAATTCTTGACCTTAAGTGGGACCTCAGTGGTTGCTGCCTGAAAGACAATCCCATTAAACATTGCCAGACATCTCATTTTCCATTGACCCTTAACAATAATTTCACATTTCTTCCTTCCCACTTCTTTTTTTTTAAAGATTATTTATTTATTTATTTATTTATTTGACAGAGACAGACACAGCAAGAGAAGGAACACAAGCAAGGGGAGTGGGAGAGAGAGAAGCAGGCTCCTCTCTGAGCAGGGAGCCCCATTTGGGGCTCGATCCCAGGACCCTGGGACCCTGACCTGAGCCGTAGGCAGATGCTTAACAACTGAGCCACCCAGGTGCCCCATCTTCCTTCCTACTTCTTGACAGTATTGGACAATGACTTACTTCTTTCTTTACTCAGAAAATAGAAGTAATCAGGAAAATCCCCTACTACCTGCTGCCATCATTTTGTTTACCAAATGGCTAACATCTATACTTGTAAATACCTCCACACTTGTTATATGTGTGGCCTCTTATCAAAAGCCAACTCCATTCATGTTTTCCTCTTATTCAAAGACTTCATTCCTGCATTGTTCCTCCTCCCTCCTAAGTCATTGATTTTCCCTCACTACAGGATAAGTCTCATCATCTTGCAAGCATGTGCCATTATCTCCCATTGAACTCACATCTCTTTCCAGCCATTGCCCTATTTCTCTTCCTCCACCCTAATGGAAAAACTTCTTGAAAAGATTGTCTAAATCCTATGTCTTATACATTATTCACTCTTAAAAATTATTTTATTGTGGGGGCACCTGGGTGGCTCAGTCAGTTAAGTGTTTGACTCTTGATTTCCACTCAGGTTATGATCTCAGAGTTGTGAGATGGAGCCCTGCGTCAGACTCTGCTTCCTCTTCCCCTCCCTCTTTCTAAAAAATTATTTTATTGTGAAAGATAGCACACATGTAAAACATCGCAGACAACATAATGCAGATGAATAATGTACATGAACAGTTATAAGAAACCTACTCCTGTAATCATCACTTAAGATAAGAAATAGAACATTGTCAGCATCCCAACAGCTCCCATGTATCCTTCCCTAGTCACTTTCCTTTTCCTCCTCCCAAGAGGGAATCCCTATATTGACTTTTATGGTAATAATTTTCTTCCTTTGTTTATAGTTTGACTACCAATGTAGGTATTCATAAATAGTATTATTTGTTCTGCATAGCCTTGAACATTTAATATGTGAAATCATGTAATAGATACTCTTATGTCTTGCTTTTTTGCTCAATATTGTAAGATTGATCTATGTTCTTGCTTGCACCACCAGTTTGCTCATTTGTATTCTTGTGTGATATCTTACTATATGGCTATATCCCAATTTATTCAATCTACAATTTATATTTCTGTTGTTTGCTGTTTCTCTTTATGCCACTGCATCCATGTGGCTGTTGTCTTCATTATGGCTCCAAACTGCTCTGTTCAAGGTTTCAGGTTTCCAAAGTCAATAGTCAATTTCCAACCTTATTTTGCTGGATTTTTGGGCATGATTTGACATAATTTACTAACCTTCTTCTTGAAACATTTTTTTCTCTTGGCTTCTGGAATAGCACTCTATCAGTTTTTCTTCTGCCCTTGTGGCTGCTCTTTATCAGTGCCCTTACTGGCTCCTCCTTATATTCTACATCTTTAAGTGTTGGAGTGCCCCAGGAATCATCCTTGGATACTTTCTTCTTTCTTTTTTCTTCATGCTTAAGTAATCTCATGCAGTCTCTGGCTTTGAATATCAATTATATGATCACTTCCAAATTTATTTCTCCAGCCCAACTCCCTTACCTGAATATTTGACTCTGCCAGTTGAATTAGTTCATTATAGAAATTCAAATTTCTAAAATCAGACTCTCCATTTTTACCCTCTACCCTACTCTGTTCTATTGCCACACTTTCTCAACTTGGGAAATAGTAACTACATTCTTCTGAATGCTCAGACTATAACCATGGTGTCATCCTTGACTTTTGTCTTTCTCTTACTCATGTTAATGCATAATTTTTCAATATAAAAGGCATGGCTCTCATGCAAGTATATAATGAACATGTGTAAAAGACATATTGATGATGGAACCAGTAAGACATATTTATAAGCACACCAAATAAGAAATATTAGGAAAAGATTGCCAGGTTAGATATAAAACTAATTAATATCCCATAGAGCAATAAACTATAACTTTTGGGGTTATCTTTTCCATTAGAAAGAAATTATTTGCATCTTTGCTGGGCAGAAGTCTACAAATTTAACATATAACTTCACTAAACCTAGGACCTTTAATCCAAACAAAGTACATACACCTAGGTAACAGTTAGGTGAGATTTTGTCCTCATAAATTTTATGCTATCCACTTTTTGCCTTATTTACAAGTTTTGAAAATTTTTCTTAATGCCCAGCAGATAATCCAGCCATAGATCCTATTGGCTCTAACATATTTTCAGGATTCAAACACTTCTTATCATTTTCTTCAGCTACTGTACTGGCCCAGATCATCATCTCTTGCCTGGATTTTTGCAATTGCCCCCTAACTGATCTTTCTGCTCTGCCCTTGCCCTTCTACAGATTTGTTTTGTTTTGTTTTGCTTCTCTCTCTCTCTCTTTCTCTCCTTTCCAAAGGCAGCATGATCCTCAGCTTTTCCCAAATCATTCCAATGGTTTCCCATCTCACTCATAACAAAATTCAAAGTGTTTACCTTGGTCTAGAAGACACAGTGCTCTTTTTCTAGCTAATTCCCTGGTCCTCTCTCTTCCATTTTACCTTAGCCTCTTTGCTTATTCTGTAGGAGACAATTATCCTGCCTTGGGAATGTCCTTACTTAGACAACTCTTATTCCTAGCTCTCTGTGTATGACTCCATTTTTCACTTCATTTGGGTTTCTCCCAAGTGTTACCTTCTAAAATAAGCTTTCTCTGATTTGCTCTTTAATGTACTCACACTCCTGCCCTGATTTATCATTCTTCATAGCATTTATCACCACCAACATATTCTAAAGTTATGTTTGTTTGTTGCCAGTTCCTCCCTTCTAGAATGTAAATTTCCTGGGAGCAGTGACTATGTTTTAATAACTGTCATAAAACCTATACAAGAGTAGGTCTTAATAAATATCTGTTGAATCAATAAATGAATAAATATATGAATTCTTCCTTGGAAATAATCTCATGGAGAGACTTCCATGTTCTCAGTCATCAAACCTATTGATTACTCTTTCATCCCTTCTCTGAACACAAATAATCCCATTTTTGCAACTGTGTACCCCTGGACAATAATTATAAAAGCCACCCCTTCCCAAATGAGTCTCAAAAGAGCCATAACTTTTGTCTCACTACAACTCTTAACTAGGCATTTAAGTCTGGAACAAAGTAAAAATAATAACACTTAGTGTTGAGGAGGGAAAACTTTTCTCTACCCTTTAGTATTCTTCTGGCTGGTCTAAGAATTAAATTGACATGAGACAGAGTAACAGGATAAAAAAAAACCCACAAAATTTAATTATGTGTGGATGGAGGCCCAATAATAAAGTTGAGACATAAAAAAATGACCAAGGAAGGCAGCTTTTTATACCTTTTAGACAAAGAAATCTATGAGGAATTGACAGGATAAGGAAAACTTATGTTTGGGAGCTTCACTTAGTAAGGAATTCCAAACAGAATTTGGGTGGGGGTAGTAAATTAATATAAGTAATGAGGTTTGTTTATACAGACTTCTCAGCTCTGAATCTCCTATGTCTAGTGACAAGGATAAGGATGTCTCTTCACCTTCTGGTATAAAAGAGAGTATTTTTCAAGTGGGAGATTTATTTCCTGCTTTTTGTAGACAAAGGGGGATTAGAGGGCTCTTCTTACATTGGCTGTTTCTTAAGTAACTTCAATTCAAAATAATTAACATAGTGACACATTTTGGGGTAGGCTGCCCTTGGCCCCCACGCTAATAAGCAGGGTAGCTTGACTTTTCCAAAGACTCCCACAGTACCAACCAAGGTTTCACTAGTCCAAGTATCATTAATCTGCATTTAAGGGAGTTCCACGCCCCTTGCTGATGAACTTCTATCTCTTCTTCTCCAGCTACATTACTTAGACCAGTGGTTCACAAAGCATAGTTCCAGAGCCTGCAGCATCTTCATCTCCCGAAACCCTGCTAGAAATGCAAGTTTTCAGCCTCAACCCAGACTTATCAAGTCAGAAATTCAGGAGATTCAGCTCTTCCATCTGGTTTTTAACAACCCTTCCAGGTGATTCGGTTGCTCACTTACAATTAGAATCACTGGTTCAGGTAGTTGGCCTCTATACCTTATGAAGCAGTGGTCAAGTTAACTGGCTTGAGTCAACTGCCTCAAATCAAATCTTGGTTTTACTGATCTCTGGCTGTGTGACTTAAACTAAGTTACTTAATTTCTCTGTGTCTCATTTTCCTTGTGTATGAACCAGAGATATTAATAGTACTATCCTTGTAGGTATATCGTGAGGATTAAATTAATACACCAAAGTGAAATAAGACAATGCATGGTACATTATAAGAAACAACTACAAAGTAGGTAAGTGTATGGTACTACATACATAAATTATCTATATTACTGACTGCTTTTGGTTATGTCTTCTCTATTAGCTTTTTAAACTTTTTGAGGGAAAAAATTCTATTTCTATACCCCCATAGAACTGAGCATATAATTATTTTTAAGACTTATTTATTTGAGAGAAAGAGAGTGAGAGAGAGAGAGAGCTTGAGTGTGTGCATATGAGCGGGGGGGAGGGGCAGAGGGAGAAAGAGAGCCCCAAGCAGACTCCCTGCTAAGCCCAGAACCTGACATAGGCCTCATTCCATGACCCTGAGATCAAGACCTGAGCTGAAATCAAATCAAGAGTCAGACACTCAACTGACTGAGCCACCCAGGCACACCGCATATAATTATTAATATTACAATTACAAACTGAGTGCTTACCATGTGTCATGCAATGTGCTAAGAGCTGTAATTTCATTTAATCCTTGGAACTCTACTAATTAGATATCATTACCATTTTATAATAAATATATTTAACTGGTTGTTTGAAGTATTCTGATGATTACTTAACTGAACAAAAAATCTGGATTAATTTGTCCACTGCAATTATTTTTTGTATTATTTCAGAAACTTTGTAAATAGCATAACTTCCAATGAGTCTCAACCATTACTTACATAAAGATAAGCAAGTCACAGAAACTATAGACCTTTTGTAGCCTGATTATTTGATTGTGTAGAATTTCTGTGCACCCATTTATATATCTTATTAATTTGTTATAAAGAGCTAACAATTGTAAATGTAAAAATGTAAATCAAATTGTCTGTAAATGACTTAAGGAATATGTTAATGATTCTGCCCCAAATGAATAATTATAAAGCAGGTGCACTTGAGATATGATCATTTAACTGACAGCAAACAGCTTCTAATGGATTCAATAACCAAGATAATGGTGATATCAGAGAACTCTGTTAAGCTTATTGTTCATACCATCCATTTAATATGCAAGAGAACTTCAGCTGGAATCTCCCTGTAGACCCATTGTCCTGCTTATTTAAATAGCAGTTAATTTAAACACACACGCAAAAGTCAAATTATTTCTAACATTATTTCTAACACACCTTTTTTTAATAAACTATATTCTCCTGTCATAAAATTCTTGCTGAAAGAGACACTTCCACATATTTATATGGGCATTGTCTTCTGTTGTTGAGATTTATCCCCCAAACTTACAATATCATTAATGACTAAAGGCACAGGAAATGTGGAAGCCTGGAAATATAAGTTTCTGACCAAGGCCCCAAAGAGGTTGCTGTTACCATGTCCCCCAGGTTCAAAAGGAAAACAAGCTAGTAAGCAAAGTCGGGAAAGTTTCAGTTTATTGTGTTTAGGATGCTTAGTTGAGATAAACATGACTCACAATTCCAAAAACAAACTAAATCTAGAACCAGTGCTTACAAACATAAACATAGGGAAAAAAATAATGTTGGTTTCTAGCTCATTTCATTTGACCTACAAACTTGCTCTTCTCGGCAAGACCCTACCTACAAGTGAGAAGAATCAAACTCCAACTAGCTTAAACAAAAATGGTTATTGACTCAAATATCTGAAAAATCCAGACTGCTTCTCTTCCAGAAAGGCTTTCTCGTAAATGGTGCAAGATAACTAAAGCGCACACAACCCATCACCTCAAAGACCCACCTCAAGCCAGCTTAACGACCTCGGTTGAAAAATGGACTTTTCCTTGTTTGACCTGGCAAAAGATTCCTGGTGGAGAATCTGATTGGCCTAAATTTGGTTGTGAGCCTTTCTTTAATGCAAGAGGGCAGGGATATAGGACAATTCTTTTTGAATACAAACATGGAATTAGTACCTCACATAAAAGCAGGATTTTGTTACCAAAATAAGAGGAAAGGGTCACTGGGCAGCTCATAAGAGCAGATTCCCTTGCATTTCACTGTGGATTGTCCAGCACATATGCACCCCCCACTTTTTTTTTTTTTTTTTTACCTACAAACTTTTAAAAAACATAATACATAGCAACTACCATATAGATTCTGAAATATACATACCCCTTCTCTGGTGTTCAAATTCTACACCTATTTCCAAGTTTGAGATTTCTTTAGTTTATCTGCATTTGTCCCCTGGTCAGAACATGGCTCTTCATGGTATGGTCAACCATGGCTAATGATGCAGTCTTCATTTTAGAGTCTGTTACTTGCAATACAACATTCATGACATCAGGATATCTAACTGTAGGTGACAAGTCCAGTCCAAGAGCATGCTGTCTTTATCCTTAGAGAATGTCATCAGAGCTCCATCTTTTTGACAGATTCTCCCTTTTTGGCAGGGTGTTGATTCCCCCAAATACTATACTCTAAGATCCTCTCAGCCTCAGTGGAAAAGGAGTTGAGGATTAAATGATATTATGCACATGAGGAGCTGATCACAGTGTCCAGCATAGAAAGTACTCAATAAGTAGTGGTCTTTGCAACTCTTATTGTTACTCTATCACCATCATTATCATCATCCTCTGATAGGTAAGTCTTGAGATTGACTTGATTTAGGTCATGTGATCATCCTTGTGTTAGGGCAAGGGAGATGGAGTCACACTCCCTCTCAAACCTGGAGAATGTGTTATCCTAAACTGAATGGGCTTTATTTCCAGAAGAAGGAATAATGCCAGGTAACCAAGAACAACATATACCGACTACAATTCCCTTATCAACCATCTGGCCCACACCTTGAATTTTTTTTTTCCCAAAGATCCTTAAACTTGTGCAAATTTATAAATCTTTTCTGATGTCAAAAATTTGAAGCTGTGGATTACTGACCTGAGTTGGGTTATTTTAAGACATGACTACTTAAGGATATTAACGATATGGGTAATGCTATAAACTATTAGATTCAGAGACTTAGTAGGATTAAAGTGTATGTTTCCAAGTTTGCAAGTTCCAACTAAATTACATATCAAATTATTGCTTGCTATTTAAAAGCCAATTTAGAAGTCATTTCAGACAGAAGCATTGGTTTAACTTATTTAAAATTTAATACTATTTTTATAGGTAAGATGAATATAGGTAATATGATCTATACATATATCCCATTGTCTGTTTCCAGTATTTTCTTTTAAGAGTTACTTAAACTATTATACTACAAGGAAGGAAGGGAACAACCAGGATCGTGAAGATATCTGCTCCAAGCATAATAAAACAGGTGTACCTTAATAGGTCTACCAGGAATGTTTTAGCTGTTAGCGTCTTTTAAATGCTTCTGCTGAGAAACCATGTTTTCATAACAAGGTTGGTGAGTATTAAACCTGTGATAGTTCTTTCTGGGATTACTATAATTTACAAAAACAATAAAAAGCTGCTAAAAACATTTATGTATTTTTAAATGTTGTAATCTAGGGATCCCACTGATATTTGTGGTGAAAGATTTGCCCAAGGCTACATAACCCTGCTTGTACATTGCCAGGCCTGCAATCTGTTTTATGACAAAACAGATTCATTTATCTCCAAATAAATAAATTACTTTTGTGAACATTTAGAAACATTTGCATAATTAGGCTGTAAGATCTTAGCAGTCTTTTTCATAATAATTAAACTAATCTAATCTTGGACAGGGTAAACAGACTTACTAGGATGAGAGCAGCCTTCAGGCAAGGAACTTACCGCATTCTGCAGGAACTGTAAGGCTGATGATGTTTGTTAATTATGCAGAGCTTTTACTCCCTAGTAATAGCAGCGTTTGTATTGCCTGAAGCTTAGATAGCTACTCCCAGGCACATAAAATTAGACTCTGCTTTTTTGACATTCTCTTAAAAAAAAAACAAAAAACCCCACAAAAAACAAAAAAAACAAAGAAGATACTTCAAAATGATTATATGCTTTCAACAAGGAGGGCATTAGCTTTCCACTGATGGATCCTGGATCTGCACACAATTGGCCCATTCTTCAGTCATGTGATCTTGATTATCTTTAGGTCTGGAGCCTTTGAGACTGTATACAGATACACAGAGCTGAGGCTTAATAAAAGAGCAACAAAATAAATGACCAGAGTTCCTGGAATCCCAAGTTTGAAAAAAAGACACCTTAGCAAATAAGTCATTTTAAAGAAGGCTCATTTTATTTATAATTATCAAAAGGGAATATTGTAAAAAAAAAATCAAATAGAAATGAATGCTTTGCAAATTTTCAGTGTTTTTTCTAAGTAGTCTATCAGGCAGATTGGCCGATGTAGTGGTTTTAATGGTGACTTAGCTGGAGGGAACCACTGTTTATCTTTCTGGTTATAACTAGTATATTTACCTTCAAAATGCAAAGCTTAAAAATTATCTAACAGATAAGAGATGAATTTCATGACATTAATTGACAAAATTTTCATGTAATACTTTTTATATCTCCTATTGCCAAAGAAAAGTACTCCTGTACAGATTTTTCAGAAGAAATCTAAATAACAGGTATTTCCAGAACGAAGTCCCAAGAACATTAGCAAATTAAGAATATGTTAGTGGAATTTGCTGGGGCCACAGGAAACATAGTAACATTTAATGCATTTATTCTTATTCATACGGGATGTTAAATAAATGTGGTTGCAATAACACTAGTCTTCAGAAAAGTGATGGTATTATCTATTCTTTTCATGTTATCTCTCATTTTTGTCTATAATTTATTAATTTATGCACAATATGTTTTATTTTCACTTGTATTTAGGTGGGCTTCTAGCATGATCATTTATTCTTGGAATGTTCAAACCTCAGTGCATTTAATTAAGACATCACAAGCCACTATCTCCATGGGAAGAGATCTGTGATGTCATAAGCATCAAGCATATGAAACTGACAATCAGGAAATAGAAATTAAGGATGGAAAAAAGTGCCATGTGAATTGTAATGTTTTGGGAGGAGAGTGGGAAAGATAAGGCAAAAGGAAGACATTCATCAGCCTCTCTCAAAGAAACTTCCCAATAGTGAAGGTGGAAACTATGACTTTTGCTCCATCTTTTATAAATTACATTTTTGATAACTTGGAAGTTCATCAAATATTTATTAAAATTTTTGGATTATATTCACGTTTAGCCATGAAACATGATTTTAACTAAAATATCCTCCTTCTACTATTCTGTTTTAGGAAGTTTATATTTTCCCTTTGCCACTTTTGGAATTCCCTTTTTCTACTTTTAGAGACCACAGAGTATATGACCTGTATTCTCTTTTACTTCAGTTACATGAATAGTTATATAAAATTAAGATGGCAACTAATCTTTTTCTAATAATTTTATTTTCTGTTTACAATTGCAATTTTGTTGTAGTTTTTTTTTTTTAAAGATTTTATTTATTTATTTGAGAGAGAGAATGAGATAGAGAGCATGAGAGCGGGGAGGGTCAGAGGGAGAAGCAGACTCCCCGCTGAGCGGGGAGCCCAATGCGGGACTCGATCCCGGGACTCCAGGATCATGACCTGAGCCGAAGGCAGTCGCCCAACCGACTGAGCCACCCAGGCGCCCCTGTTGTAGTTTTAAAAATACTCATTGTTTACCTGATTTTAACAGCAGTAGCAAATACGTTTTATTTATTTTTTTATCATTACATTTTTTTCCAGAAGTTATGGTAACCAAGACATACAAAAATTCATTTGTCTGCTTTTGGTGCAGAGAACTGGGAATGGGGTCTACTTAATTCCAAAGCCTAGGTTCCCTCTTTTACTGTCCTTCTCACTGATGGAGACCTTAGCCATTTTCTTCTGATTGTTTTGCAACCTAATAGTTGGTTAAAATAATCGCTATCTCCAAACTTTTATTAATCTTACACTTCTGTTAGTAAAGCTCCTTTTGTCCAGGTAATACATCCCTAATATATGTGTGTGTGTGTGTGTGTGTGTGTGTGTGTGTGTGTGTGTGTGTGTGTGTGTATCTCTTTAACTTAGGTGCATGTACTTCTATCACTAAATACGATTAATAATACATACTTAATTTTAAGAATTTGAATTCTAAGAATCCTTTAAATAAAAGGAGACACAAAGAATCAATCTAACAACACGTTTGCTCTCCCTTTTTCCACCCTCCACCTCAAATTAGGAATTTATATATCTGGGCGGCTAAGTGCTGGGAGACAGATAATTCTCCATGGGCCTCCCATGCTTCTTCACATTGTATCACCAGAGGCACTGAGTGTCTTTTGTCCAGGACTGTCGTTTCAGGGATGTTTGTATAGTGAATCACCTTGGAAGGTAGTGTTTCTTTCTAGAGCAGAGGACCAGTTTGTTGCTGTCCAGTATAATAAAGGTAATATCTGCCTCTAGGCCAGAGCTCAGGCAGTTTTGCTCATAGTCTATTATAAAAGCCTGGGTTTCCCAAGCAGCCATGCAGACACACTGAATATGTAGCCTCTCCCTGGACTGCTCAGCAAAGCCCTAGTGGGACTTGGGGAGGAAGGGGGTACCTATGCAAACATGAAACTTAGGCTTGCGTGCCGCACCTTAAGTAATAAAGTCCTTTTTCCTCAGACTCTTCTCAGTTTTTGACATTGCCCCAAGAACCAATGATGTTTTACAGTGCTAATTAATTTGGCTTGAAGATGATAGTTATAGTCCACAGGAAATAATTTTAAACTTTGGAGTCCAGTGTGCACACAAGTACACATTAATCCTTATAAAGTGCCATCCTTAACATCAATCCTTATAAAAAATAGTAAGAGCATTTAAATGAACATAGAAAAAAAATTGGTGGGATATAAGACAACAATAAAAGTGTAACTCTGAAAATTGAGTCCTTATTGGAAAGGTGGGTCTGGATTATTTATTTATTAATAACAGAGATTTTTACTCTAACTTGTTCCGAAATATTAGTTTTCTTTTAAATTAAATATCTTGAAGTAGATCTTAGCTTTCAATTTCATCATAAGCCATAAACTTTTAGCTCTGTTTAAAAATAAAATTTCTTGGTAAATAAACTTTATTATAAGAAAAAAAAAAACCTTTTCACAAATACTATTAACCATAGGTTCACAGTCTCTCATTCTAACCAGGACTTATTAGCCAATACTAATATATATATATATATATATATAAAATTCATCTAATATATACATCTACATATATATTAGAAACCAGATTTTAACAAAAAAAGGGATTAAAATTTTTGTAAAATAAAATATGTATCTCCTGTCTCTACAATACCAAAATTTGTTAATTTGAAAGGTAATATATAAACCTAGGAGAAAAATTTATTTTTATAAGTAATTGAAGTAAACCCATATTTCAAATAGTCTTTTATATAATTTTGAAGTTTGGGGCCAATGTTTTTGCCCATTCTGATTAAATCACTATGGTTGACCTCATAAAATGGTTGCTGTAGGCCTTCAGTAGCTTTGCCATTTCCTGTTGTTTGCCTATGCTAACATTAGTAGTATTATTGTCAATCTATTTAATTCAGTGTCCACTATGTGTAGGTAAGTATTGTCAAAATTAGTTACTGCAACTCATAAATCCACGTACTCAGGCAAAACCCACTGCAGAATGGTGCACTATACTAAAAGCAGACGAAGAAACAAGGCCTCCTGCCTCATGCCAACCTACCCTGGCTATTCTTTTTGCCTCACACTCATTTACCACATTATGTAAAGGACACATTCATCTGACGTAGAAACTGAGGGACATTGTCAGGGTCAATCCAAATATTAAGCAATAATAAAGTTTAATTTCTTTCTTATCTTAGATAAAAATGAGTAATAAAAGAACATCTTATATTTTCATCCTGCAAGCCAATGGATTATGTTTTATACACTTTGGACTGCATCTTATTTGGAAACCACTAAAATTATGCCAGTTTATTTATACTTCAATTCCTTACCTGCCCTTTCTGTCATGTCTTTATCACACTGAAATTCATTTCCAAGGCTCCTTACTCCTTCTGAGGCTCCATGACTTACAAAATAGTCTTGACCATGGAAGGGTGAGAGAAGTCAATATATTTCTTCCCCTCTTTCTCCTTCCTTTGGAAGCTCCTGCAATGACTAATTTCTCTCTGTGCCTGTAGTTCCTCTTGGAAAGCTTCTGTCTCCCTGGTTCTGTCATCTAGCAGGGAGATCCTCCCACGTCCAGCCCTAGCAGTCATTTATTCGTCTGCTTCTGGATTCTGCTAACACCATTTCTTCCTCTTGTCCTCCAGCCTTAGGAGTTGTAGTGACTTTTTGCTGCTGCTAATCTCTAAGTTGCTTTTCGGCCTACATTAACAATCCTTCATGTTAAAGTACTCCTTTATAAGATTTAGAGTCATTTCTGTTTCTCTGACTAGTCCTTGAGTAATAAAATGGGGCATATTAAGAGTTACTCTACATCTAGCAGGTCTGTTTATCTAACGTGGTAAGTCCATAAAGAGAACATACATGACCAGCTGAGTTGAAGGTGAAAATGTTTAAGTATTTTCAAGTGCATGTATGAAACAAAATAGTCCCTGTTCAGATGACCAGATTGCTTCACTGGGTAACCAAAAGGTTTAGGCAGTGATCTCCATTAAGATGAACTCTCACTCTGATACCAAGCCAGGAAAGGCATCCAAAAATCTCACCACCATCAAACCATAGTTCTCAAAGAGAATAATGCCAAGATTCCACTCTACTTCCCCAAACCTGAGAGGTCTTAAACTGAGTAGAGACAGGCCACTTCTGTAACATGAGCAACCAGTATTGATCATCTCATCTATGTGAGTTAAAGAAAGCAAACCAGGGGTGAGGAAAACTTAAAAAACAATTGAGAAACATGTCACCATAATACTGAAAGAAAAATGGTTATGATTTATGGGTAAACCAGATAGCTGTGCCTTATTTGTTTTAAAAGGTATAGTAGGACATCTTATCAATGAGATTCTTTAAATGTAAAAATATTTCGATCAGAGAACCACCAAACTCTATAGATGTCATAAAGAGAACCCTGCTATTGATTTACACCTGTTTAATTTCTTCTTAGAAACTTGGTCATGTCAATAAGCTATTTAGCGTCATGTGACAAATATCTCTTGTGACCTTCATTAAAATCAGGATAAGGTAATGGCATATTGAATGCATGAGGGACAACTTTGCTCTGACATCCTGGTAATGTTCTTTAGTACATTCATCCTGACGTTTTATTTGAGGGTTTTTTATGTGTATGGCAGTATCTTATGTGCTGGAAATATAAAAAAAGAAGAAAACAAAATCCTGACTGTTAAGATCCCAGTATGGTGAGGAAGACGCAATTTAGTAAATATACATTGAATTATTCAGTTGGTAGCCAAATTTCTTTCTGTGATTCAAATATTCTCCAATTATGAAATGATTTCAAATAACCTACCACAGCAGATATGTTATATTTTGTTCTCTAAAAAGAAACAGTGTTCTACCAATGTAAAATTACCTTGTAATTTGTGTCTTGCTTTGGGATGGGCAGAATCTCTGAAAATGCCAATATTTCCATTGTTTTGAAGATACAACATTGTATCTTGTAGCTATTTGACAAAGCTTGATACACATTTGTTTCAGTATTGATTTTATTCTAGGGCTTTTATAGAAAGACTGGAGATATTTTCAAATTATCCCTGGCTTTTACCAATATAAAAATTATTCCATGTTATGGGCAAAGATTCCAAAAGAAACACTGTTCCTCTCTATCTGATGCTTGATTTTCTTTGAGAAAATCAAATTCTAGCAAATTGGCAGTCTGGCCCAATGATCTCTATTCCCTGTGTAAAACATATTAACCAATGCTTCTGCATTTTAATAAGTTATTCTGAAGATGCACCTGCATTTCTGCCCCTACTAATTGAATGTGGTTCTGTGTGTATATTTCCAGCCTGTATATGTCTGTTGTGCTCTTATAATGATTACAAAATATAACTAAACATTATATAAATGAAAATATATATCAAAACACTTGTTGTTTCTATGAAAACTAATTAAGAATGCCCTAGAAAGATTTCATAAATAGAATTGCTAAAAGTTCTTCTTTAGAATAAGTTATATTGAAGACAAGATTGCTTTGTTGAGGGGACGGTACAGGGGATTACAAAAATCTAAAAGAATTCCTTGCTCAGATTTTTTTACAAGTATTTTTAAGTTCTCACTTTAAAGCTGTTAAAGAAAACATTAGCCTGATCACCAGATTTATACTCGGAAGAAAGACCTTGGTTCTAAATTAAAAGATTGGTGAATAAGGGTATATCTATGACGTTTTTTAAAAAAGATTTTATTTATTTGTTTAAGAGAGAGAAAGAGCGTGTGCATGCAAGTGTGAGCAGGGGGAGAGGCAGAGGGAGAGAGGGAAGCAGACTCCCCGCTGAGCAAGGAGCCCGATGTGGGGTTCAATCCCAGGACCCTGGGATCATGACCTGAGCCAAAGGCAGATGCTTAACCGACTGAGCCACCCAGGCACTCCCATCTATGACTTCTTAATTGAAGTAAGATATTTAAGATATATCTAACGAAGTTTCAAATAACCAAGTAACCACAGGGCTAAATTTTGTGGGATATGTGGGCTTTTGTTGTCGCTTTCAAAGCAAACATATTTTCTCCTTACCTCCCACACAATTTCATGCTCTTTGTGTTTTCTTCATCTTGGATTACAGTATTTTGCAGGTAATGCTTATTTAATAAACGTTTGTTGAATGAATGGATTACTGGTTTCAACCTATCACTTTAGGAGAGCTAAAGAAAGTTCACTTTTGGCAAACTAACTTAGCATTGTTTTGTGTAAGCTGGCAGTCATTGGTTTACATATTATTAATTGCCCTCAATTCTCTTTTTCTCCTCTGTCAATCTCTTTAGATTGAATGTCCTCATCTTTGTCCTAAATTAAAGGTTAAACTAGAAACAAAGTCTTTGAAGATGAACATTGCCAAGCATAGTCATATTAGCACTCATCTAAGATTTTTTTTTTATAATAAAAATCAAGTGTGATTTTACCTATTCCAACACCTGCCATCACCCCTCATGGAATCAGCAAATGAATTTTCTAAGAAGTCTATGTTTTTGCAAGGTTCCTCCATACCAATTCACTTAAAAAAAAAATGAAAGCCTTGGAAAGCAAGTTCATGAATACAGCATACTAATCAAAATGCACTTCTTGGCACTTTTCCTGTGGTCACCCAAGGGAAAATATGTCTGCCACTCCACAGCAAGCATAAAATTTCATCCTGACTTTCAGGCAAAATACCAATGTAATTGACATGTACTACTAATCAGATGAGTATAACACATGATAATATCTTTTCCTCTGTGACTAAGAGTGATATGCTCCAGTGGTTACCACAGCGTGCATGAAGCAACTCTCTTTGTACGCACATAGGTGTTCAAGTAATGCATTCCGAAAACCAGCACGAGGCACTCTATCCATATGTGGTTAAATAATTGAAGCAATTGCCATGTGAGTTGCTGGCCACCACATCTGTATATTTCTTACGCTGCAAACAGCACCAGATGTTCTACCAGATGATGGTTTATGATGCCACAAGGTATTTCTGACAATCCTAGTGGGGATGCAGACCCTGTGTTAACTTCATCCTGCCGACTGACAGTGAGAGCCAAGAGGAGAACAGCTTGGTAACCAAAGAGACACTCGCCTGAAGCATACCACCCATCCATCCTTGCTACTTTGATACACAGGGAGAAGAAGTGCACCTTCTCTCCACAACCATAGACGTTCCCAGAGTTAATATCATACCATTATGGTATATCATACCATAATTTTTAAATAATTAAACTGCCCATTACATTAGCCGTTGTTGAATATCCTAAAATTTTGCTTAAACATGTTGCTTATTTTACTTATGTGCTAACCTCCTAATTTTATAATGAATATTTGATTTATTGCAGAGGACCACTATAATTGTCATTCAGAATACATTTCTATAATTTTATTAAATTCCTATATCTACATTTTTAAAGTAAATATGTGGCCTATCTGTTGATATCACTCCAAGTAACTTCTTTTTGAAAAATAGTTTCTTTTAATCACTCATTTCATAAATATTTATTGGGTACTCTTACATACCAGTTACTGTTCTAGGCATTGAGGATACAATAATAAATAAAACAGATAAAATTTTTGTCCTCCTATAGTTAATATTAAAGCAAAAGAGATCATATTCTCCTGGGAGAGCTTATATTCTAGTGAGAAAATGCATTTAAGATGATTTTTTATAAAATTAACACCTATGCATTATAGAAGAGTACCAAGAAAATGAGGCATAGCAGATGAGGGTGTTGAGGGCTCCTGTCTGCACAGGAGGATGGCCTGTCTCTTTAAGGCGATGGCTTCAGGAACTAGAATGATGTTGGCCGCAGGTGTTGTTCATCTGTTGGGTCACTCTCAGTGCTGAAGGAAAGGCAGAGATGCTGTACTTGTGGAGACCACCTCTGCTCTGGAGCTTCTCCTTCAAGGAGTTTAAGCCCTGCAAAGGGGCTAGAGTCCCTGGAAGTTAGAGATATGTGTGGGCCTTAGTGATGTGACCTTGAGCAGCTCCTACCTGGGATGACTCTAGTTAGTGAGCATAACCCTGATAACCTCCTAAGTTCATAGCTAGAGCCTTCCCCAACATAGCCCCTCTTTCTAGAATCCGAATGAAATTGACTAAAATGACTTAGACATCGAGTAGAGATATATCAGTTCTTCCCTTGTTCCACTCCAGTAAGTTCCCTGGCTCCAGTTCCTCTGTGCCCAGCATGAACTTTGTCCTCAAATCCCAGTATAGGGAAGCTGCTGGCTGGCCAAAGGCCTCAAGCCTGCCTGGCTTGTTATATTCAGGGAAAGCAGGAATGGTGAGAGGCTGGTAATGGGCTGGACTTGGAATGCCTTCCACATCTGGGGTGCAAGGTGTGTACCAGGCCTGATTGTTGGCTGGGCCTTCAGTGACGGGCTCTGGCAGGCCTTGCTGTGGTTCTCTTAAAGATAAGTAATGAGACCGCTGAAATGTTCCTTAAAGTTATAGAGTTGTAGGGCGCCTGGGTGGCTCAGTTGGTTAGGCGACTGCCTTCGGCTCAGGTCATGATCCTGGAGTCCCAGGATCAAGTCCCGCATCGGGCTCCCTGCTCAGCAGGGAGTCTGCTTCTCCCTCTGACCCTCTCCCCTCTCGTGCTCTCTATCTCTCATTCTCTCTCTCTCAAATAAATAAATAAAATCTTTAAAAAAAAAAGTTATAGAGTTGTAGGGTCTAATTGAGAGTAACCCCAGGGCTGGAAAGTCACTACAGCTGTGCCCTAGAAGAAGAAGTGCTTCTCTAAATAGGAAAGAAGTTTCAAAGGGTTCCTAAAAGAGTTCTAGAGAATGAGTCAGTAATTAGTGAAATTAGTCAGATGGCTTTAGGGTTTAGGTGGAGAAAAATCTCAGCAGCTGAACCCCGATTATAGCATGCAGAGCATGTAGAGAATCTCATTCCTAGGTTAAAGGAGTTCAAGATGCTCAGTTCTTGCAAATTTTACAGCCCTCAACCTAAAGAGAAGTCATAGGCAATAGATGACTTCCTAACATGTTTTACCCCTCAAAATGGGCTCCCTCCTTTTTGAAGCATTCATTCATTTATTTATTACCATATTGCTGGGAACATCTGGCATAAGGAACACGATTCAGAGGATCAGGGGCTGCTTCTCCTTGTAAAAGAGTCTGGAGCCCTGGGCTCTCTGAGACTCAGGACCAGGAGGCTGGGGCATCTATTTTCCACCTGTAGGCAGAGCAGCAAGTTGGAGAGAAAGGGTCCTGCTTTGGGTTTGCATTTTACTGATCCAACCAGGTCAGGGCTTAGTCAAGTTACCTGCCCAAGTTCACAGCAGAACTCTCCTGGGTCAGCCAGGAGTTACTGTAGCCTCTTCCTTGGTCTCCACCCTTCTCCATTAGAGAGGAAAGTTCTAATCCCTTCTGGAACTCTGGGGCTTTCTACTAGAAAAGAAATGAGAGGATCTCTATATTAATGCAGAAATAACAGTAAAATAGAATCAAGATTTTTAAAAAGTCATCTCTAATATTACATCTAGAGGTAAACCTTGTTAATATTTTAACATCCTTCCTGCCTTTCTTCTCTGTATATTTTTCATGGTTTAAACCTTAACTCTATAATGTCACAGTCTGCTTTTTCTACTTACCATTATCCCACAAGTATTTCCCCCCATTGCTAAAAGCATGGCATATCCAACATTTTAATAATTGCATTATGTTCTACGTATGAGGAATTACTTACTAATTCACCCACTGTTGGAAATTTAGATTGTTTCCAATTTTTTTATTCTGAATGATATTTTAATAAGTATTCTTGTATTTCAGTTATTTCCAAGATATTTATATCACCAGAAGTTAATTATTACATGAAATAGTTTCCCAAGGATGATGTGTGGTAATTCATTTTTCAAGGAAGTCTTTCAAACTCTAGACATTATTATTACGGAATAATTCTGCCAAGTATTAAAATGAAAAAATATCTTATTTCATTGTACATTTATTTGGTTGCTAGTGAAGGCAACCGTTCCAGAATTTCATTAGAGATTTGTTCCTGTTTTATTAATTGTTAGATAAGCTGTCTGTTAAAGGTCAGTAACAGGATGCACTCTGAGACAAAACCAGTTGGATTTGCCTCTTGGCTCATCTACTGACTACCTGTATAGCCTGTCTCCTCATCTGCAAGATAGGGATGATGATAATAATAATACAACCGCTACCTCATAGAGTTGTTGTATTAAATGGGTTAATATCTGCAAAGTGCTTAGAACAGACGCATATGTACATAGTCGGCATGCTGATCGTCTCACAACTAGTGGTTTGTAGACCTGTGTATGTTAGCTTTTACTGTATAACCAACTACCCCAATACTAAGCTGCTAAAACAGTAAAAATCATTTCTTATGGTATTGTGGGTTGTCCGGGCATTTTTTGGGTCCCAGCTGACTGGATTGGGGCTGCATGATCTAGGGCCTCAACTAGAACAGCTGGGATGCTTGGGTTTTCTCTCCACATGGTCTCCCATCTTTCAGTAGGCCGGCCTAGGCTTGCTCATATGGAGGCAGAAGGTTTCCGAACAGCAAAAAAGGCAATTTCCAAAAGCAAACACTATTCATGTGTGTTTAACAGTCCATTGACCAGAACAGGTTACAAAGCCAAGCTCAGATGCAAAGAGAAAAAGGCTTCATTTCTTGATGGGAAAAGCTATAAAGCCATATTGCAAAGGGCATGCGTAGAGAGAGAGAGAGAGAGAGAGAGAGAGAGAGAGAGAAGGGATTTGTGGTCATTTTTTGCAATCTGCCACAAAAGCCAATGAAAAAGTAAAGCTAATGGATATAAACTAACACACTAGACGAACCATGAGAGACGATGGACTCTGAAAAGCAAACTGAGGGTTCTAGAGGGGAGGGGGTGGGGGGATGGGTTAGCCTGGTGATGGGTATTAAAGAGGGCACGTTCTGCACGGAGGACTGGGTGTTATACGCAAACAATGAATCATGGAACACTACATCAAAAACTAATGATGTAAAGTATGGTGAGTAACATAACATAATAAAATAAATAAATAAACTAACTCACTGATTTAAGGCATTACTAGGACAAGACTGTGAAATATATATATATATACACACACACACACACACACACAATTTATATGAAATATAAATTTCATATGATTCATATGAAAAAATATAAATCTCCATCAGATAGTTCATTCAGAAAAAAGACTGCTCTTGAGAATCATCTTATTCATGAGTGAAGACAGCTAATTCTACAGTTAATAGGACCCTTGTGTGTTCATCCAAGAGCAGAATTTGGCCCACTGTGTAGGCCACTCACTGCCTTTATTTACATTACAGATTACCACATTTTATTATGTCTACTCCCATACCATCTCCATTAGAGTCTATTATTTTAATATATGTTAAAATGGAATTAGCAATTAAATTACTATACCATCTTTCATACAACCTAAAGTGTTTGACCTCAATCTCTAGAAGCAGGGGGATTTGTAATTGACTAATCCTCTATCTATGTGTGTGTGGACTCCTTTAATTGTGCATATTTTCTTGGTGTTGATGTGGTCAGAAATTCTGCTTTAATTCTATTCATTTCTCATGAGGGAGGCCAAGTTCTATCTGGGACATCATTTGAGTCCTCGTTTACATGAACAGATTTGAAGATGTGTGCCCCATGGGGTCCCTATACTCCCTTTAAATTCAAGTATCTCCAATATGTTTTCTTAATTTGTTACATAACTATTTATAATTTCTACCACATATTCATCAAAAATTAATATGTTCCTCATTATCCTCAAGTGTTTCTATTGGAAGCTCTTGTGAGGCAAGACCATACTTGTTATGTCATTGCAATTCTTGTAATGTCAGTCAATTTAATAGTGCCTCGTGCTATTAGTTCTTTAGGGTCGCTGTAATAAAGTGCACAAACTGGGTTGGCTTAAAACAACAGAAATATATTGTTTCAAGTTCTAGAGAAAAGAAGTCCCAAATCAAGGTATTGGCAGGACTGAACTCCCTCTGAAAAATGTTGGGTAATCTTTCCTTGCCTCTTCCCAGCTTCTAGTAGTTTGCCAACAATCTTTGGCATTCCTTGGTTTGCAGCTGCATAACTCCAATCTCTGCCTTCCTCATCACATGATGTTCTCCTTGTGTGTTGTTTTGTCTTTACATGGCTGTCTTCTTATAAGGACACAGGTCGTATTGCACACAAGTATGATTTCTTCTTAACGAAGTATACCTGCAATGGCTCAATTTCCTGATAAGGTCACATTCTAAGGTACACAATCCAACCCATAACTGTAGATAAATAATAAATATTTGTGTAATAATCCACAAGCATTGAATTTTGCTAGATAGTGTTCTTTATGCATTTCTACTGAGTCTACAAAAGAAGTATTGGCCCTGGTGGATGAATGAGGAAAGTACATTATTAGAAAAATAACAATATAATTTATGATGTTCAACTCATTAAAAAAGCCTATGGGAAAATGTTCAAAATCACTAGTAAAAAGATATGCACACTACTATCATGATCATAGGGGTCAGATATTTTTCTGTAGAATACGGAGGAAAATAGCACATTCCTAGGTTTCCTTCGCATTTCAGCTTCACTTCATTAGGGAAGTTTTTTCTGATCTCTTCACATGGGCCATATCTCACTCCTATAGTGGTTTTTGGACCACCATGTACCTTTCTTTGGTGAAAAACTTTCTACAATCATGACTTTTACACTTATTTGAGTACATTTATTGATTATTGCTTTCACAAGTAGACCTTAAACTCCAAGACAACTGTGCTTATTTTCATTTTTTTAACGTCTGCGATGCTTAGCATAGTGCTTGATAGTAGGTGCTTAATAATGATTTGTTGATTCATTGAATATCTATATGAATAAAAGAATTGGTGGGATGGGCTGAGGTTTACTTTTTCACTGGCTCTAGTAAATATCTGTTATTGTATTTGTTGTAAATTGTTATATATTTACATATGTTATTAGATTATAAATGTAGAAATTATTATACATTGTTAAAATATTTATTTAATATTGTTAAATAAAGCATAAGCAAGATTATAAGGGCAATGTTTATTTACTTAGGTGAAAAAACTGTTTTGAAGTACATTACCAGCACATAGTTGCATACAAATATTTAGAATGCTAATTACAAATAGTAATTATGTACTTATTGTATGAGCTCTTTCTCTTGGAAGAACTATAAGTAATCCCAATTTAAGTTATTATATATACTTGAAAATTATGATGCTAAATTTTTTTAGATATGTTTATTTACTTGAGAGAGAGAGAGAGAGCATGAGCAGGGGAATGTGCAAAGGGAGAAGGAGGAGAAAGAATCCTTAAGCAGACTCCCCACTGAGTGTGGAACCCCACATTGGGCTAATCCCAGGACCCTGAGGGCATGACCTGAGCTGAAGTTGAGAGTCAGATGCTTAACCGACTGAGCCATCCAGGTCCCCCTGATGCTAAATTTTATATACATATTTTGTATTACCTTTTTAATTTATGTTGACTTGTCTTTTCTATGTTCAGTCCAATTTGGTGTTTCCCTGTATTCCCTGAAATTAAAATAGGATGTGTTTTACACACACAAACACATATGTACACATACACACACCAGGGCCAAAGTGACACTAATTAGTCCTCTTCAATACCAAGTAAATCATACTCTCCTTAGGATTTATAAAATCACCTTCCTAATCCATGCTGCTAAAAATGAATTAACTTGCTCTGATATTTTAAAGAATGTCTAATTATTTAATTGTCTTCATTATGTGAATAAAGCTTTAGTGAATTCCCTCCCTAGCATCATCATGTTCTTCCTTAGGGCTACGCTTCATTTGAATGTACAGCAAGTTCACACACACACACACACACACACACACACACACACACACACACCATGATATAACGTTACAAAGCAATTTTAATTAAAACTATTGAGAATACGTTGTTGTTGTATTTTAAAATCATCTTCCTCTGAGAATGATATGAAATGGTGATGTTTATACTCCAGTGGGAGACCCAGCAAATGTTAGCTTTCAGTCATTTTCCTGAGACCACGCAAGAGTTCATCTCCAGTCCCTGGTCAGGCTCTTGTGGGAATAGAAATACCACGCTCTTGGCTTGACATCGGTGCCATTTCCAAATGTTACCATGGTGATCACCTATGCAGCATCACTAACCCTTCTCACAACAGCTCAATTTGAGATTCAAGTTTCACGTTTCCATGATTATGGGAGGGTAATTATTTCATTACTCAAGGGAAGAAGATTTAAGAGGTAAATAGCTCTTCATTAAATCTTAAATGATTCTAGTCTTTTTAGGCCACAGAAATGCCAAATATTAAAGTGATGAAATTCAGAAGAGTAAAACGTGACTGGGAATTGAAAAAAAAAATCCAATTTTTGCATACTATAACCATAAATATTTTTTCTCTGGTGAAAACATCTCACATAAAGTACAAGTATATTGTGTCAATAATTCATGATTTAAAATAATTTTCATGTGAACTAAATGCAAGGAAATGTTTGTGTGTATACTTGAATAGAAATACTATAAAAAGAGAGGGATTTTATGAACTGATCTGGTTTGAGAGGAGGTAGTGTCATATTATATAAGGCATACTTTTTTCTATATATCTAAATAAGAATTTTATTATAAAAGAAAGGATTCTTATTGTAAGATTATTCTGTTATAAAGTATTATTTTTGCTTTTATTTACTATTGATATTTGAAGATTATGCAGCTGAAAATAAATACTAATATGAAATATTTTCAAAGTGTACTTGATTTTACAAAATATCACAGGTCAGCTGTGAATTGAAGATATTTGGAGAGTATCTTAAATATTAAAATAAGTGGCTGTTGATGCTGAGCAGCCCAACGACAGTACAAGGGACTACCGTGATACAGCTGACCTGTCCAAACCTCAGCTCTCTTGGAAGAGACCTTGAAATGCTATAAATTGTTTAGGTCAAAAATATTTGGCTGACTTATACTGGATGCCATTTAAGTTATGTCCACCACAAGACAAAAATCTCTAACCACACTCTGTTTTTTCTGAGGTGTTTTTTTTCTTTCTTTCTGTCCCTTTTTTTCCTGTGTTGCCTCTGACAAAAAGTCCATTAAAGATAAAAAAAAAAAGAGAGAGAGAATTAGAGATACATGGGAGGTTAACTCCTATATGTGACAGAGGGTGTAATGCAGTATTAGTGGTTTAATTTTGACCTGCCTGAGATCCTGTAACCATATGACATACAGACTTAGGGCAAGGGGGAATTCATTCATAATAATCATTTTCCCAGAGGAAAGAAAATCTGGTTTAAATCCATTTTCCTCTTTCTTGGTCCTTAGTATTTCCTGACACTGCATTATTTACCTGTAGTGGTGACAGGCTTCTTTCTTTCTTTCTTTCTTTTTTTTTTTAGTGGAAAGAAAATTAGTTAGAACTGATTGTTAGAAGGCTCACTGATTGAGTAATTAATTAATTAAAAATTATTCATTCATAAACCTCTGGAGAGGTGGGATGGGAAGGTTAAGAGGTTCAGAGTGGCTGTAGTCTTCAGTGCCTCTTTGCTTATTATTCATATGCAATCGAGAAACTCATGGCAGGTATTCCAACTTGCTCATCTTTTGGAAAACAGAGCCTGCAAGGCGCAAACAGTAACTGTCCACTACCAACAAAAGCATGTAAATCATGGAAAACATTCAATGTGTCTTCGGTGTTTAAAAGTTATATCCAATGTTTTAATACAAATAGAGTCCTAAAATGTGTGGACCACCGGGGGGATCACAATCTGGTACGGAATAGAGCAACAACTTCACCAGAGTGTGTGCTGATGAACCAACCGTTCTAATGTCCCTCGTCCCTTCCCCACCCAGACTTTTCTCGCGCAGTCTTCTCATTCAACTTATGTCTACCTCACATGTTAAACTCCCCACCTCCAACCCCTGCTTCCCCAATTCCAGGGTCCTATTGAAGGGACATTAAAAAGTCTAATTACTTTTTTTTTTAATTTTTTTATTGTTATGTTAATCACCATATATTACATCATTAGTTTTTGGTGCAGTGTTCCATGATTCATCGTCTGTTCACAACACCCAGTGCTCCATGCAGAACGTGCCCTCCTCAATGCCCATCACCAGGCTAACCCATCCCCCCACCCCCCTCCCCTCTAGAACCCTCAGTTTGTTTTTCAGAGTCCATCATCTCTCATGGTTCGTCTCCCCCTCTGACATAGTCCCTTTTTCTTCCTCTCCTGTTATCTTCTTCTTTTTCTTTTTTTCTTAAAATATGTTGCATTATTTGTTTCAGAAGTACAGATCTGTGATTCAACAGTCTTGCACAATTCACAGCGCTCACCGTAGCACATACCCTCCCCAATGTCTATCACCCAGCCACCCCATCCCTCCCACCCCCAACCACTCCAGTAACACTCAGTTTCTTTCCTGAGATTAAGAATTCCTCATATCAGTGAGGTCATGTGATACATGTCTTTCTCTGATTGACTTATTTCACTCAGCATAACACTTTTTAAATAAAGTAATTTAAACATCTTCTATCCAAATGTCGTCTCTGTGTGTGTTTGTATGTCTGTGAGAGGGTTTGGGGGTGGGAATGTGGCTTTCCTTAAAAACAACAACAACAACAACAAAAAGCCCATGAAGTTGTTGATTTTCAAATAAAAGCTGTTCTTTCTTTAAAAGAAATTCCCTCTGCCGTACTGATACAGCCGAGGAAAACTACAGCCTGTTTTTAAAATAATATGTTTTTCTGTATTCTAAATTTGCCATCTATAAATTTTGGTTAAAATTTAAAGTGTATACTTCAAATATCTTACAATGTTGTCAGCCCTCAATAAAGCTGAAAAAAATGTCTTGCCACTTATCTGAATTGCAAAAAATCTTTGAGGGCACATTGCACAGTGTTGAGAATTAGAAACGTAAATGCGTAAGGGGCTCCTGAATAAATAAGCCAAGAAGGCACCAGTCAGTCTCAGGGGTTCTTGCTTCAAGTTCTTTTCATGGTGCATAAACTAAATTGTGCTACCATGTTAAATAATCTTAGTGGCTTAACGCAGCAAAATTTATTTCTCACTAAGGCAAAGTCCTCTGTGAGTCTGGGTGACACTTTGGGACAACTGTCCATGTCATGGCAGCTCAGCAGGCTTGTGGCTTTTCCAGGAGTGTTGTGGCAGGCAGGGGAAGGGACAGACTGGAAGACTGAGCACAGGCTTTTATTGGCTCAGCCGTAAAGCCCATATGTCACTTCCATTCACAGGTATTACACCGAGCGTTAGCCTCAGTCCCATCTAACAGCCATAGGAAGTAAGAACTGGTATTGGGAAGTCCTAGATGTATATCTGGAAAAGAGGAGAATTTTTAAGAAAGTGGAGAAATCCCGAGCGCCAGAAAGGCATTTCTTTATTCTCATAAACTATCACTGGAGTTTTTACTGTGATACGCCTCTGCCTGATGGAGCCTGTAATGAGAAGAAAGAAAGAGTTCCTTGAGAAAGAGAAAACAGCCAGTGCCTATTCAGTGCTTCATAGCTTGGAGAGAAAAGGGAAGAAGGATGTGACAGTAGTTGAAGGATACCAAAACTTCACACATTAAAATTTTTAAAAAATCTGCTAATAATATAGTGCCTACCAAAGAAAGTAGAGTGAGAGGAGGAAAAACACTATTCATTTCGTTAGTGTGGATTAATGGCTACTCTCATGTCTCCTGAGCAGAAGGATTTACTAAAACAACCTCTTAGTTTCATTTTGTGCTAACAACTCTACCGACTACCTTAATTAATTGCCCAAAAACTGTTAATAACCATGTCATCATAGACCATCATGTAAATGAGCTTTAAAAGTAAAATCTGAAGAGCAATCTTGCCATTCATTTATCTGAACTAATTATAATGTAGGAATAATTCTCACAGCAGGTGAAAACTGAGAAAAAGCATGCTTTTGCAGGAAAGCAAAACATTTTAGATTTGACATCAAAATTTTGGGAGAAACAAAGAGCTTCCTTTATTGCAAGGCAGAGTATTTTAAGTTTGTTATTTTAGTTACATTAATATTTTTAATGACCTATTCGTAAAAAATCAAAGAAGACATGGTGCTTGCTTCGATAGCACATATACTAAAATCGGAATAACAGAGAGAAGATTATTAGTTTGGCCCCTGTACAAGGATGACATGCAAATTTGTGAAGCATTCCATATTTTTAAAAAAAGATATGGAGGATTGTGTTCAGTTTTCTTTTTAATGTTGCTGAAATAGAATATCATATTCTCATTTTATTTTCATGAAGAAATTATTTGTAGAATCAACAAGGAAGAGAAGGTGTTACACTCGAAAATCAATGGATATTCATAAATTGACTGGTTGTTTTGTTTTGGTGACAGTATAACTTATAGCTATAAAATGTAGAATATATCCTGTGTTATTTCAGTGGTGGAGAAGTGGATAACCTTGTGCCTGACAAAATGGAGCTAGAGGCCATGAGGAGATACACCAGCCCAGTGAACCCGGCTGTCTTCCCCCATGTGACTGTGGCGCTGTTGGCCATTGACATGTTCTTCACCTCCTGGTTCTTCGTTTACAAGGTTACCTCCACCAAGTACACTCATGATGTCTATAAAGAGCTCCTCATCTCCTTAGTGGCCTCGCTCTTTCTGGGCTCTGGAGTCTTCTTGCTGTTCTGGGTTGGCATCTACATATGAGCTCTCAAGGGGTCCATCCAGGCGGCTTCACTGAATCCCTGCTTCCATAAATTAATTTGTTTACTATTGTTGGAAGTATCCTACCTGCTCCTTATGATAAAGGCAGATATGTGACCATCAAAAAAATGTAGAATATATTATTTCTTAGGAAGGCAGCCTGGTGCAGTGAAAAGTGATGGATAGAAATTCACATCCTGATACATACTTTTGAGCAGTGTGAGTTTGGGTTTACTACTTTTTACCTCATGAAGCCACAGGATGCAGAATTGGTATGAAGACAAGCTGTTATGGTATGTAATGGACCCATCTCTGTTCTTGACATATGGTTAAGTATTTATTGTAGCTATGTTTTTTCTTGTTTTTCACCTTTGTAAGTTTAGTTATTTACATTTTCTTGAATTTTATTACCTTTCCTTTTGAGGAACAATCCTGTTATTTATAAACTAATTTATCCTATAATGTTAAAAAGTGTTCAGAAAGACTCCAAAGGGGAAAATATCTGGAAACTTTCAAGAACAGTCTCAGTGAGAAGGAATCTTAAAACTCTTTGTAGAAGCAGATGGTAGTTTTAAAGTCTGCATCTAGTGAAATGAATGGTTTAAAATTTTAGTTTTCCATGTGTGAGAAAAGTTGCAGTATCAGCATAGGTGGGAAAAAAGCTATATGCCCTGATCTTTAAGTTGTCTATGAAAGTATATATAAAAGGAACTCATTAAAGTTATTTAGAAGAGGAAGAATCTCATGAACTTCCTTTACGTTGCCCATTCTGACCTGGGATAGATAGAGAAGTAGAAGAGCACAAGGAATCCTAAGCCACAGAAAGTAATTTCTTTATTTTTTAATAAAATATCAATGGAGATTTTACTATGATATGCTTCTGTAGGATTTTGCCTTCATTTTGATTTCAATAAGTGAAAACTTTGGAGGGTGGCATATAGGCTTGCTAATAACCTCACCTAGCTCAACTTCATGTTCCATAAAGTGTTAATATCTTTTGTTAAGAAAGGTCATCCAAAACTTGTAAATAAAGCAGAGGATGACTGAATGACTTGTCAATGTCATTGTTTAACAGACCTGTCTGAGAATTAATTTAATTTTAAAGGAGAATACACCCGTATTGACTTAACTATTTACTACTTAATCGTTTTTTACTATTTTCCATTTACATGTTAATTTGTGTGTGTCTAGCTAGGAGAAAAGATGATGCCAAATGTTATAGTTTTATTTTTCTATAGGATATTACAGTTTTGTATCTTAGCAAATCCATTTCAGCATTCCTTTGACTATTAGTTTAAAAAATCATTCTGACCCTTGTTAAAGAACAATAAAGAAGATTTTATTCAGAGGACTAGGGCAATGGCATTTTGCTATAGGGGAGACAGAGATTGGGCTCAATTCTAAATACAAGGAAAAGAGGGGATTTACACCCAAAAAGCAGGGTCGGGGCATCGTTGGATAGAAAATTACTGAGGAGGTATCAAAACTAGCGGGGGAGGGAGGGTTTCTGCTAAGGACAGGCTAGGGAAATCAGATATTATGGGGGGGTATAGGGAGATAAGGGATTTGATCAGATATTGTGGGTGATCAAATATTGAGGGTGGCAGTTCCTTCTAAACTGACTTAGCAAAATTCTTGCTGCAGATGAGTGATGCAGGCCCAACAAGGAAGAACACTAAAGCCCAAGGTCAAGACTTGGAGGTCTTAGAGGAACTTGATGAGAATTAGATCAAGGAGAGCCTATCTTTGTCATTGTGTGTTTCTGTTTCTCAAAATCTCCTTTGAATTGGTCTTTCCATCTTACTGGTTCCTTTGTTAATTGATTAATTAATTAAATCTTTGATATGTATTCATTTTATATTTATATGAGAGTCATGTTTTGAATTTATTTGAAAATTGTACTTTAACCTTTCAATCATGAGCTTATTTTTATGTAAAGGTTTTTGAAATATAACTTTCAAAGTTGTGGAGGAGATAATGTCCCTTCACAGTAGTCTGATCTAACTCTATGCTATTAATCAGTTCTTTAACTAATTAGCAAATTATTGCACACATATAGTAAGAATATCAGCATCTTCAATAAGAATATGTTCAATTAGGCAGTAACATATCAAATGTTTCTCTTAAGAGCATTTCTACACTTTTAATATTTTAGGAGATAAGGATTATCACAAAAGAGCTAAGTAAAACCATTGTATGTGCTCTGCAAATGTAAGATATGGAATAATACACAGGCCTTTATTTATTGCTTAAGTGATATTTTTTTAAACAACATTTTAATAAGAACAACAAGGTGCTTTGACAATAAAGTTTGTATGCTTAGAGTTTGCATTGCCATTAGATGTGATTTGGGAAAATGAAGTAGGAATAGAGATGAGATAAAGATGAGGAGACCAAACATTATTTTATATGTCCAATGTTTTATAGGCTACTCCTTTTTCTTCCTTTCTTGTGTTTTGGTTTGGGTCCAAACGAGAAAGTGGGTAGTTGGAGGAGAATTAGATATAAAGGGACCTCTTACAAAGATTTGAGAATGATGTCAAGAAACTACACCTGATGGTGTAGCTTGTAACCGTGGATGTTACCTACAGAAAGTGCACCCGGTAGGTGCTGTGACCTTGGACTGAGGGAGTTGACCCTCAGGGAGAGAACTGCAAGAATGAATATCATGACTTTACTCTCCTTTCCCCATCCCCTGTGGATACTCCCAGTTGGCTAACTTTAACCAGAATCCAGAAGATAAAGTTGGGCATTGGTGCAATCCCTATTCATTAGCCTCCTCGTGGCACAGGGTAGGGCGGAGATGGGTGAAAACGTGGACCTCCAAGATAATATGAAAGATGTCCTGCACACTTCTGGTAAATATTCAACAGGGATGTTAGTTGCTAGACTATAGGACAGGAGAGACTAAGACTGGAAGACTTTTCTGGCTGAGATCAGAGGTTTGCACAATCCAGTTTCATGCCAAAGGAATATGTAGTATTGAGTGAGAGCACTGTCTGTCCAGGTAGGGAATTAGGTCTGGAAGGTAGTAGTCAGTAAAGTCCAGGGAAATGCAGATAGGGTCTGTGAACAAAGGTAGTTGAACCTAATTAACATTCTGGAGATAACCAACTTGGTGACAGTGGGATAGTTCCTTTAACTTGCCTAGTTTTACATTTTTCATGTGTAACGGAATGAACGCTGTGTCTTAATATAATTTTAAGTGGGAAAATAAAAATGGGAGCAAACTTTTTTTATCAGTTTTTATATTGTCTTACTTCTAAGTATTGTTTTTCAGAAGAGCAGCTAAAACAGCATCTTTTGTGTCCTCATATTATTATTTATCAATGAATTCTCCCCGAAGGAGGCAATCAACACCAGATTGTTAGGGTCACTTTAATCAGAGCCGTAATGGTTTACTCTACTCTATGAAGTTGATATTTACTCTATATATAATGAGGAAGCAAGAAGTGATAAAATGGTCAGCTGCAAGAATTAAGCATTTATGTCCAAATGGAGGGGAAAATCTTTATTTTAATTAGATACTCCTCTCAAGTATAAAGGAAAAGGTAAGTTAGTGTCTCTATTACAAAAGAAGCAACTCAAGGTTAAGTAATTTGAATGTGTACTAGTTGACCCAAAGAGAGAATGAGGGGATTGGTATTTAACCTAAGGTTAAATCTAAGGTTGGGTGCATTTCCAGCCTTGGGGGACTGGAAGGCGCTCTCTGAATTTCACTGCGGAGATCGGAATGTACAGCTTGATTGCCCCTGACAAGTGTGTGCTTGGCTTGCTCTCCAGCTTGCATGTCTCTGCTGATTACTGGCAGCTTGAAATTGTCCTAAAAGAGAATGAGTGCTCTTGATTAATCCCCATGCACAGTATCAACATATTATTGATTCATTATCAGCACATCGTGTTTCATTTCTCTGCAACAGAGATGGGCTGAAGGCAAATGTGACTTCAAAACGGATGCAACCCCATGAACATCCAAGTTGGGTAGCTAGCTTCTTTTTCTGGGTAAAGTCCTTCCACTACATAAAATGCTGAAAATTTTCTTCTTCTCTGGAGAAGAACTGTAGAGTTTAACAGCTCCAGTTTAACAACTATAAAGCAAGCTGGTTTATTTTATTATTTATGTGTTTAGTTATAAAAGCAGTAGATAAACAAGTTCTCTAAGTTAGAGTGCATTAGATATTGAGCACTTTATTATATACAGCTTTCATTTATATCACTGTTAAATACAAAGCTTTAAAGAGATAAGTTAACATTGATTTATTCATTAATATTTTATTTATTCAGTCATCCACTTACTGAGACCTACTATGTTGTATGCTAGGCACCAGGAGTACAAAGCTGAAAAGGCATGGTTAGATTCAGGGTTCACAGAGAGAAGAAGAAGAAAAATTTATATACATTATATAAATGTATATATATAAATTACTATTTATATATTATGTATAAGTATATATAAATTATATGTAATATATAATCATATAAAACATTATGCATATGTTTAGTAATAGAAATATATACAAGGGAATGAAAGGGTAATTAATTCTTATGGCAGGATTTCAGAGAAAATTGTGACCATGCCAAGGTTTGGGAAATAAATAGGTGTTCTCCCAGAAGACAAGGATAAGAGATTTTAAGCGAAGAAACAATCTGTGAAAGAGAACTAAGTAGTTGAGTGTTTTTGAAGCATACATTCAAAAGGGAAGTGATGAGATATTAGGCTACAAAAGTAGGTAAGGGATGGGTCTTTGAGGAGCTGTCTTCTGTACCAGGCAGGCTGGCCATTAGTAGGTGGTAGAGTTCTGAACACTGGAATCGAATCTGCATTTTCAAAGACCACCCTGATACATTTGAGTGTTACATAACTGGAACTAAAGATCCCAGCCACAGGCTACTAAAACAGGACAGTTGAGCAAGTGCCTTGAGGAAGTGGCCATGGGGATGAGGGAGGAGATTCAGTATATATCTAAGAGATATAATCAGAGGGATTTAGTTCAAATTGGAGGTTGGCAATAAAGAGTTGTTGAAGACGCCTCACAGGATTCTGCCTCATGTCTGTTCCCTACCAACTGCGGTAGAGAAAAGCAATAGAAAAGTAGAATAGTGATGGTAGGAAGCAGGGACGAAAGATGGTGTGGCAGAGTAATAATCACTGGTGATATTTTCACATGGTTGACTCTAAGGGGTGGGTGTCTAGTAGACAACGAGATCTTTAAGTCTGACACTCAGGCATAGGAAGGCAGCTAGGGAATGGAAAAACCCAAACCCCGGGCAGAAATGATAATAGTACATATTACTATCAGGTAGGTCATAATGGCTGTCTCCAAGATGATGCCCAAAATAGTGCAGGCAAAGATAGAAGACTATCCTTTGCAATTCCACAGGTTAACTATGTCCTCAGAAGTCACTTTTTTTTATTAAGTTGTACTGATCAGACTTCATTAAAAAAAAATAAGACCACAGATAACTATCCACTGAAATCAAGGCTCTTACTAATGTACTTACTATTCCTACTTTAAAAAAATATCTTTAAAAAGAATTTTAGGCTTCATAGAAGTTGCAAAAATAGTACGAAAAAATTTCTGTGTACCCTTCATCCAACTTCCCCAATGGTGTCATCTTAGACAATAACAGAATTATCAAAATAAGGAAATTGATATTACTACGTTATTAACCAAACTACAGACCTTATTCCAATTTCACCAATTTTTACATGCATTCATTTGTTTGGTGCTGTTATGGTTGTTTTTGTGTATAGTTCTATGAAATTTGAACACATGTATAGATTCGTGTGACCACTACCATAGTCAGGATACAGAAGAGTTCCATCACCCCCAAAAGTCTCTCCTATCAATGTAGAGTCACTCCTTTTCCCTCTCCATCCCCTAATAAGCAGTGATTTTTTTTTCTCTTTCTCTATAGTTTTGTCTTTTTGAGAATGGCATGAAAATGGAATCAAACGGTATGCAACCTTTTGAAAATGACTTCCTTTACTCAGCCTAATGCCTTTGAGATTCATTCAGGTTGTTATGGATATTAGTAGCCAATCTTTTAAATTAAAAGTTACTCTCACTTGCAAAGCCTATCTCTGGCCTGCAATTACTTTGGGGTTTTGGGCACTCTTATTAGCCATGATTAATAAATGGTAATGTTTCACTTATGTAAGATTGAGATTTGACAGTAATATATTCACATGAAAAGAGCCACGGGGGTCACCCCAGGGAGGTAGGTTTAGTGGTACTAGCTGAATGCCTCACCTGGATCCCTCAGAAGACAAAATAAGGAGTGGGTCACTCAGAATGTAAACACCTCCAGAGTGATGACAAATCAGGACATGAGTTTCCCATGGTTACAGGAGGCAAGGGAAACTTCCTGGCTAAAGCGCACCTGGAGGATGAGATCTAAGTTGCAGAACCTGCCAAGGAAGCATAAACCTGTGATACGGACTGAGACTGGAGCATCTCTGGTGCCCCTGCAGGTCCCAGTTTTTCCTGGGAAAGTGGCAAGGGCCTATGGACAGTACCCGTGGTTATCCTCGAGCAGACAATTTCCTTTGCAAGTATAAACACTCAGTCCTGCAACTGTGCAGCAAATGCTTCAGCAGGTGCTAGAAGTACTGGGCAAGGTTTCTGGCTGCCAAGCCGTGTGGCCCTCAGACTAAATGCAGGAGAGCAAGCTCCCATGAGGGAGGGAGGCCCAATGTTCCAAGCCTAGGGCCACCTATTAAGTTGAATGACAGGTTGTCTGCCCTTCCATTTTCGCTGTCTTTAGAAATTTTTAAAGCCAGGGCTTGAAAGCTTCTTCTCGGGATTAGTCATCGAACACATGACATTGATCCAGTTATGGCACAGACTGGTCAAAAGAATAGTGAACAGCTAGAATCTCACAAAGGGTGCCAAACCTTTGGTGAGGAACATTAGAGATTGTGGCTCCTGAAATAAATGAGTGAAGGTAAGGCTGTATCAGACCTGTTATGACCTCTTATTTTCTGGCTTTAATATTAAGTGTTTGGCTTTGCAAGTAAAGGTTGACATTAACACTAGAAGAACTGCCTGATGGGGGATACCAAACATTTACGACCTTGTCATCTGAGGAGTGTAGGATAAAACACATCTTTACACATCCACAGCCTTGAGAGATGGAAAACCTTCGCTGGAATTTGCATTATTTGTTAGCTGTTCACTGGGAGTTACAAAGTAATTATTTTCATTTATCACTATTTTATACCTGCTGTCAGCTGAGTGCCAAGGCCATAGTAAGAATTCAGTAAATGTCTGTAGAATAGAATATAGAAACTTTCTGGACTTCCTAAGACGAGGTCAGCTGGTCCCATAGGCATGTGTTTCAGCTTCAAAGCAGTGATTACATTCCACCTTAATGGCCTTTTTAATTTTTTTTTACATTTTTGCATATCTCTCCAATATCTGGCTTAATAGATAATAATATATAGGTTTTCTGTGGTTGAAGTATATAAAGAAAATAAGACGTTAGAAGGAGAATTTAATAGTCTTTTCAGATAATTGTGGACATTCTCTGATATTCAGAAAACTGGACAAGTGGCAGTTTCTTAAAGGTTAGTTGCAATAGGGAATCTGAGATCATGTCAAGGAGTCTCTTGTACTGTTTTTTTATGTATACACACACACACACACACACACACACACACACATCTCTCTATCCACTGGTTTATCTTGCCCTTTTGAATGGCTCTTTTATCCATGCATGATTCTGTAACAATCTGCATTGGTCATTTGGAAAATATTGGTTCACAGGTCAAGTAATGTCCTCTTTACCTATTTCACTAGAATGTAGGCATCTTGAAGGCAAGGTCCGTACTGTGTTCATTGACCACAGTGCCTGGCACATGATAGCACATAAATATTTGTTGAACTGATTAATGCATGAGTGGAGGTCACATGATATATCCACTGAACCACTCTCCAGATTCTTCCTTGCATGTGACACTCTTTAAAAAGAAAAATAACTCATTTCTTTAATACAGTTATTTGTTAATGTACACTTAGTTCTATTCTCCTGGTTCTATGATTTATAAACTTTATGATCCTTGGCAAGAGATTAATGCCTCCTACTCTCAGTTTCCTTACTTTAATGGGGCTAATGATTTTTGTTCTACTAACAAGTTTCTGGGAGGACAAATTAGATCATGATATTGAAAAGAATGTGTGTATTTTGTTTGAGCTACGTATGGGCCTTTATTTACAGTTCATTTCAAGTCTCTAATTTGTACTTTATTTTTCTGCTTTGATGAGATTAAAGGTTGGCTAAACTAAAAAATATTACTTTTCAACCATTTTCCTACAGCCCAAAACCACAAAAGAGCTCCTATTTCTAATTAGATCATATTATTGCTCATAAACTGAGGACATACGTAAATCAATCTTCAAAGGCATTGAAATTCTCACAGTTATTCAAAACTTTTAACTTCATCTGATGTATCAAGTCCTGGGTTATAAGAAGAGGTAAACCTTTTATGCTAAGCAGGGAGGTGCTTGGTTTTCTCAGAGAACCTCTCTGTATGCTTGCAGATGACCTGACAGATTCAGAATTTACACTCCTTCCAACATATTTGACAAAAATAAAATTTGAAACAATTGACATCCAACAAATACAGCCAGATTGTAAAAGAATTACATGGTCAGTGGGAGATAAAGATACAAGCGTTTGTTCTTGAGCACTTGCTATGTACTTAGTTATCTATCATTACTGAAAATAGGCAGAGACAAAAACATACACACCCAGAACTTAAAGTCTGACTTCGGACCATGCATGGACTGTTCAGAGAAGTGAGATATCAATTCTATGAGAATTCATCAAAGAAACGTTTATTTTCCAGAATTTCTGCAATGCAGTAATATACTTTAACAATGAAGGACGTTCTTTAAAAGGACAAAAGAAAAAAAAAACTAATGACGTAATGTATGGTGACTAACATAATAAAATAAAATTAATTAAAAAAAGGACAAAAGAAAGAAAGTAGTTGGGGATCAGGCTGACTGTGGGCATGAGGAGTCTGGATTCTGTTCCATGTGTGATGTAGACTCACTGAAAATATTGGTCTGTGGAGGGACATGATGAAAACAGTATTTTAGTGAGATTAATCTGGCAATAAAGTTCACAGCTAATGTGAGCTGGAGCTAGTGGATCTGTCACAAGTGATCCATCCAGGCCACTATTATAATGCTAAGATAAGATCTTGATCTAGATTAAGAGCAGCCAAAAGTAGAGATGACTACATAGCTCATAAGGAAGCATCTGTTGCCAGTTCTGAGAGAATTAGTGGAATGCTTTGAACTTGTAAAAAAGTGGGCTACATGTTTTCCTATTTATGATATTTCAAAGTGTGTTGAAAGCTATTTTTTTAAGTGTGCACGTGTATGTGCTTCTACCAAGAATGAATTTTGGGTTTTATTTCTATTCTCATGGATTCTTCAAGTCCTTACATGAGTCCTCACTTACATCGATCTCTCCAGTGTGTATGCTGAAGTCATTTGACCCTCTAACGCTGTGTAGATGCTGCCTATGAACAGATGGGGTTCACCCTTCAGGTTTAGACACTGACTTGTGTTTAAACCTAGCCATCCATAGTGACTGAACATGTCAGTTATTCAATCCAAACGCCTATATCGAAATTAACCATACAGAAGTAATGCTGCAATTTAATGGGGATGTTGCAAAACCTTTATCAGTAGACTTTGATCACACTCTTGCTTTTGTAGCGTCGTTTCTATTTTATAATCCATGATAATCAAGGAAAAGTTGATAAATGGTGATAGAAAGAAGAGAGCATTGTTTTTTTGGTGACGTTGTTACAAATTCAAACATATATTATAATCTGTCTTGAGATTCTTATTCCTGATAAAGCAAATATAACTTAGTTATCTGTAGTATGATATATGTACCACTAGTGAGCACAGACATACCTGTTTTTGAAAGTCATAGCTTGCTTGTGATGATCTGCCATGGCAAGAACAAATCTCTCTTGTTCTTGGGTGTCCAGACCACAGCTACATTCAAAACAACATGGCCATGAAGGATTACAAAAGAATTATTCTTCCTGATGGTTTTAACATAGAAAAAAAACAAAACAAAACGGTAGAAGTTATCTTGAAACTTGGGGCATGGATATTGAATGAGTTCTAATGGGATCAATAGCTAGAAATACATAGACTAGTGATATTGTGAAGAACCCTATGTGTATTAGACTTAGCAAGCAGCAATTACAGTTAGTAGGGTGACCTGTTTGTACCAACTTGCCTGGAACTTCCTCAGTTTAGCACTAAAGTCTCCACAGCCTGAGAAAACCCTCACCGGTCACCCTAAATCTTAGAATGTTTTTTAAAAAAGATTTTTATTTATTTATTTATTTATTTATTTGAGAGAGAGAGAGCGGGTGCGCACCAGCAGGGGGGAGGGGCAAAGGCAGAGGGAGAAGCAGGCTCCCCGCTGAGCAGGGAGCCCAATGCCAGGCTCAATCCCAGGACCTCATGACCCAAGCTGAAGGCAGACACCCAACCAACTGAGCCACCCAGGTGCCCCTCGAATGCTTTCTTGAATAACAGGAGCATGGGTCTCTTTCCTCCTTCCCTTCACCTTCCTGCATTTTCTTCCCCTCATGGAATTCACCTGCACGTCAGCACCACCCTGGTCACTATTGAGACCTCTGGCTGAAAATGCCTGTTGACGGTCGAAAGCCTTCTAAGTAACAGAAATAAGAGGCAGTTTTTGCATAGACTTTCACATACCTGGTACCTTTCAAGTTGCATGGGACTCCCACATTTAAGTTTTAAAAATCCCTTATCACTATTCTAAACCATTATACCAAAAACATCATCATCCAGTTGTGTTTAATCTGATATTTAAGAGCAGACTGTATTTGTAGAGGTGAGGTGAGAGGAAAATTTATTTGCCTAATATTTATTTTATTTTAAAGGTAACAACTTTGATATACAATGTCATATTTTAAAGCCTATGTTGTTGAAACCTCTTCAGATGGGCTAGAAGTACTAAAATAGATACAATCTGGTAGGCTGTCAGGAAAGCAAACAAAAAAACTGCTAGGTCAGGAGCACAGCTGCTTGTGGAGGGCATTAAATTTTTTACAGTCTTTCCCATAGGCCAATATGCTTTTATGCGTTGATTTATATTTTAATAATGACAGACTCCACTGGCATGAGCATTTCAGTTCCTCAGAAATTAGATAAAATCATAATTTAGACCCAAGATAAAAGGTGGAGGGAATTAGCATTTTGCAGCATTAATTAGCTTACTTGCCCTCGCTTATTTCTGATCAAATGGAGGATGCTTAGTGCAGCCACAAACAGAGCTATGAATATCCTTCAATTGTATGATATGACATTGATGTTTCTAATGCATGTAAATTCAATAGCTTTGCCTTGATTTTAAAAGTATGGCTTTAAAAACAGTGGTTCGTTTTAGATCACTAGGGTAAGCAATGAACAAAGGAAGCGATTGGATGTAAAATATAACATTGAAAGGACTCCTGTTAAAAGAATGCCCAGGCATTGAAAACACTCCTAGAGAATGTGCAATTATGCAAGCTTTCTCCCTGTTTGCTACTCTGAATTTCTTCCCCAGCATTTCACTGTCTCACATCTTCATTATGATTCAAGGTTGCCAGAAGAAGCTGGTAACTTTAGCAGGCAGGCATTTCATTTTTAAATAATTGTTTGCATTGTTTTCCGAAGCACACGACTTCAATCTCACTCAACCAGCTCCTCCCTGGCCCCATGCCTGCCCCGCAGCGGCTCCTGTATCCGGCTCAACCTGTGCATTTTCTCCACTGTTGTCTCCCCAGCCCTTCGTTTCTCACTTCCCCTTTCCACATGGCTGCTTGGTTTGCAGACGATGCCTTCTTACAGATGTGTTCCCTCCCCTGACAAACAATTACTCCTGTCCCCCCAGCGGGAGGCCATTAGGACATCATCACGGGTTCTGCTAAGTCATCTCGCCACCACAGTTGTGTGCCATCACCTCCCATCTGAGACTCTCTAGGCATATGCCACGCGGGGAAACCAGCAGTCACAAACGGCGGCACCTCCAGGCATATTATTTGTTATTTGGGTCCAGAAGTGTAACAGATAATGGCTAATACGCTAATGTCTAAGGGTCCCGTTGGATGCTTTGACTGGCATCATTTGCACCAAACTTGCAAAAGACTGAATGGGTTATCATGTGCTAGCTGAGAGGTAAAAAAAAAAAAAAAAAAAAAAAAAAAAAAAGAAAGGAAAAAAAAAAGGCATTTTCACATTTCCATAGCAATTACACACAATGGTTCAGAAGAGACATGACAACAATAGTGATTCTACAAAGTTATTCTATTTTGCAGACTTTCAGCATTCTGAGCTTTGAATCAGTGAATTATCTGGTATTAGTTATTTTCCTGGAAAATGGTTAACCAGTGCTACGTTTATTTGTATTTTAATCTCTCAGACTCCAGCTTATGTGGATACACATAGTGAAGACCTATCTAAAATGTATTCCTTTTAAATCAATGAAATACACATGCAACTGAACACTTGTGGTTCTTTTTCCCAAGGTTTCTCTGACAGCTCTACCTATTAAATTCTCTCGCTTTAAGAGGTAACATCTCACAGGGATCTCGGTAAATTCAAGCTCAATATTTAATATATTATGAAATAAGTGGATTTTGGCATGATGCCACATTAACACTTGGATTGTTTTTTATTGATTCTCAGGTCTAGTTTACTGCTGCACTGGGGTGCGATGTGTCTTTGTGTAAAATCAAACAATGTGCTAACAAGCTAAGACTTCCACAGAGGCCCAGAAGGCAAATGAAGAAGGGGGCGCTGTTCTCCCTGTCAGAAACCTCAACAGTTCATTTGTTTCTGTCACCGGTTTGCTCAAGCTCCTTAACCTCACCTCCTCAAACCTCCAACATAAAAATGTCATCCATTTAGAGTCGTTGCAATGAAATCCAGGTGAGATTAGTATGAACATCTAAATTACAGGATCTTTGGAAGAAACAGTTTTATTTTTGTCCAGGGTACATAGGTAATTGAACCCCGCACTGAACACTGTGTTCTCAGTCTGACACAACATAGACACTCAATAAATACTTATTTAATTGAATGGAATTGAATCCAAGAGCCGTGTAGAAGCCCTACTTTAATGAGCATGTGAAAATTGTTTCTAATTGGAAAAGCAGAGTATCAGCGGCAAGAACCCAAGGCTCTCCTTAAATTTTAACTAGCCACATGCACTTGGAAAAATCCTCCCAAAGTACTTGAATTCAATGTGTGCTCTTCAGTAGCTAGATAAACATGCCTGCTCAAGGTGGTTGTATTGTTTACTTGCTCAGGTAAACTAGTTTTCCTTGCCTTATTTTTTTTCCCTTCTACCGAGAGGAAAGAAGAGAAACTATAATCCTGGTTTTTCTCTTCACCTGGATTTTCACAAATTCTAAATTAGGCAAAGAAGAATTTGGACTATTTATTCTGTATTTTATCCCCATCTTCTACTGCCTCTAGTAAAAAGATTTACAAAAATAAAGAAACATGGAGTTCCAGGTGAGTTGGCCAAAGGGTATCAGTGACATAAAAATGCAGGAGCTTTAGTCCTGTCTTGATGCATCTCATTTCAACTGTCAAATACATCCAACTTCCAAACCCGGTGTCTTTGATAACAGAAAGAGAGAGATAGAGAGCATGCACATTGTTTTGTTTATGTACTTGGAGAGAATGAAGTCTGAAAACATGTAAGTGTAGAGACAGACCTGTTACTTATAAGTCTCAAATGACTTAGTGTCAATTTTTCAGTTCAATAAATATTTGCTGAGGTCCTACTATAGTAAAGATATTCTATTAGCTGCTGTAGGTAGATAGAAAAGGGAGAAATGTAAGGTACCTGCCTTGATGGAGTCCTATAATAAAAAAGGGGGTGAAAAGACTATAGCACACAAATAACCACATAAAACAGAATATTCTGTAAATTACAGGTGTTCAAGTCAGATGGACCTGAGTTTGAGCCCAACTCAGTATGACCCTGATCATACCACTTAACTCCTTAGAACCAAATTTCCATATCTAAAAATGTAGACTCAATAATTATGACCTCTCCCTGTAAAGATTAAATGTACAGCACACCTAAAGCATGTAGTGTAGCGCCTGGGACACAGTTAAATGCCTTAAAAAAAATTTTTTTTAAGATTTTATTTATTTATTTGACAGAGAGAGACAGCGAGAGACGGAACACAAGCAGGGGGAGTGGGAGAGGGAGAAGCAGGCTTCCTGCAGAGCGGGGACCCCGATGCGGGGCTCGATCCCAGGACCCTGGGATCATGACCTGAGCCGAAGGCAGGCACTTAACCAATTGAGCCACCCAGGCACCCTAAAAAAATTGGGTTTTATTAAATGGCTTGAATTGAGGGTTTTCCCGGAAAGATGGTAAATAATATAGGCCTTGAAATAGAAACAGAGTATCACCAGGTCTACCTAGCTGAGGTGGGTAAAGGGACATTCATGTTCAAGGTTATATGCAGAGTTGGCATCATTAATTCCTAGCGTATTGATGGCCTGGACCACCTCTCTGGGTGGTGCACTGAGAGCAAAGGGAGGAGGGTTGAGGAAGAGGGAACTGATGGAAACTAAGAGAAAGCAAAGTCAAGCCAGGATTCCCTGCTGGCTATCTGCCCAGTGTGAGACAAGGGGAAAGTTTGCTCTCCATCTGAGTAGCACCTTAGTAGTCCAAAGAGATTCATATCAGAGGAAGTGAGAAGGGCGTAGGGATTGGGGAGTATAATAAAGAAGAGAAGATAGGAGAATTGAGGGTTAAACTGGATGGTGCAAGTGCTGAATCAGAGAAGGCAGGGGAGATCAGAATGGCTCTCAGATCTGCCCCCTGGACTCAGGGGCTGATAGGAACACGGGCAAGACACACACTTACTGGTCTGCCTGGACTCCGCCTTGGTCAACAGTGTTCCGAATTTGAGGTCCTAGAGGCAAAGGAAAAAAAAAAATTAGTCATCTGCACAGCCTCCTGGAATTCTGTCTGAAGCCAGTTTAAATCTCTATCTACTACTAGGTTTTGGATTAGGGGAAGCACAGTATATGCTGCAACTGAGGAGCACAATGTATTCTGGCCAGTTTGGAAGTACAGTATATTTTGCACCATTGATATGGGGCCAGTGCTAAAGAGAAAATAAAGCATATGATTGAAAACTCATGAAAAAAGTGAATACTCAAAAAAAAAGTGAATACCCTAGTTTGGGAGATAAGCCCCAAAAAGACATCCAGAGGCAATAACGCTAAGAACATTGAATGTCAGGCTGAGAAGGTATATTTCATTCAGAAGCAAAGGGGACATTCTTGGATATTATCGAGAGGCATAAGGAAATAATCAGAGCTGTGTTTTTTGGAAATGGACCAGAAGGAAAAGAAACTGAAAAACTAGAGGCAGAGAAATGAGTTAGAAGGCAGATAAAAGTGAAGTACTGTTCTAAACCCATGGGAAGGGAGAAGGAAAGACAAATGTATGGGGGTAGAACAAACTGGAGTCCATAGCTGATTTGAGCAGGGAGCAGGGGCAGGGGTCATGTGCCAGGTGTCTGCAGCAGTTACAAGCAATGCCTCTGGAGTCAGAGAGACTTTGGGCCTATGCCTGACCTTGGAACAGTTATGGAATTTCCGTGCCTCATTCTTTCTCATCTATATAGTTGATGTATTAACAGTACCTACTCAAATAGCATTATTGAAAGGATTAAATGAGCAAATACATGTCAAATGTTTGGAAAAGTATCTGGTATGCAGCAAGTAGCACATAACTCAGATATTTGGAGACTTTGAGCTTCTCCCCTGAGAAATTGGTGGATATGGCGGTGCCACAAACTGAGAAAAGGAATATGGGAGGAAGAACATATTTGGGGGTAGAGATGAGGATGTTTCAGGAGTCAAGTTGTCCAAATTCCACCCTTAGCCACACCATGGTGTAGATAACTCTGTCAGTTATCTAGTCTATGAGGGAAAGCTGATGGCAAAAGGCCAGAGAGAACAAGATAGAATCATCTAGGTTCATCCTAGGGTGTGTTAGTAGGGTTAGCCTTTGAATGGGGAAGGATTGCTTCAGTCTCATAGAGAATGTGGTATAGAGATGTTTCAAGGTCAAGAAGAGGACGGTTGAAGAGATTACTTTGGGTGATTTTAGTAATGAGAGAAGTTTAGGTCCCTTAGAAACACAAAAGATCGGGAGCTGTGGTTGGCAACCTGAAGAGAGTGAGCAAATTTAGAAATAGTAGCTGAAGGGGTTGAAATAGTTACCTAGTGATGAATAAAAGAAGTGTAAATTCACCTGCCTATGGAATCTTTCAGCAAAATGTCTTTTTAGATTTCATTTTCCACATGGGTGATGAGTTTTAAAATTTAGATATTTTATGCCAACCATGAAACCCTTAGCTTTTCCCAGATGAATGCTAGCAATGCCACTTGGCCAAGTATTAAAAATTATCTTGGGCTTGCTGAAAGGCATGTGATGTGCCTGTGTGGGAGCTGAAATGTGTGTGTGTGTGTGTGTGTGTGTGTGTTTTGTTGTGTTGGGGATAATGGTGTGATGGTATAAAATAACACCATTCTCAGTGTTTAATTAACTTTAAGTTATTTTGTGTTTCTCCAGGTAACATCTAAAAGTTTTTTAAAGATTATGTTAAATAAATGATCAAAAGAGTTACACATTAATTGACTTTTACAATAATGTATTGAGAAACCTGGTCTCACAAATTTTATCCTTCTGAACTATTTTTTCCTTATAATGTAGGAAACAGAACAGGGAAGAATGAAACATCCTGGCTTTCTCTATGTATACTGACTAACGCCCAAAACAGAAATCAGGGATCAACTCCATGTCACTATGGTTATTAGCACATGGAGTAACTGGATTTTAGCCTGATTCATATTCTAGGATGGCTTTCAGTATCCTGCAGAGTCAGCACTGTTCATTTTGAGGTGTTTTCCATATACTTTACATGCATAATTGCTCAGCAACTGGTAGATTTGTTGAGTTCAATATAAGCAGTCCTAAGGCAAAGAGGCATCCCATGGGCACAAGATGATTTTCTTCAATTTCAGCCTGTAGTGTCCGGAGCAGTTCTGGACTTCTGACTGGCACTGTGCTCAACAATCTGCTAGATCTACGTTTTCCCTCAGTGGGTTTTGAATGGTTCATTTTAGGGAGTTGATACTGTCCTATGGGAAGATGGAGTGCCAGCCAGTTTTAAAAATGCCCCTGAACTTTCTGTGGTATCTTCGACAAACCCATCCTAAGCAAAGTTTATTAGAGGGAAGTTGGGATCTTTTAAAATCCTGTACTATAAGCCCTCTATTTAGCAATAAACATTGGTATACCACTTGGATACCACTGGCTAGATGTATCTGAACTCAGTGGGGGTAATAGCAATGACTCCCTGGTATAGTAATAGTAATTATTTGAGTGCACCCTATGTGCCAGAGTAGCTTCTAACCCTCACAAGCATCCTTCATGTTAGATACAATTAGTCCCATTTTACAGTTGATAAAATGGGGTCTCTAAAAGATAAATTCCCAGGATTCACACATCTAGTAAGTGATAAGCTCTCTGTCTCATTTTAATAGATTAGTTAGCCTCTCAATAGGAAATAATGGAAAAAAGATTATGTGGCTCTAGTTTTGCATGCTAGAGCCCATTTGAATTTACAGAAGATCATGTCTCCCTCTCCATTATGCTCAAATGAGTACAATACCCCTTGTGAGGATACCTGAAAGTATTAGAGCTACAATAACATCATGTACAAAAGCTTAACCCTCAGTAGATTTCCTTCTGACCATATCATTGTGGGGGTCCTCAGAAATTAGAAGCACAAGCTATTTCATTTAAAAGGAGCTGTTATAATTTTAGACTAGGGTAAGATATTTTTAAACGTTTTATCTACCCAGTTGCCTTTACTTAAATTCAGGAGTCATGTTTTCTGCTGTTATTGAACTCACCATCATGTCTAGCAAGTGAGAGGGTTCCAGGTAAATTTTAAGTACACCCGACTCCCCTTTTCTCCAATATGCACACTTGTAGGCCACTTGCTATGGATTTATACCTGTCCCAGCTGTGGGATCAAACTAATTCCTTGCCAAATAGAACTTGCTTGGTTTAGATTAATGACCTGATGTTTCAATAGCCATTCAAACCTTTTCTACCTGGTATCTTGGTATGACTGTGTACGTGGTTCTAGAAATTGGACTGTTGCTTTGTGGATTGTATACATGTCTATCCCTTTCTTGCTGACCTCAGCCTCACTGCCTAGTTGGTTTCTCTCTGACCAGCTCGCTTCTGCTAGTCTTCCAGGTTCAAGCCTCATAATTGGTTCTCAGATATCTGTGGCAGATCTCTGACATGCTAATATCCTGCCTTACCTGGACCTCCATACATTTCCTGCTTCACATTTTCCTGATTACAAGCCCTGTCTAAAGACTTACTATTGGCTCTGCCCGGAGGGCACGTCCTATTCTTGTGAATTTCTCTTCATCTCTAAGTCTTGATCTGAAATAGACGATCTGATCTGAGTTGTAATTTTGACATGAATTGAAAGACAGATGCCCATTTTAGAAGTTTGTTCATTAGGATTTTGAATTATGTTTTTCTTTGGAAAAGTCAAAGGCAGCTAACTGCCCTTCTCGTCTCAAAAACTATGTGTTAGGGAAAGATGTGGCTACTCTTTCCCCTCAAAGAGAGGAAACTAAGGAAAAGATAGCTATGGCTATTTCAGATCTCTTGTGCATGTAGATACACAATGAACATGGTCAACATGAGTCTCCATTAATAGAGTACCTCTCTGTGCTTACCACAGGTTAGCCCAATGAGACCATTGAAATTATGCAAACTGAGGATAGAAGGAAATCCCTCCATAACTGATCTAAAAATCCATGACAAAGCCCTACAACAACCAAACTCAAATATTTCTTGAGCATTTTCAGCCAGACACCGTACTATGCGTGGGGCATATAAACCTGTTCTTAGCTGTGAAGAGATTGACCAACTTAAAGATTTGATAGTTCGGGGGTCACCCGTGACATTCTACCCTGGAGTGCCATATCATAAGGCAGAATGAGGAGGACAGCAAGGGATTATTCCCTTTGAAAACAGGACATAAAAGGGTCTCCTTTATTGCTACACGTAGACTTTATGCCTGACATCTAGTGGCCACTCCAGGAATTACAGCACAGGATACCGGGCAACGAGTGTTGGTAAAGGAGGCACTAAAGATTTGAGGTAGCTGAAATGAAAACGCCTTCCCACGAGCTTCCTCTCACAGCCGGGGACGTACCACATATATTCTTCTTTACGCCTCATTTCCCAAATGCGATCCTAAATAATTATTTAATTTTTGAGCTAGAGGGCTCTCACCCAACTGTCATTTAATTATATTCAAAGCAAAACTTTACAATTTCTGACTTTAATGAACGTGTTAAGATCACCCTATTGGAAAGACGAATCCCTACCTGTTTACTTTGACTATGGTGTATCATTTTTACTTCTTGAAAAAAAAATAGATATTCATTTACTAACCTACTTCATGGGGCATACCTTTACCTGTAAAACGGTGAAAATAATTACATTATAACTCACAAGCTTGCTTTGAAGATTTAAGGAGTTAAGTCATGTAAATAATTTTTACAGTGCCTGAAACATAACAAGTACTCAAATGGCATTTGATATTATTATTTGGGGGGATTCATGATAATAAGCATTAGACAGTTTTAAATACATGCACATTAGTCGACTTACTACTTGTGTAGAGTATTATTCCCCTGAAATATTAAGGTCTACTTATTTAGAGAACTCAAATGTTATATGTGATATTGAGTGATCATAGAGATTCAAAGTTGAAGAGACATTCCCAATCTCTAGTCCAGCCCTTTCATTTACACATAAGGACACGTTTTGTGAAATGTGCAATTTAGCAAGGTTATGAAAGTAGTTAAGGATAAGACTAGAATCTGGATTTTCCCATGAAGTTCCATGTATTTACCAGTACCACAAGTGGCTTAATAATATCTTCAAACCAATACTGACAAATGAATTTTCTCTCACATAGTGAAATGTGAGATGCATGGCTATGGGTTTGTATTATACAGGTATAGTAAAAAACGTTTGGCACATCTCTACACATTAAAAAATATTAATAATTTTTTAGTATTACAAAAACAATTCTTACTCACTGTAGGAAAATTAGCAATATAGGAAAACACAAGGTTAGACTAAATAAACAACCATGATCCATTTCTCAGACATATGTATATACATATATATATTTGTTATGTTCATTTATGTCCTTTTATGCTGCTCTATAAACAGATGTACATATATTTCAACTAAAAGGTAAGTTTAGATTGTGCATACTGTTTTGTAATTTGGGTTGATATTCATCTATGGCATCATTTTTCTTGGTTGCATTATATCTATTATAAGCTAATGCCAAAATTATTTTAATTAATTCCTCTTTGAAATCAAATTAATGATCAACAAGGAAAACTAGGCTGTTGGAAAGCAGGAGACAAAAGAGAGTGAGAGAAAAATTAGTGATGCTATTGAAAACCCTGTTTCTTCTCTCATTCTTTAGAGTTAGGCCTTTATGTGCCCGCAAATGTTATCAGACAACTGAATGAAGGCATACCTTGATGAGGTATGGGTCCTGCTGGGATAGAAAGTGGAGTGTTTGGTTGAGGGAATATTAAGTAATAAACTTGGAAATATGGGTTCTGTAAATGGCAACAAATGGAGTGTATTACAGAGTCCAAAGATGGAGGGTAAAATACCAAAGAGTAAGACGCCATATCTTCTCTGTGATGTGGGGCAAGCCCATATATCACTGAGTTTGAGCATGGCTCTCAGTTCATATATGCCTGTGTAAATTTAATATTGGATTATAAATATACACACTTTAAATATGCAGGCACGTCCATTTCCGTAATTGTTTCTGAGAACCCAGCAGAGGGCTGACTGGCAGAGGCATGGAGTCACAGGTGCGGAGGCAGGGCAATGCTGACTGAACTCTAAGACAGTGACTGCTCCAGGGTCTCACGACAGAAAAATTCTACACAAAGGCTGTGTACCGGAGACTAATAGAACACTGTATGTTAACTAACTAGAATTAAAATAAAAACATAAAGTAAAAAAAATTCTACATAAAGTCAGAACTCTAATTCTAAAGAGTCCATCACATTTCCACATTGTAAGAGAAAAACAAAGAATAATGCAAAATTACATGAGACCGTGACAGGAGTCAGGGCAGAACTACCTCATTTCTTGTTTTTCTCTGAACCTAATTTTTTCATTTTCCATCCATCACATTTTCACAGGTGAGCAAAACTCTCTGTATGAAGGGATCTGAAGGTTTCCCAGCTCACACTGTTGCTTTCTTTCTAGCATGCTCTTCTGCAGTTCTTTGCGACCCTTTTGAATCCAACATCCAAAATATATATTGTGTATATTTTCCTTATGAAATGTGTTTTTATCACTCAATAGTGCACTCCTCACTTTTTCTGCAATACTAATAGCAAATTATTGAGAACACTAGTAATGCTCTTCGGATCCTGCTGGGTGTATCCACAGGCGCTGCCTTTGATCCACATATCTGTCTTGTGTGCAGCCTGTCACAGTGCAAGTGAACAGGGGAAGCTGAGTGCCAAAGGCCCTGTTTGGGGACAGGCGCTCTGTGAATGTCCTGCCAACCATGCCGGCCTTGCGGAATTACAGCATGGGTGAACTGTCAGGTCTGCACCTAGCACGCTGACAGGTGGAAAACACTGGAGAAAAATTGGCAGTTTGTGTCTTCCAGGAGGCAAAAGCATGAAACGCCTTGTTCTCTCCCCTTGGAGGAGCACTTCCTATTTGGGAAAGACAAAGGTCGAAATATTAATAGTCACAAAAAGAACACTATAGTTTACCCACCTCTGACATTTTTCTTAGTGCTCCAAGTTCAAATGTCTCTTCAATCTAAGAATAAAATTTTCTGGCCATTTTATAGAAAAAGTACAATACGATCACAGGTAAGGATTAGCTATACTGGCTAATAAAGAGTGTTTACTTGAAAAAAACAACAACTCACTTATCCTCCATTGCTTCCTATATGAGAAAGAGGCAGGGGCCCTGCTAGTGCAGCATTATAGAAATAGTGTTCACACCCATTCCAGTAGATGGTTCACACACTTTAATTCCTGTTAAAAACTTAATTAAATTGCATGATTTATTAGCTTGTGTTAAATGTTGGGAAAAGCATTCTGGAAAACCTATGCATTCTGTGTAAGACCCAGCCAGCTGTCTCAGAGGGAAGACTTTTGGTCTTGTGTAAATTTTGCAAACTACTGACTCGTTAACAGGCTCTTTGTTGGATGTTCTTATACTCTTAATAGACTCCACATCGCTTGAGAAAAAAAGTGGTGTTCTAAAGAAAGAAAAGGCAGCGTGTATTTTGTTAAACGAATCAGCATAGTCAATAATGATATTCTTCTTTGATGTCTAACAGATTCTGCTACATCTCTATAACTATTAGTCTATAAAGATATTTTGTAACATAGTCCACCTCTAATTTTACTTTCTCTGAAACCAACTGTCAACTGTATTTATCTCCATGCTTTCAAACCTTCTAGAAATGCACATCTTTCTGTGATTGCTTTTAAGAGCACAACCTTAATTCAGGCTTCCTACACTCCTCCCGTTTATGGTGATATTAAACTCAAGCAAATTCACTCATTGAAATCAATCTGGGGGAAAAACGCACTGGCCTATAATTTAAGATTATTTGACTGTTCACTGGCAAACGATTAGATAGCATAATCATTTACTGAGCCTCAATCTGCATTTTCTAAAATACTTGTACCTACTACATTAGAGATGAGAATGGGGAAAGGAGAGAAAAATAGCAGCAAGCACCAGACAGCCGAGCTGTTCTGCAACTCTGTAGTTTCAAGTCTAATTTAAAATGCTTTCGGAGGGGCACCTGGGTGGCGTTAGCTGAGCATCCAACTCTTGATTTTGGCTCAGATCATGATCTCAGGGTTGTGGTATCGAGCCCCAACATCAGCCTCCACAGTCAGCAGGGAGTCTGCTTGAGGATTCGCTCTCCCTCTGAACCTCACATGCCCTACCTGCCCCCCCCGCCCTAGGCCACGTTATCTCTCTCTCTCAAATAAATAAATAATCTTTAAAAATAAAATAAAATAAAATAAAATAAAATAAAATAAATGCCTTCGGAAAGATTGAAGGAAGCCTGACTAACACAGTCATCTAAGGTATTTCATATCTGTGCATAGTCACACACAGTCCCGGGTGTGTGTGCATGCACACTCGCACACACATACATACACACACACACTCCTTGCTACGAACTCATCAGGGAGCTCCTCCCTAATTTAGGCCCAAGCTTGCAAAGAAGTCAGTTGTTATTTCTCTTTCCTGACACTATTACATCAAAACAGTATCCAGGCATTAGACAGTATTTATTAGCTTGTAAGGCCAGAGATAATGATCCCATTCAATCAGAACGTATGAATAATTCAAGAGTCCCAATTTCACATAATTTCTGGCTCTACTTTTAAAACCAGTAAAAGAACTATTTGTATCATTTATTTATTTTTGGTGACAATGGGTAAAAGACAAAAGACGTTTTGTTACGTGTGTGTGTGTGTGTGTGTGTGTGTGTGTTTCCTGGAAAGAGAACCTCTTGGCTCTTTCATTTCAAACTGATCAAAGACAGTGTCAAAAAAAAATGTATACATTTGTAAATATGTAAAAGCATGATACAAGGGGGATATACAGTTATTATTTCTATATATTCTTTTTTTCTAAGCTTTTATTTATTTGAGAAAGAGAGAGAAAGAGGGCATGAGCAGGGGAGGGGCAGAAGGAGAGGGAGAGGGACAAGCAGACACCCGCTGAGCAGGGAGCCCAATGCGGGGCTTGATCCCAGGACCCCAAGATCATGACCTGAACCAAAGTCAGACATTTAACCGACTGAGCTAGGGGTTCTTTCTGTATAAATTTGTTGAGGGTGTTTTAATCACTGTGAATAGTTTCATATTATTTTACTCAGGAAACAATTATAATTTCTATAGGACCATTGAAGCTATAATTTCAGGGGTCATTTCTGCAGTGTGCCATCTGAAAAGTACATTTGAAAGAGATGGACTCTTTAACCAGCAAAGAGAAGTTGAAATAATTTAATCTTAGATGGACAATGTTACTACTTCTCATTTTCTAACATAAACAGAAACAGGCAATGGAAGAGGGCACCATTTCCCCTCTAAAGTAGCTCTGTCCTATAGAACTTTCTGTGATGAAGGTATGTTCGATATTTACACTGCCCAATGTGAAAGCCATTAGCCACGTGTCGCTATTGAGCACTTGAAATGTGACTAATGCAGCCAAGGAACTGTATTTTTTTAAAGGTTTATTTATTTGAAAGAGAGAGAAAGACAGAGAGAGAGAGAGAGACAGTGCACAAGTCGAAGGGGCAGAGGGAGGGGGAGAGAAAATCTGAAACAGACTCCACGCTGAGCAAGGAGCTCAATCCCAGGACCCTGAGATCAAAGCCTGAATCAAAACCAAGAATCATATGTTCAACCGACTGCTCCACTCAAGTGCCCCCAAGGAACTGTATTTTAAAAATTATTACTTTTATTTAATTTAAATATGAATAACCACATGTGGCTAGTGACTCCCTGTTGGACATCATGGCCCTTAAGTCCTCAAGGAGAATGGCTATTGGATTATAAATATCAATAGGTAGACATTATTATTAAGGTGTTTTAATCCTTCTTTTACCATTTCTACTGAAACATTCACATTCTTATTACAGATTATCTAGGTTTTTGTGATTAATCCATCGTTCTTTTACCAAATCATTTGGCAAAATTGGAGTGAAATAGTGTTCCAACTGGTGCTTTTGGTAGGATGTACTCTAATGAGTGGGATATGATACAACCACTGGAATGAATCAAGAAGAAGCAATAGACAAGTTAGAAAAGAGAAAGCTTTTATTTGTACCTCAATGGTTTAACAATAGGCAAAAAATGTGTTATTGATTTAAAAGACCTTGGGAAGAGACATTTATTGCGAAACATTCCCTATGAAAATATCTGGTCTTCAATAGTCTAACCAGCTTCTCTAAAAATATAAAATGACTGTACTTTAGGAATTGAAGTGGTGTTGATTGATACTTTTGTCTTTATTATGCTCTTGTAGTGGGTTTTTTCTCATCCCCACAAAGAATATTCTGAAGAAGAGGAATCAGTAAAATAAAAATGAAAGGATAGGAGTCAGTGAGATCAATCAATATACCTACGAGGTTTTTTTTGAAGTTTTTGTAAACAACTACCAAATGCATTGTCTCAATCAGCTGTCCACAGAAGGAAGGTCATTATCAAATCCCAAGATACAGATGCATTTGTTAACTTCCAGATACAGTCCAAGTGTGTGCTTGTGCGTTCATATTAGCCATTAATGAGGGCCGCTTGGGGAGACTTTAAGCTCTTAAACTGGATTAGTGAAAGTGATCAAAAGGACCAATTGAGTTTTGTAAATTGGGTTTTACAAGATAGGGAGTAGACTTTGAAAAGGACTTCCTAAATCAGACATCATTGATTTCTTCATCCCAGCCTTAAAATGAGGGCTATCATTAGGAGGATTTTGAGCAAAATCATCAACTTAATGTTGACACTATCTCCACAGTAGCTGAAATGTGATGTGTTGTACCAACAATTAGTATCAAAATTCTGGAAACAAAATCCAATGGCACTTTATGATTTAGAAGCTACGTTTGAGACAAAAGGTTCTTTTCTCTATAATAGTGGCTAATTTAGAAAGAATCTCATTGGTATTCTTAAGAGTCATTAATAAATACTGATATAAGCCTATGTTATTGGATTTCTGAGCTGGATAATTAGAATGTTGTTGGACACAAGCATAATATTCCTATTTTCTACTACTACTGTTCTTGTTTTGTTAAGAAGGGCCATTTTTTGAGTGTCGGTCTTCGATACATTATTGCTAACGCTCACAAAAGCTTGCAGGGTGCATGTCCCTATTTTGAAAATGAGGTGGAGGGGAAGGTTCAAAGAAACTAGTAAAATTTTTTATGGCTATATGGGCAGTAGGTGCTAGAATTAAATCATCCAGAATCATCCAGTCCATGTCTTTATATGAACTCTTCCTCTATATGATTGTCTTCTCTCCTGTCTTTCAGAAGCACACTGGTCATTGGATTTAGGGCCCCTCCAGGTAATCTAGGATCGTTTCATCTCAGACTCTTACTTCATTGCATCTACAAAGATGCTTTTTCCAATAAGGTCACAGTCACAGTTTCCTGGGGTTGAGATGTGCACATACTCTTGGAATGCCACCATTCAACTACGGTCAGAGAGGCCTATTTTCTTTTTGAACCTCAGAGCCCCATACAGTTGGTCCAGAAAAGGGCTCAAAATACTCCTACTAAGAATGGAATTAACTCATAACAAATGACAGAAACAAAAAACAGGAAGGCAAACTACAGATCTAAGTAGGAGGCAGTATGTGGAGTGATTAAGGGCACAGACATGAACATTAGGCTGACTGCCTTGCTTGCAATCAGTCTCATTCACATGCTCCTTGAAGATAAGCTGTGAACCTCTGAAATCTTCATTTTCCTCATCTGTCTAATAGGATTAGTATCTCCCTCATACATTTGCTTTTTAGGCTAAATTAAAAAACAAAACAAAACATGTCAAGGGTTTAGTATAAGCAAACTTACGGAGCAAGTGCTAAGTAATGCTGGCCATCATTGTACGTTCCCCTGAAGCATCTTTTTATTGTTGTTGTTTTTTAGGCATTGTTATTTATCTATTTCTGTATCTATATACTTATTTATCTACCCATCTTTCACTTATTTGCTCATCTGCTTGTTTGTGTTACTAAATGTGTAACTAAAAATGATTATAAGTAAGAATGAGTCAAACCCAGAAATAGGAGACTTTCTTTCTTAGAAATCACCCTCATGAGCCATAATAAATAAAATGAACATTCTTTTGCTTATAAAGACCCTAAACATCCATCATCCATTTGCCATTATTAATCACTATTATTTCAGGGTTTGTGATAGAAACAGGAGAGTAAAAGATGATTTAGACAATTCTGGCTATCAAACCATTTACATTTTATTCAAGGTGACAAATGAGTTATACAATAATTGCCCTACAGCATATTCGGTGTTTTAAACATGTATGATCAGGAAACCAGTGGAATCAAAGATAATTTGGGGAGCATGCAATTTAGTAGGGCACAGGAGAGGCAGGTCAGAAGACTCCTTACCCAAAGAGTTATACTATAGTGGGAGGAGCATAGGTCCAGAAGTCTGGGGGGAAATCAGAGGAACAAATCCTATCCTTGTCACTAATCAGATATTCTTTAAACTCTCAATAATTCTTTTCTGTAAAACAAGGCTAATACCTATATTAGATTATTGTGTTGAGTTATTTAAATAATGCATTTAGAATAATACCTGGTACCTAGCAAAGGACATATAAATATTAACCATTTAGTTGTTGTTGTTATAATTACTATTAATTAATTTCCTATTGCATAGAAGTTCAACAAGTCTTGCGTCCTTTCTTCCTCTGAATGGCAATTCCCATCTGAGAACCATCTCATCAAGAAAGCCATTTGTACTTGTATTACCCCTCCCTGCCTCATTTTCTATACTCTCTGATAACAGTCCATGTATGTTGCAATAATCTTGTTTCTGTGTTTTTCTTCTCTGCTACACTGTAATCTCCTTGAAAACTAGAAACATATCTTATTTGTACATATTGCCCTAAGCATATAATAAAAGGTTAGTCAGTGACTATTTCTTGGACTGTTAAGATTTCAGATACATACTTTCCCGCTCCCTGTCTAAAAAAAAAAAAAAAAAAAAAAAATCTGATAGGCTATGAAGTTGTGTTACCCTCCAAAAGAAATTTCATATAGATAACTTCAGATCAGAACATTAAGATGAGGTCCATTTAGTATAATTGTATTAGTTTTCTATTTCAAGATAACTAATTACCACAAATGTAGTGATTTAAGATAAACACACATTTTTAATTTAACAATTGGGGTTCTTCAGGGACCTGTGAGGTTAGAATTGAGGTGTGGGGTGGAGTTGCAGTCTCATCAGAACAAATGGGAGAGGATTTGCTTCTGAGCTCCCTCTGGTTGTTGACAGAATTCATTTCCTTGCAGCTTTAGGATTCATGGACACTTGCTTCTTCAAAACCAGCAAAGAGGACCGTGCCTCTCTACAGCAAGGTTGTTAGCAAGGTGGAATCCTACATAATATAAAGTAATCATAGGAGTGATATCCCCAAACCTTGGCCATGTAACATAACATAATAATGTCAGTGACATCCCATCATCTTTACCATATTCTATTGGTTAGAAGCAATTCCACCCACACTCAAGAGGAAGATACTATACAAAGGGTAAATACAAGAGGTAGGGACTATTGGAGTCACCATAAAGTCTGTCCTCCACAGTATTGGTAGGGGTGCCCAAGAGTTCGGAACTTCAGGCTTTTATTGCCTTTATTGAGGACACTGAACCCAGGACCAGAGTTAAATAAGAAAATAGCATATACCAATGCTATATGCATTAAGAAGAAGAAAGAACAGAATGTGAAAAAGAATACAAAATACTTCTAATATAATTCTCTGTAACGAAAATCATATAATGCTGAGGCGTATTACTCTGTGAACTTGGAATTATCTACTAGTTGATATATTTTGGTAGAACCATCATTAGGATGATAATTCATCACACTAGAAGAGTTGTACTGAGCATTACAAATCACTATAATAATACACTGCACCTGATAGTTATTAATTTTAGTGCTGTCTGATTTATCATAACATTAAACCATTCTGTATTTGAAGAGAGACAAATAGAAGTTTATTTTCTTGGTGTTCTGAGATACAGTGAGCATAAGATACTTAAGAATAATAATTAGAAATTAAGAGTCACTGTATATTCTACACCAGAGTCTATGATTATATGGATTTGGTAGTTAGATGTCTTAACTTCATTTGTGTGTGTGTGTGTGTGTGTGTGTGTGTGTGTGTGTGTGTGTGTGTGTTTTAAATAGTCACTCTATGTTTTTCCACATGAAGGTGGTTGGGAAACTTACCTGGATTGTGATACCTGCCTAGGATGCCACATTGACTACCTGAATGATGCAGCCAGTCTGACTGCCTATTCCAGGAGCCTCTTCCCTGTAGGCTACTGGGGGAAGCCCACCTTCTGAGCTTGAGGAGGACTTTGCTAGGAGTTGTGCTTTCCTTATGGAAGCTCTGAATAAAGGCCCAACTCAAAGGACTTTGAGAGTAAGGGAGCTAGAGTTACAGAGTAAAGACATTGTGATGTCAAGTAATAGTGTCACGCAAATACCCGATACCCACAGGACAAATACTAGTCATTCCCAATGGGTTATTTCTACTCAGGAGGATAGACCTAATGATATCCAACAAGCCATGAGTTGGGAAGTACCTATAGCGTCTGTAGTTTACGCACAAAGAGATTAATTTTGATAAACATTTGAGCTCCGAAATTTTCTTATGTATTTTGTGAATAAAATGCTATTCTCCAGAGGCAGTAGCAGCCAGATGTTCACTGTTACAGGCTGAGGAATTTGGTGGCCATTTCAGTGCCACGTCTTAGAAGACAATGAATAGCTATGGAACTATTTCAAGCCAAAGGAGGCTAACATGACAACTAAGTGCCACAGCTAATTCTAAACTGGATCCTGTATAGGAGGGAAGTAAAGTGCTATAAAGGACATTATTAATTCATCTGACTAAATTTAAATACAAATAGTCAATTGGGTAAAAGCACTGTATCAATATTGAGTTTATTGGAGTTAATAACTACACGGTGATTATACAAGGTAAATTCTCTACTTTCAGGAACTACACAAAAAATATGTAGGGATAAATGTTATAATTTAAGTAACTTACCCTCAAATGGTTCAGAAAAATGTGTGTGTGTGTGTGTTGGTGGGCTGTAGGTGTAGGCAAATAATAAAGCAAATGTAGTAAAATGTAAACAATAGATAATGTGTATAAAGAGTGAGTGGGGTTTTTTTTGCGCTATTTTAAATTTGGTAACTTTTCTGTAAGTTTGAAATTATTTCCAAATTAAAAAAAAAGAAATTTGTAATTGGTCTCATGTGATCAGCTTTGACAACAATAATGACCTCTGCAAGTAGCAAAAGGGACAGTGGTAAGTCCATGGTATGTGACTGCACTAGATAATTTTTTAAAAAAGAAAATGACAAATTTGGGTTTTAATTTCTCAGCTCAAGGCACGAATAAGGAGCCAGAAAGTTTCTAAGACTGAATGAAAAACAAAACTTTTTATTTCTTATAATTGTAGGACTGAGGTTTCTGAAACAAAGACCGTCTCTGCAGATGGTTGAGTTATAATGCAAATTGAATTCACAGCTTGCAAAGTCTCCTGTGTTCAAGTTAGGATGTTGACAGAAAAAACTGGAACCAGAAAAACTGGAATGAACCTTGGACCTCGCGTTATGGAGGTATGTATGCATTCTTTTATTTTTTTAATTTTGTAAAGCAAGATATACATTCAGTGAAATGCACAGATAAAATACATGTGATGAAATGTACAGCTCATTAAATTTTGACAAATGTCTACAATTATGTAATTTACACACCAATCAAAATATAGAACATAAGTCTGTTTTAAAAAATTTCTTTTGAAGATTTTTATTTATTTGAGAGAGAGAGAGAAGGACCAGTGAAGAGGAGCAGGGGCAGAGGGAGAGGGAGAAGCAGACTCTCCGCTGAGCAGGTTGCCTGATGCGGGGCTCGATCCCAGCACCTTGGGATCATGACCTGAGCCGAAGGCAGATGCTTAACCAACTGAGCCATCCAGGCACCTGAACATAAGTATGTTTATTTATCAACCTAAAAAAGTACCACGTGCCCCTTTCCAGTTAATCCCTGCCCACCCCCAGGAGTAATCGCTGCTCTGATTCCTATTATCATGGAGGAGTTTTCTTCTTTAACTTTTTGTGTCAGACAGAGTAATAGACACCCTCCCCATGGATGCCCACATCCTAGTCCCTACAATATGTAATTATGTTGGATCACATGCAAAGGGGAATTAAAGTTACTGATCAGCTCGATAGATTGTCTGGGATTATCTGAGTATAACCTGTGTCCTTAAAAATGGAAGAAGAAGGCAGAAGAGAGCATCAGAGGGAGATACGACGATAGAAGTATGGCCAGAGAGATGGATATTTCTGGCTTTGAAGATGCAGGAGCCATGAGACAAGGAATGTGGGTGAATTCTAGAAGCTGGAAATGTAAAGAAACAGATTCTTCCCTAAAACCTCCAGAAAGGAGCAGAATTCTGTCGATATCTTGATTTTAGCCTAGTGAGACCCATGTTAGACTTCTAACCCATGTACCTCTAAGGGAATGTTTGCATTGTTTTAAGCCAGTAAGTGTGTGGCAATTGTTACATCAGCGATAAAATAATACACCTACTATATGCAGAATAATACTGCATGTATTTTTTTGGTGTGACTTCCCTTGCTCGGCCAAATATTTCTGAGATTCACAAATGCAGTTGCATATATAAGCGGAAATAGTGATTTCATTTATGAACATACTACAGTTTCTCCTGCAGGTGGACATGTGAGCTATTTTTAGGTATTATCAATAAGCCATGTGTTCTTACGTTCATTTTGTGTGTATTTTTGATATCTGGGGCTCCCAAACATGAGGCTGGAGTTCTTCCTAACAATTCCTCCCATCAAGTGCCTCCACCTCAAAAGACCTTTCTTTACATTGTGATACTGAGTTCAACCTTTTCTTTAATAAAGCAACTTAGAACACTAGTATTATGAGTATTTCTATGAATAACAGCAGTAAATCACCTTTAAAAAGTTACACATAATATCTTTTGATTCTTACAAAAATAATCTGAAGGAGTCCAGAGATAGGAAACATTTTTCTTAAGTTACTGTGGCAAGTAGAGCTAGAACCAGAATCCAGGCAAGACTTTTGACTCAAATTCTTACATCCTTTCCATTGCATTTCATGGCCTCATATATTCATTCATTAAATAAATCATTTATTCAGTTATTCATCAAATGGTTATGTAATGCTTCTACTATGCTAAGCACTGTGCTACCACTGTCCATTATATATATTTATTTTAAGGTATAATATAGGTGATAAGTTATTGATACATAGCAACAGAAATGTCATATGGCATAGTTTACTTTCCTATTTGCTCATTATAATAGGGAAAGGCCAGCATTTTGTGAGTTTCCAAATGTAACTCTATTTTCAGAAGTGTGACCATTTTAAACATTAAAAAAAAAGGAGAAACTCTTCATATACTTGCCTATGTATACAAAGTTAATTAGTTTTTTTCACTTTTATCACATGACTTAAGTGTTGCTTCACTTGGAAGAAAAAAAGAGAGGTCTCACTTCTAATAAAAATAGCAATATTCGATTAGCTTATTTTTTGATACAATGTAAATGATCAGGCAGGCTCCTGATTCCCATTCTAGGACACTGTATCTACCTACCAGCCAATTATTCTCATTCAAATTATTCAAAACAGCATCTCCTCAACTTATTGACCTTAAAACTTTTAAAAGTTATCATGTATTTTCCAAACACCAAGGACTTGTGAATGCTAATGCCTACTTGCATAAAGGAGCAAGCAAAAAATTACCTCACAGAAAAACTAATAGCTTTATGGGCTGACACTAGATTCAATTTATATGTTTAATATACAGTAAACACTGAATATATCATAAATGCACATTTGGGATCAGCAGTCACTTACAACAAAACATACAATGAGATGGTTACTGGGAGGGTTTCCCTGTGTGTAGTTGGGCAGTTTCAATGCGGTGCCTTCATTCATTTCTCAGCAATTGTCTAGCCTTCCCTGAAGTGGCACACCTTTAGGCAGTTTTTGCATAAAAATAACTTTCTAAGTCTATGTAATTTTTAGACCCACTTACAAAATATTTTTTAGCAAAACATCAGTTTCCCTTGAAGTTCTGCTTGTTTGTTTTTCCAGAACACATATTAATACCACACAAAGCATGGGAAAACCTGGTCTCCTTTCTCTTGCTCTGCTGCTTCTAGGCATGACTCTGAGACAGGGGCTTTTAGAAATGTAGTTTGTATATGGCTGTATTTATCCCTGGCTGCACTCCAAAATGAAACATAAATTATGCCTGCATAATCATTTCCTTTGTTCCTTTCCACCGGCTTATATCATCAATGGTGTTCGTGGATGTAACATTTGGAGTTACAAATGGCAGAATGATAATATGCCAACTTTTAGGCACTTATACACTAAATTTCTTTTTAAAAATGGGTCATAGTTGGACACATAAATACAAAACCTGGATTCTTACATGCAAAGTAAATAAAAAGCATTTTCTTGGTAATGCAGAGCCCCTAAAAAGAAAAGGAGAAAATTTAGATTTGGATAATTGAGCTCATCTTTATCAATGAAATGTGCTTTAACACTCTCATCTTCCTTTCTACCTGCCTGACACCTGCTTACTTTCTGCTTTTCATAGATTTCTTTTCTTGATTCCCAAGAGCAGATTAGGTATGTCTTTACTGTGCTCCCTAACACATTCCAATCACAGCACTTTCTCCCATTGTAATGTGATTTCCTCTTTGGTTTTGTGTATTTCCCAGTGGATTTGTAAAATCTCTATGTGTAGAGATTATTTCTCTGGTTCACTATTGTCTTCTTGGTGCCAAGCTTTGTCTCTATCTAGAGCACACAGTAAGTGCTCTAAATATTTGTTAAATTAATAACTGTTCTCTCTCTTCTACTTTATAGCTGGATATAGATATAGATGCCAAAAGGAATACACACCAAGAATTAACAATTTTACGAGCATAATGTCTCATGTTTTCATAATCTTGGTGTTGATAGCATTGAAAAAGACAATGTCAATAATCTTCTGATGTCTTTACCATCTACATTGGCTGAAAATTTCAATAGTCAGTTTTCCTAAAATGAGTATTGAATAATGTTGGCTCAATTAGATTTCAGCTACACATGTGCTTTGTTTATGTGTCAATTTTTCCTTCACTCTTTTTTTTTTTTTTTCCTTTCTCTCTTCATCTTCTTTGTTGTTGTTGTTGAGTTCTTGCTTAGGAAATACTTTTGGCTGTCAAACAGTTAAATTGTGGGCAGCACTGTTGAGTTTGGCTTCTAGGTGCTTGATGTTCTTATCATTAACTTTAAATAGACTTATGCTATAGGGCTATTATGAAATACAATTTTAATGTTTTCATTTTTTTCAGGTGCACCTTTGAGTATCTTAGATACTTCTCTTTGAGTAAAATTTATAATCCTACACTGTAAGTGATGGATTTCTGAAGGAGTTAAAAATAGTGCAATGTACAATGGGAAAAGTGGAAGAGACTTGTAAGTCCAGACTTTAGCCAGAGTTCTCCAGAGAAACAGAACCAATAGCATGGATGGATGGATGGATGGATGGATGGATGGATGGATGGATAGATATAGAGATAAAGACAAAGATTTTAAGGAATTGGCTCATGTAATTATGGAGGCTGACAAGTCCAGATTCTTGCAGAGTAGACTGGTAGGGTTGGACACCCAGCAAAGAGTAGATGCTGCAATTTAAGTTTGAATGCATTCTGCTGGCAGAATTCCCTCTTCTTTGAGGAGTATCAGTCTTTTTCTATGTAGACTTTCAACTAATTATGGAGAGTAATCTGCTTGACTCAAAGTCTACAGATTTAAATGTTAAACTCATCTTAAAAATACCTTCACAGAAATACTGAGAATGATGTTTGAGCAAATACCTGGTTCCTGTGGTCCAGCTAAGCTGACACATGAAATTAACCATCACAGTCAAGGTAACACATCTCTTTCCCCATACCCAACAGACATAAACAGTATAGAAAGACAAAGCTGTTGTGTGAATCCTGTTTGGGATCTCTTCCACAGAGCAAGGGGAATCTTGGAATCAGTAGCAAACAGGATCAATAGTTTTCACCATTACATTTAGAACGGGCTGTGCTATCAACTTGTATGGCTTTAGGTATTAAGTTGTTCTACAGCAGTGCATCAGTTGCCTCACTGTCAAAGATAACTATAAATTCACACAGATATGGTAAGTAGCAACCACACTGTAGAATACAATCATTCCTATTGTCTGCTTACTTCTGTGATAAATGTAGAGAATCTGATATTGAATATCAGAAATGGAACCCAAGAGGCTAGAAGCTGTCTCTAAATTTAGAGTATAAGATCTAATTGGGTTCTAAATTTGACAAAATGATTGTTCCTTGCTCCCAATCAATGATGAGTGCTAAAAGAAACATAAACTATGTACATGCTACATTTTCTTTTACATTTGTAAGTATACTGATTGCTTTTTATTCATGTTTGAATGCTTCCACAAAGCACGATCAAGAATGCTTGTAAAAATATTTGTCTACATGGGAAAGGGAAGTCCCATGTTTTCACCATGTGGGAAGACAGGTGGCCTCCTGGAAGGGGTCTACTTCTGTATGTCATAGATGGGAATGGCCTTCCCTGATGGAAAACAAAGTGCCCAAAGAACTTGTCAAGGGGCTTGTCTTAAGGTGCTCACAATACCACACAAGAAAGATACTACCCAGTGGGGTCTGTTCTCTCCCTGATGCATGCAAGCTCCATTATAGATAATGGGAATTGCATGTGTATTTGCAGAAAGCGCTACGCTGTGTGAACTGCAAAGGAAAAGAAAACACAGGCATGAGATTTTAAAAGAAAGAAAAAAGAAAAGAAAAAAAGGAAGAAAAGAAACTAAAAACATTTTGCTTCTGTACTCCTATGGTGATAATAAAAACTATTGATGCTGAAAATGAAAGCATACACTTTTTAAAGAAACTAAATGTGGTTACATACCCTCCCAACTATGTGTAAGCTCAGATTCAAGAGCATATTTGGCAACTGGTACTTTAGCTATTCATTTGCTTCCATACAACAGTAGGTATATCACATGGGGGTGTTGACATTATTTTTCCTCTTTTTAAGTATTTATTTTCAATGATTTAAAAATATTATAATTATAAATTCTGGAATTAATATAACTGTATAAATATAAACTTTTTTTAATGTAGAGACCAGACACACAGGCTCTGGTAAGCATGTACATATCCAACTATCCTTCAAATAAAAATGATAGTCATAGGGATCAGACTATTTTCAAGATTATAATTTTAGGCAATATTTGGTAAGCATATAAATTAGTTATTATTAAAACAGGTAACATCAAAAACTGAAACAGAGATGGTGTTTCTTTGATGTACATAAAATTTGGGGAATGTGTAAATATTTTGAATTCTTGCCAATAGCTAAGCACAAATTCCTAGCACAGATCAAAATCTTGCAAAATGAATCTTGGCAAAACAATAAAACAAAACAAAACAAAAAAACAGAAAATACTGCGTCAGTCCCATAAAAGGCAATAAATAGACTGCAAATAGCAATTGCTTTATTTCCAAGTCAATTTATTTTAGCAAACCGCATGGTAATATAATGTCTTTTATATGGTGCTGAAAGAATAGTTTTCAGGGTGACTTGTGAATAGACCCTTTACTAATGAATAACATTTACTACATGATAGTTAATATTCATAATAGAGGAGATATGGCTTCTGCAATATAATTTAATCAAATGCCATAAGAATTTTCTACGTTTTTGTGTTTTTTTTTTTAATTTTAACTGACCAACATCCAATTATCCCTGTGTGTGGTTTCTGTATACAGAGGAAGATAGTTTCTCTTTCACATTGCTGCCATGACCCCTGGGGCTAGAAGAATTATTAAAATCACAGCCACAACTTAGCTTTATCTGGGCAATTAATAATTCTGGAACTTATCTAGTCCCACTGGATGAATTTTCCAACATTTTAATAATAAAGTTGATAAGAATAATTATGATGATGGCATTTATAAAGAGTCTACTCTATGCTCTACATAAATCACTGTTCCTTCTCACAGTAATCCTGCTAAACATTCCCAGTAAAAATGCCTATTACAGATGAGGAAACTGTGCTTAGAAAGCTAAATATCTTTCCCAAGATTACACAGCTAGAAAGCGCTTGAATGACTAAGCCCAAGTGTGTATGACCCTATAGTTAATGTTTTTTCTCCATCTGCCATATTGTATATCTTTATGTAAGTGCTTATCTTGTAATCAAGAATTAAGTTACTCTATATTAAAGGTGGTCAAACAAAAATTTCATATATTTTTTATGTAAAAGGAAAAAGAATATTTCTATATATATTGACATAACTTCTTAATTTTAATATTGTCCAAATAAATTAAAGCCACTATGTCAAATCACATCGTTGCTTTATTATATTTTAAAACATAATACGATGATTAAAAATTTTATTGCAAATAAAAACTCCTTTAAAATTCATGATACTAAAGATATATGGGTTGCATGTCTGTTGATACAGAATGCTTCAGCATACTTTAAATTCTGGAATCGGAGGATGTCTATTAAATTAGGACAGCAAAGAGCATCAAAGTCCTGGGCTATTTTGCTTATCTCAGCCCTTGTCTAAATCCATCACCAGAAATAACAATGTGCCAATATTGTTAAGGTCCTGGGGCATCTATTTTTTTTATGAAATGCTCTATATTTTAGAGTTCCCAACGAGTGCATAGATATTAGAAGCTTTTGCTACCAGAATGAATGCTAAGTCCTTATTTTTTTTTCCCAAAGTTTTTGAAATAGAAAAGAAAACTTCCTTTGGTTTGACTCAAATTGGGTTTCCAGATGTCCAGGGTCAAAGGTTGGAAATAAAAGTATCAAGTTTTGGCCTACTCTAACCAGACAGCATGCCCAAATGTGTGAGAGCTTTCCCAGAGGGTGTCCTTTTGTAGTTTTATTTTTTCTCTTGTCTCTCCTGGTAAGAGGTCCATATTCACTCTGCTAAACTATGCCATTCTAATCCCACCTTGTAAGTGGTCTAGATCTCTTGTATTTATCCTTCGGTAATTGACTGCATTATGAACCCTTAAAATACCTGTCATAAGTGCGTAAATCTGGAGAAGTTGGTAATTCTCTTTTCCTGAGTTTGCCATGCTATGTCGGCTTGGTAACATTTGATGTTCTCTCTTTGTTAACAAACTACTAATATAGGATGAGAAAGGGTGAGAGAATAAAAAACAGAGACACTGTACGTGAGTTTTAATATTTTTGCTTTGGCTGAATGGTTGAACTTGACAATTACTTTATATTTTAAGAATATTTTTTATTTTTAATTTCATTTAATTAATTCATTAATTAAATTAAATTTATGCATAAATATTTATATTTATATTAATATTTATATAATATTAATTAATTTATTTACTTTTTGCTGGTCACATGTATTCAGAAAATATTCTGGAAATTGAAATTTTACCAGCAAATGTATTAAAGGATTCCTTTCAAATGCTTGAATTTGTCAACTTGAAATACCATATTATCAAAAATAAACCTAGAGTAGCACCCATGACTTTTGTTCTTAATTCTTCATGAAATATGTCAAACAGCTTATGATGTTATAATTAACAACTCAACAAATATAAAATGAGCACTTATTAGAGAAGTGCCCAACACAGAGAAGGAACAAAAAAAATTAGTCTCTTCCCTTCTGTTAAGTTGAATTATTATATGTGCCCTCTCTTTTCCATAGTTATTCTAGTGCTTTGGGCCTTTTATGTAGATTTTAAAACTATGGGACATCTCATGAAGCAGTCTGTAAGGTTCTCTGTCTAACCAATGTTTCCCAGCCCCATGGTCAGGAAACCACAAAAAACAGTGAGGGAAGAAAGGAAGAGTTGGAAGTGAGAAAAGAGAAAAATTACCAGGGCAATAAGATGCAAGTGCCAAAATTAATCCATGATCTCTTATCACCTGGGAGAACGAAACAGAGGAAACAATGTGTTACAGCTGTAAGCACAGCAGCGAACTTGAATTGACTTCTGTTCCCAAAACCTCCAACTTTTCATTTCAGCTGACGCAAATACTATGTCCCTATTCAAAAAGGAGAGTTTCTTGTATGTTTCCGCTCCTATCTTTCAAAACTTGTATTTAACCATGGATGACTGTTCTTTGCTCTCTTAAGAGTTTGTTGAACCCATGGGGCACCTTGGTGGCTCAGTCGGTTAAGTGTCTGCCTGCAGCTCAGGTCATGATCCCAGGGTCCTGGGATCGAGCCCCGCATCAGCCTCCCTGCTCAGCAGGAAGCCTGCTTCTCCCTCTCCCTTTGCCTGCCACTCTGCCTACTTGTGCTCGCTCTCTATCAAATAAATAAATAAATAAAATCTTAAAAAAAGCAGAGTTTGTTGAACCCATAAAGCATTGTCTGAGAAAAATGAAATCGTTAAATTGCATCTCTCACAAAATACATGAGCAAATAAAATGTGCTCTCAGATTTTAATTATTCGTTCTACATATGACCTTAATGTAGGGTTCACTTTAAAAAAAAATGGTTGGACCTAAGTTTGAATGCTTTGGATAATATATCAAACTCAAGTCAATTATATAAAAAAGAAATCTACTGGTTGTAAAACCATTCAATTCTAAGTACTATGAATGCAACGTTTAAGGGTATAGCTTGAGGAGTCAGATTGATTGCATGGCCCTTTAAATCCTAAGTGTCCCAATTTGGCTAGTAATATTAGTTGTCTTGTTACTGTTTCCTTGTGTATAAATACCTGTTAGGTTTATTGTGAGGAATACAAGAGGTGGCATATATAAAGCACTCTGAACAGGGTCTAACACTTAGCCGTTATTATGAATTACAATAAAAACTCCATAGAGGCAGGGATTTTTTGTCTTATTTGTTCACTGATGTATTCCAAACACCTAGGAGAGTAAATATGTATGATAGAAGTTCAAGAAATATTTTGGAATAAATAAATGAATCTCCCAATTTAAAGAATAATTTTGTGTTAATCAGTTACATTTTTATGATAAAATATGGCTATTAATTAACATTATTAAATAATATCAGTGGACGGGGCGCCGGGGTGGCTCAGTCGTTAAGCGTCTGCCTTCGGCTCAGGTCATGATTCCAGGGTCCTGGGTTCGAGCCCCATATTGGGCTCCCTGCTCGGCAGGAGGCCTGCTTCTCCCTTTCTCCCTCTCCGAGCTTGTGTTCCCTCTCTCGCTGTGTCTCTCTCTGTCAAATAAATAAAATCTTTAAAAAATAAATAAATAAATAAATAAATAAATAATAATATCAGTAGAGGCAGAAGAAATACAATCCATTTAAATACACAGAAATATGCAGAGGAAATGGAATTTGGATTCACTTATTTTTGTTTTTTAAGGATTTTATTTATTTATTTGAGAAAGAAGAGAGTGAGCGAGAGAGAAAGCACAAGCCAGGGGGAGAGGCAGAGGGAGAAGCAGACTCTCTGCTGGGCAGGGAGGCCAATGTGGAGCTTGATCCCAGGACCCTGGAATCATGACCTGAGCCAAAGGCAGACACTTAACCAACTGAGCCACCCAGGAGCCCCGGATTCACTTATTTTTTATTATTTTTTATTATTTTTATTTTTTAAAGATTTTATTTATTTGACAGAGAGAGAGACAGCGAGAGAGGGAACACAAGCAGGGGGAGGGGGAGAGGGAGAAGCAGGCTTCCTGTAGAGCAGGGAGCCCGACACAGGGCTTGATCCCAGGACCCTGGGATCATGACCTAAGCCGAAGGCAGATGCTTAACAACTAAGCCACCCAGGTGTCCCTCACTTATTTTTAAAAAGGACTCATAGATCTAGTTCAAAAATTAAGTATGTTTCCAAGAGTCACCTAAAGGGGAAATGTCACATGGAATAGTACAAGAAGAATTGGTGGGAAAATGTATAACAAGCAAGTCAAATGAAAATTAAAGTGATACAGTAATATTTATTAGACAAGATAAAATTTGAAGGGAAAACTATTAGTAGTGGCAAAAACTATTCCATACTGATAAAGAAAAATATTCATAAGAAAGTGTAACTAGTCATGAACTTTTAAGTATCTAATAACTTAGGTTTAAATATGTAAAGCAAAGTCTACAGATTAAGATGAGACTGTATCAAATACAGCCTTCCTGGCAAATTTTAACATACTCTTTGCAGAAACTGAGAATCATGAGAAACAAATTAGAAGTTTAACAGGATTTGGACAACATAGGTGAGTTTGATATAATATATCTCTTATGACTATTCCACAAATAGATAACACACATTCTTATCAAATACACATGAAATATTTCAGAAAACTGAACACCTTTTAGGCCATATAAGGAATATCAAAAATATCTTAAAAATAACTATATGTAGGCTACATTGATTGACTACAATGCAATAAAATAAGAAATCAAAAGTGCAATTATAGATAGATATTTCCTTCCCTTATGCTTAAAAACCTGACTCTTAAACTACTTGAAAATAGATGTATTCACATCTAGAAGCCAGAAAAGAAAAAGGAAAACAAAAAAAGGCAAAATAGAAGAAAATCTAAGAAAATATAAGTGGAAAAAGGGAAAAAAGCAGAAGTTAATAAAAAGCACAACAACAAATGCTCAAAAAAGAAAAATAATCTCCTTGAAAAGAATAATGCAATATTAAAGTACAGGCAAGATCAATCAAGAAAATAACATCAAAGGCACATGTAAATAATATTAGGAAAAAAATGGGGCAATAACTAAAAACAGAGTAGAGATTTTTAAAAAGATGCAAGAGATTATGGTAAATAACTATAAATTGGAAACTTAGATGGAGAGGACCGTTTCACAAGTGTTAAGTTTCTAAGATTGAATCAAGAAGAAATAGAAACCAGAGTATATTAATAACAATCAAACAATCTATTAGGTATCATAATTGAAGTTTTAAGAACGTGTTTTGCCAGATTTTCAGAAAAGAGATAATCTCTCTCTAATTAAATTTTGTCTGATAGAAAATATAAACAAAGGTGAACAAAATACAAGGAGGTCATTGGTTCAGTGCTCTAAAGATAATTTTCGTTGTTCCTTTTTTTCTCTGATGTTCAGTGCTTCAAAGCTGTAGGAAAAAAGTAGCAACTAGAATATGTTAATAAAGTGACTCACCACCTGCGCTATGAATTCCGGAAGTAAGTCCCCATTATAAACCCTTGCTATGTGATCCAGATCTAAAGACGCAATCCTTCCATTCCATAATCTCCATCTTTCAGAATGAAGGAACTTACCCTTTCCACAGGATTCTCTCTAAAAAAAGAAGGGTGCCTCACTCTGTAGAATCAGAAACCTGATAACAAAGGTCATTTCTCAAGCATGAATTCCTAATCTTAACCATAAGCTCCCTTCCCATATTTGATAAAGAAAATAGATGCCACCATCACTAATTAGTTGTGACCACCCACCGTTCAACTTCCAGTAGCATACATGAAAATATCCAAAAACATTCTCTATCCCTACTTCCTCAAAGGCTGATGCACGTCCAGGTTAATTGCATTACAATGCCCATTATGTTTATTCAACATCTCTAACGTCTTTCCTTCTTGTGAGCCTTTTCCTCACCCTCCACCAAGATTAAAAATAAAACAAACATCAAAACACTTGTATTAGTTTTCTATTGCTACATAACAAATTACTACAAATTCAGCAGCTTAAAATGAACACAAAAGACTAAAATCAAGCTGTTGGCCAGGACTGCTATCCCATCTGAGGCTCAGAGTTCTCTTCCAAGCATATTCAGGTTGTTGGCAACATCTAGTTCTTTAGGGTTGTAGGACTCAGGTTCATGTTTTCTTGCTGGCTGATGACTAGGGGCTGTTCCTAAAGTCTGCCTCCAGTTCCTTGCTATGTGACCTCCCATAAATAGCTAACAAAATGGGTGTTGGGTTTCTTCCAGGCTATTTGGAGCATACCTCTCTGAGTTCCCCCTCTGAGATCAGCTACAGAAATTCTGCTTTCAAAAAGCTTACCTGGTTAGGTCAGACTCATCCAAAATAATCTCCCTTTTGCTGTATAAGATATCATAAACAAAAGAGTGACATATTGTATTGACAGATTCTCTTCATATTTAAATAAGAGAGAATTACACAGAGGGTGAGGCTCGCTGGGAGCTGTCTTGGAGTTTTACCTTCCATAACACCCAAATCAAATCCAAATAAACAGAAAAGTCTTTCTATCTCCCTCTCTTATTTCCCTTTACAACGAAATGTGAGCTAATACTTAGATTTACTGCTTTCTCTACTTTCTCACCTCTCATTCCAAAATTTATTTATTTATTTATTTTAAATATTTTATTTATTTACTTGAGAGGGTGAGGGCTAGCACAAGAGAGAACATGAAGGGGGGAGGGAAAGAAACAGAAGGAGAAGCAGACTCCCTGCTGAGCAGGGAGGGAGCCCGATGCAGGGCTCCTTCCCAGGACCCCAGGTTTATGACCTGAGCTGAAGGCAGACCCTTAACCAACTGAACCACCCAGGTGCCCCAGAATAGATTTTCTTTTAAAACTATGCCAAACCCATATACACTGTTGTCCACTAGCCATCTTCATTTAGAACATCTCCCAAATGGCATGTCCCAATATGAACTCATTATATCTTCTCTCTTTCACTTCTTTTATTGTCCTAATATAATTAGTCGCCCAGTCAACTATCTGAGCTGAAGGCAGACACTTAACGACTGAGCCACCCAGGCGCCCCAGAGTAAACATGCTTATTAACACAACTTCTAAACCCCATTCTACTCCCCACCCAGATAAGTAATTTGAGAAAAAAAAAATATTGATTTCAATTGTTCTTTTGTATTTTTCAGGTAAACCTTTATCATGGTAATATTCCTGCCCCCCCCCCGGCCCTTGATGTTTTTCCCAAAACTCTATCCTCCCACCCCTAAGCCATATTTTGTTTCAAAATACTCTTTTACATGATCTTGTTCGATTTAGCAACGCTGCCCCTCCCGTGTTACTGCTCCACAGCCTTCCCCATGCCCAACCCCAATCCCTTTCCTTGATCTTGTAGCAATCATTATCATCCTGCTCACTATAATTAGATTGTTCTGTGAGAGGCAGTGATTAATCCTCAGGGAACCAGGTGTCTTCCTAAAGGTAGGATGGTGGCTCACTTGGGCAAATTTCCTCGAACTAAGAAGCAACATTAAAGGCTATCAGATATTTTGGATCTCAGTTCTGCCAGGTGTCTCCCAGACTCTAACACAGTGCTTTTTCAAGACTTAACCCTCATTAACTTTCAGACTTCCGGATATGGATATCTGTATCTTAAAATCATATATTGGCTAGAGTTTGGGAATTTTAAAGTTATTAAAAAGTTAACCCAACCTTGTTTGTGTACAACTGCAGCCCTCTCTTGGGAATGTCATTTACACAGTAGAAATAGTTTTTTGATAAGACAACTCTGGTTTGACAAACTACTAAACATTGCTGGATAATGTTTTAAAAACCCTTAGGCCACCAGCCGGCTTAAAATGGGTTTGTGTCTCATATCTTTGCTTTCAAAGTCCTGCAGTGACTTTATATATATTTTTCTGCTAATTTAGATATCATTGAGCTGGAGACTCCATAGTGAAAACCTTTAATAATCTTGAAGAAAAATACAGTTTGGTACACTAGAAAAGCCTTTTTCTCTTACTTTCTCTGCACATTAAATCTAAAAAATTAATCTCAACTGTTTACTAAAATCTCTAAATAGAAGATTGTTTTTGGCGTTTGCTTCTGGAATAAAAATGCAAAATGATCTGAAATACTTTAAAAGTATTCGATGTTTCAAACTGTTTCTAACACGACACAATTTAAACTTCAAAGAAATGGTGATTTATTCAATAAAACAAGTTGTATGGTTCTGAATGATGGCTCAAAGGACCTTTGCGGGCCCATGCTTTCCCTTAAATCATGGATGGTCTTATCTCAATTTGAGAGCTTGAATAATTTTTTTTTCCTTTTTGTAGCCTTAGTCGCTTCAGTTTGTATATTGTATTTCTTAAGAGGTGACTAAAAGATTGTCTTTAAAAATTGTCAATATATCAACACTGATATGTGATATGTAGAATTGTCTATTGAAATGGAGATAATAACCATAGTTTTTCTGACAATCAGCACAGGTTTGAAAGAAATATTTGAAACAATTTTCTAAATGGAAACTTTAATCAGAAAGAAAAATAGTCTGTGAGAACACATACTTTTTCAAATATTAAAAAAATATTGTTTTACTATATATTGTAATGTGGCTCGAATGAATTTCTTAGATTACTAGATTTAAATGATAATTTTCTTCAAAAGCATCATCAAAATGATTTACCAAGCCTTTGCTTATGAAAGACACTGAAACTAGACAAAGTTAGTTAGAAAGATAATCCCTGAACACTAAAATTAAATCAATGATCCATATTGGGGTGCCTGGGTGACTCAGTCAGTTAAGTGTCCTACTCGATTTCAGCTCAGGTCATGATCTCAGGGTTGCGAGATTGAGCCCTGCATTGGGCTCGGCACTGAGCTTAGAGCCTGCTTAAGATTCTCTCTCCTTCTCTCTGCCCCTCCTCACTCAAGACCTCTCACTCTCTAAAAAAAAAAAAAAAAAAAAAAAAGAATTAATGATCCACAAAAAGTTCTCAGGCTGATATAAATAATCATTAAGATATATTGAGCACATACTATATGACAGGCACTGTTCTTTGTATTTATTTATTACTGTATACTATTATATATAAAAATCTCATTTTTCAGATGAGGAAATGAGGCACAGAGATGTGTGCCTTGTCTAAATCTATTGTCTAAAGTCATATCATTAGTAAATGAAACAGTTAGGATTCAGACTCAGAGTCCATGATCTTAACCATTATGGTATACAAACTTCATAGAAGCAAGTGACTTGATTGAACTCTGTTAATATTTTTAAGTTATTAGCTTTAAAGAGAACACCTAATATGGGTATATAAGGAGAAATAGAAACTGGCAGCAGAAAGCCAGAAAAGAGAAAGGGTAACTGTGTTTTTTCTTGTTGAGGATTCACAAGAGTCTGGGAAAAAGTTATATTAGTATTTTAAAACCAAAAACTTATAAAACCATATGAAAACGTGCATTTATTTTAATTTGACAGTGATGTTTTGCCACCTATTTTAAATATAACCTTTATATTTCATTTATACCAAATTTATTATAGATGTATAATAAACTTGTAGATATATAAATATCTATATATATCTATTTCTATCAGGAAAACTTTTGATCTTTCTAAAATGAGTTATTTCATCCCTCTAAGGACACTTTTTAGGGGTGCCTGGGTGGCTCATTCGGTTAAGTGTCTGACTCTTGGTTTTGGCTCAGTTCATCATCTCATGGGTTGTGATTCGGAGCTGCACGGGGGCTCTGCACTCAGAGGGGAGTCTGCTTGAAGATCCTCTCCCTCTGCCCTTGACCCCATTTCCATGTTCTCTCTCTCTCTCTCTCTCTCTAAAATAAATAAATAAATCTTTAAAAAAAAGAACATTTAAAAAAATTATGTTAGCTACAAATGTATTGATCCAAAAGGGCACCTGCCTCCCAATATTTATAGCAGTAATGTCCACAATAGCTAAACTGTGGAAATAGCCAAGATGTCTATCAACAAAAGTGGTTCATATATACAATGAAATATTACTCAGCCATCAGAAAGGATGAATGCTTACCATTTACATCGATGTGGTTGGAACTGGAGGGGATATTATGCTGAGTGAAATAAGTCAATCAGAGAAAGACAATTATCATACAGTTTCACTCATATGTGGAATATAAGAAACAGTGCAGAGGCTCATAGGGGAAGGGAGGGAAAACTGAATGAATGGGAAGTCATCAGAGAGGGAGGAAAATCCATGAGGGACTCGTAACTCTAGGAAACAAACTGAGGGTTGCTGGAGGGGAGATGGGTGGGGGGATGAGGTAATTGGGCGATGGGCATTAAGGAGGGCATGTGATGTGAGGAGCACTGGGTGTCATACGCAACTAATGAATTATCGAACACTACATCTGAAACTAATGATGTACTATATGTTGGCTAATTGAATTTAAATTAAAAAAAATTGTTATTTTTCTATTATTTTGTGAACAACAACATCAAAGTCTTACAGGGCTTTAATGGAATAAAAATAAAATTAAGCTACTAGCCAGACAAAGGGCTTGCATAAATTAGGTCACTATCATGCAAAGAAGACCAGAAAGCAGTTTTTCCAAGAACAAAAACTTTCCTCTTTCCTATGGTATGACTCAGACTCTGAGCTATAAATAGAGACACATAGAGAGAGGTTGAGATTGCTGATAGTAACTGACAACTCTGCTGGCTATGAATATTGAACTAAACTAATAACCAATCGATTGGTAGCTTATAAGGCTTGCAAAATTCTTTTTAAATGACCTTCACGGGTTTTAGTTAAGTTTATTACTCAATTTGTGACAAGTCATTATAGTATTTCTGTGCATGTGTGTATACATATATGCAGGCAATTATTTTACAGCTATAGTATATGTATGTTCAATTTTAGTTGACCACAAATCACCTTTGGAGGTAGGAGGAACAGAAATAAGTGTGTGTTATATATATATTTATATATTATTTCTGTCATATGTATGTATATTATATATTATATAATATACATATATATAAAATAAGAGTTTTTAGGATACCAAGAATTATTCTTGGCTGGTAACAGATAACCCAGAGATATTTTATTGGTTCTCTCTATAATGGAATTACCCACTTACATGCTTTACTAATATTCATTTACCCCAATCCCATACATTTTTCTAGGACAGAAAAATTAGATTTATTAAGCACATTTTAATATATTTAATAATTCAAAAAGCATAATAAAATAACTTAAATATTTTACCATATGATAATTCTGGAATATTTTCCACAAAATCCATCTTCAAATATAAGTTAGACCTAAGGAACAATTAAATATGTGTTTTTTAATATGTACAATAGTAGAACCAATTGTTCATTTGCTCTAGAAATAAAAGCAACTCGAACATGGACAATTACAGCTGAAGAATCTTAGAAAATCTTTTATTTCCAGTCTTCTGGTTTTTTCACCTTTTACTTTTTGAGTTGGTAACAGAAGTGAATTGGTTGTCATGTCATTTCTGCCTTTTTTTTTTTTACTGAGAAATATTAAGAGGCAATGATATTTTTTTGTCAAAATGCTTTCTTGTCATTGTTTATGTATATGCAAATCATTCTATCAATTCTAGAATGACCCAGGATTCGATTTTGCCAAGTGATGAAGGACTGAAACAAACCCCAAATTTAACTTGTTCTCATTACCCTGGAATGGCCCTTCACCATTTACTCTTTTCTGAAATTTCCCTAGCCCCTTCCCCCAACAAAATACTAACAACTACTTTGTTGCAATTTTTTTAAAATCTAAAGCAAGTAATTTCAAAATGGTCTTTAAAAAATAGTGTTATTGTTATGGCGTTTTATTCTAGAGTAACTTTATTTATGTCTGCAAATTCAACTAATGATTCCTGCCCTAATGAGCCATTGACTGCAAAGATCCGTTTTCACCAGATGGGGATGTTGCATCAGGAAAGAGCATGCCTGTAGCATAAAACAAAGATTCTACTACAACTAAGAAGGTACAGAGGGCAAAACCATCTGTTTTCAAGGTTTGAACATGAAATTAATGCTTAAAAATATTTTGAAAATATTTAATTGTGGTGCTAATGTAGATGATTCACATTTCTTAGATAATCGCAAGTTGCACTTGATTTATTATTTGTTTCTTTGTATCTTGTTAGCAAAAATGATTTTGTTATCAACTACCCTTTCTGCATCCAGGTAAAGATTTACAAAAATCTAAATAAACGATATTTTAAAGAGGAAGATGAAATGTGTTGGATTCTTTTTAAATCTCTTGAGATAGAACTGTAGGTCAGTCTTATGTTACCATTTCACATTTTGCTTGCATTCCAATTTATATTTCCTTGTTCTTAGAGAAAATACTGTATCCTTCGGGTCTTTATGTGGATAACTCTTCACAAATACATTTAGTAAATATTGGTACATTTTTGTTTATATTACATTTTAACTACTATTTTTTATCACATTTTTAAAGAAAAATAAGTGTGGTTGACAAATATCAATGAAGTTGTATAACATGCTTTATTGTATGTGTCTGAGGTGAACGGTGAATATTTAGGGCTGTAGAAAAACAAGTTTTTCAGGAGAACTTCAGTTTGAGGAATTCTTTGAGGTGATTAGCTTAAAAATACCTGAGGATGAGAACATATGAATATATACATAAAAGGGCTTTTTTCCCCTACTAATTTTCTCCCTATATTGTTTCAAGTGAGCAGAAAATAAATGTATAGGATACAGAGTTCACTCAGAAATTATTTATTGGGCATAAATAAGCTATAAATATTACAACTTTATTATTTTGTGTTTCAAATCAGGGAATAAAGAAATTCTTCAAATCTAATGCCTTACTTTTCAGGTTGCTTTGTCACATTTCTACACCTATTGGATCTAAGAAATAAAATAATAGCAATAAGATAATAATAAGAAGGAGGAGGAGGGAGGTTGGAGGAGAAGGAGAAGAAGAATTCTAAATCCTCCAATTCCACCTCCCATGTATCTGGGGCTGTTACTTCTAGGAATTTCAAAGAAACAGCTCCATGAACTTCCACAAGTCTGTCCACTATGGTTATCATACATTTTTCATCTTGTTGTGGTTCCTATTTATCCAATTCCATGGTCTGAAAACTGTCATCAACTTTTCCTGATGAAACTAGAAATGACCATGCAGAAGGATACATATTTTGTTCAGTTCCCCCCGATTTAAAATATTAATTAAATATTCTTTGAAAAATTACAAATCGGAAAATTCCACATTAAAAATATGTATATTTAGGGGCACCTGGGTGGTTCAGTCGTTAAGTGTCTGCCTTCGGCTCAGGTCATGATCCCGGGGTCCTGAGATCGAGCCCCGCATCGGGCTCCGTGCTCCGCGGGAAGCCTGCTTCTCCCTCTCCCACTCCCCCTGCTTGTGTTCCCTCTCTCGCTGTGTCTCTCTCTGTCAAATAAATAAAATCTTTAAAAAAAATATGTATATTTAGCATAATAGGTCCCAGCTCGCAGGAATAGCACCTACTTGTGGTTGGTCTAAGGACACAATGAAATAATTATTAACAATAACAATAGCTAGTATGTATTGAGTGCCTACTGTGTGTCCAGCACTGACCATATATTACTGAATCTAATCAACATAAAGTATTTAGCACAGTGTGTAGCACAAAATCAGCATTGAAGAAATATTAGCCATTATTGTCATTCCTAATTTCCACAAATTCTATGTAAGGTATATATTATTATCCTTATTTCCTAGATGAGAAAATTGAAGCTAAGAACAAATAGCTGGCTCAACAAATATTGCCAATTTTTACTTTACAATGGCTAATCTTTGTAATTACCTCACAAGGTAGCTCTCATTCCCATTTTGCAAATAAAAACTCTGTGGTTCAAAGAAAGTAACTTATAAGTTAAGACCCTGGATTTGAACCTGATTTTGGGTCTAAAGCTCCTACTGGCCCACCCCACTTCACCTCCTGGTTAAATTCCACCTGCTCTGTGTGCAGTCATTCACTCTGCCCTTTCTTGTTCATGAGTTATAGAGAAGTTCCTTTAGACAATGAGTAGTAGGGAGTATGCATGTGTTTTGGGTGGGAAGGGTTAGAGCAAGCTTACTATTAACACGGGTAGCACCCGATTTATGGCAATGTTCACAACGTCTTATTATGTGCCAACTACTGTCTAAGTTCTTCACATAAACTACCAATTTAATTTTTAAAATCGCCCTATGAAGTAAATATTGCTATTGCCCCATTTACAGAAAGAGGACACTGGCATTTCTCTGACTTAACTGGTCGGGTCGCCCAACTAGTAAGAGACGGAATCAGGACCCGAACCAAAGAGCATGCATTCAGTTACTCGGCGTTTATTGAACACCTCATTGGTGCACATTCCTCCATCCTAGAGTTTGAGGGGATTATAAAAATAGTTTATAGCCTAGAGTGGTTGGAATTCCGAATACATATTATGGTTTTGTTTTGTTTTAAAATATATTAAAAGGGGGGACGACTGGGTGGTTGAGTCGGTTAAGCGTCAGCCTTGGGCTCAGGTCATGATCCCGGGGTCTTGGGATCGAGCCCCGCATCCGGCTTCCTGCTCAGCAGGGGAGCCTGCCTCTCCCTCTCCCTCTCCCTCTCCCCCTGCCCCTGCCCCTGCCCCTGTGCTCTCTTTCTTGCTCACTCTCTCAAATAAATAAATAAAATCTTAAAAAAAAATATTGGAAGGTATTATATGAAGGATCTTAGGGAGATTAACCTGGCGGTAAGCGGAAGAATGAGCGGAGCAAGGAGAGACTGGGGTGGGCGGTACCAAGCAGGAAGCTGTTGCAGGGGTTCAGGAATATGCTAAGAAGGGTCTTGGGAGTAAAACCAAGGAGTGTTGGCACTACAGTTGTTTATACACGAAAAATTGATTCTCTTCAAAGCAGAAGGATATGTATATGTAGTGTCGACAGAAATTACTGCTTTGGAATACCTCTAAAGTTAAAAGCAGTCATTTTACAATCACATATAAGCAAAGGTGCTTCTCATTTAATATACCACAAAACCACTTCCAAATGAGGAAATGATTTTCAAGTAACAACACAACAACATTTAGCTTATAAACATTTCTGACACACATGAACATTTAGTTCAAATCTCTTCATTCTACTTTCAACTTAATATTTGTGTATTGAGCATTTTCTCCGTGCCATATACTAGGGTTTTCAATCATACAAAATTAAGTGTACCTGAAACAATCCCAGCCAATGAAAAAGATGGATAAGAAGGAGAATGTAGTTTCTTGAAATCCTTATCACACTTCCATTTTTTTCCCAGTTCAGAATGGGTACATTCTTACATTGCTCCTATCCTCTTGGAAATTATGTGTAATCATATTTCTGTGAAACAAACAGAGTATACATAAATGTTTCTTAAAGAAATCCTGTGGTGAATCCTTTGTTGTTAATTAATCACCTTTATTGTATCTGGCTGTCAATCTAGAATTTCATGCTCTATCAGGCTTCCTTAGAGTATCACCTATATTATTATTTGCTCCAACAATTTATTAATGAGCCCTCCTTTATTTGAAGGCAGAGACCAATACCAAAATTACAAAATTTTGTAAATTACAAAACTAGAAAAATTTGCAGGAAATAAGGTTTTTATTTTTCCTAATCCAGATGAAAAAATTTGAGCTATGTAGCATTTCAGTGTCAGTAATCATTAAGGTATTTTTAAAATATATTTTATCCCACAGGGAAGGTGCCAAATCTCATTTCTCAGTTGTTTTTCAATCAGTTTTACTTGGTGTGATACAGGAAACATAAAGCAATCTGAAAAAAAATACTTTGAGTTAAATTTGATTCACAGAATCTGATGCTTGTTTGAAAAATGCCTATTTTCTTTTATGTCTGTTTTGCTCCCAGTTGAAATGCTGAGGTAGAGATGAGCACAGATAGCTATAGATTTTTCTAACACAAAAACTGAAGAAGAGACTCAAATCAGGATCTTGTTATGAGGAGTTAAGAAAATCAGATTGTGCCAAGGCCCCAGATGTGTGTGTGTTTGTACACAATGAGGAAGCCACGTTCTTTGGTTACTCCCATGAGCTACCTGCTGTAGGGCGCGATCTAGTGATGAGTGCTTACTTAATTGTAATAAACCAGTCAGCTCTTTCTTGGATAGCAAATGAAAACCCAGAAAATTTTGCTATGTCACAGCTATTTAAAAATTTTAAAAAGGCTCTGATATTCATATTTTGCATATCAAACACTAGCCTTATGTAAAGCTCTGATCTCTAATGTTTGGGGATTTTAGTAGAATGGGCAAAATATGGACCAGCTAGAGAAAATTTTAATGATGTATAAATAAGATCAAAATATTGCATAACAGATTCTGATTGCCTGTCTCTTATTCCTTATTTTTATTTTTTTCATCCTGTTTTATAACACGTTAGAATATTAATAATAAATATATGTGAACATAAACTATTTATGCCATTGCTATGGCCAGAGGACTGGTTGATATTTAAATAAAGAAAAAAGAATCAGCAAATAAGATAACTGGTTTCCTGTTTACACAGATAATATAAAATTGAGTTATTCATTAATTAAAAGGCTTATAATTAATTGCAGTCATTATTAATTGGAATTAACTATAGTCTTTACATTCTCTGAAAGAATGACTTTCCACAAGCGTATCTGAACTTGAGATATTTTGCATTTTATATCAGGAATCTGAAGTATGATAATAAAAGTCTATTCATGTCTTCAATAAATATATGCCATCTCTCTTAAGCTAAAACATTTTTAGCCCTAACCATTTACAGATGTGATGAACATGCATTATTTGTACTGTTTTATTGATGTCATTTTTATTAAGACATCAATTATTATTAGAATCTTTAATTGATTTCTAGCCCAAATGTTACCACAATCACTACAGTGTTAGTGTAAGTGTGAAGTTACTTTTAGAACTTCAGAACTTTTAGGTTTGATGGGAGGTTGACTACTGAGATGAATTTCAGAGGGAGTAAGCTAGAGGATGAAGAGAGACTTTGCAGGGACTTTAAGGAAAATGACTTGGAATTAGCAACAGCAACCATGTCTTTGGGGAAATATTTCTTGTGGACAACATAGTGGACCCATTTGAAAACAACAAAGTTTGGTTGTTGATGAAAGGAGATGGGAAGGATTGTTAACATGACCTACTTCAAATAACTGAATGGGAGAGTGACAGAAAGAAAAGTGTGGGGGCCCCTGGGTGGCTCAGTCATTAAGCATCCCTTTTTGGCTCAGGTCATGATCTCTCTGTCCTGGGATCGAGCCCTGCATCGGGCTCCCTGCTCAGTGGGGAGCCTGCTTCTCCCTCTCCCACTCCCCCTGCTTGTGTTCCCTCTCTCACTGTCTCTCTCTCTGTCAAAAAATAAATAAAATTAAAAAAAAGAAAAAAAGAAAAGTATAATCCAGTGAAAGCTGGAAGACAGAAGGAAAATTTGGAGAAAAATTCTTTAAAAAAAGTTTTCTGAGTTCAACTTGCCATAGTTTTGTCTTCACAGCCTCTAATATAAATCTACTTACTGTACAAGAGGGCAACATCTACGGGAAAAGGATGTTAGTATTGCCAACAGAGTTAAGGTCAGTTCTATGGAGTGTGATAGCACCACAGTAGGAGTCAGGAGTGGGTCCCCAGCCTGAGTCTATGACCATGTGACTGCATGACTTGACAAAGGTCACTTAAACTCTAGAATTCAGTGTCTACCTTTGTTCAATGAATGTGGCGCATTAAACATTTCTAAGATTGGATGATATTCCAGGTTACAGACTTGATCACCAAATCGGGATTTAGTGGAAATTTTTAGAAACGTGGCAGAGAAGGTACTTTTACTTTTCTTAACTAGAATGAGACTTACCTCTACTCTTATCTTGCTGAGAACACCTAAGTGCTAGCTGAACTGACATGCAAGATAAGATTGTGTCACCATTCTGACTGGGACATCTTCAGGAGTGTCACTGACAATGCACCGATGATGCTCAACTTAGGAACAAGCACAGAGTTTTGACTTTTTACAGCAAGTCATGCAGTGCAGTTTGTCTCCCATATGGAGAGTGTATTATTAAAAGTATAGCTTTATTAGGGGAAGTGAGTTAAAGGACACTAACTTGGCAGAAAATATTGAGTGTTTGGGACACACTGTACGTCTGAAAAAGGGGGTGGGTTAAGTTGTAGTCTTTTTTCATTTTTATTTCTTCTGCCAAATATATAAATATAAATGAGCAAGTGAGCAAGCACATAGTGAGAGCTACAAAAGATACTGTTACATTTTTTAATGAAGAATAAAGCAGAGTAACAGGAGTAGGTGTTAAGTCTGCTGTGTGAGCTACATTGAAATGGTATCAATGCAGAGAAATACAGAGGGTATCAGGATTGAGGTAATCATGGTCTGATTGCAATTGCCCCTTGAACAACGCAGGAGTTAGGGACGCCAACCCCCTTGTGCCCTTGAAAATCCACGTATGACTTTTGAATCCCTACAAGCTCAACTACTAATAATCTACTCTTGACCGGAAGCATTAGTGATAACATAAACAGTCAATTAACACATATTTTGTATGTTATATGTATTATACACTGTATTCTAACAATAAAGTAAGCTGAGGAAAGGAAATGTTATTAAGAAAATCATAAGAGAAAAGACATTTATGGTACTGTCCTGTATTGGTTGAAAAAAATCCATGTATAAGTGGACCTATCCAGTCTAAACCTATGTTGTTGAAAGGTCAACTGTACCAATCTTTAAATTAATAAGTGCTCATAGAAAGGCTGAGTTAACTCAAGGGAAGACAGTAAATGAGGGTCTTTGAATCAACAATAGTTTACATTTTGCTGTGATAGAACCATATCTCCCACCCACAATCTGAATTTCCCTCAGAATAAATCAAATCAAGCCCAGGTCATTGTATTATGCTGATAAGTCACAACATGATTACTGCTTATGAGTTCTGTAGCCCATTCACCTTATTGTTTACAAATATTGCAATATAGTCTTTCATGACACTCACTGGCCTTTGGGAACATAAGCTAACCACAGTTTGATTTGATAAAGAGCAGGAAGTACAAGGGATTGTTACAACATGCCTGGAGCAGTGTTACTCACAGTATGCTGGCAGCATTACCATCTCCTGGGCACTTATTAGAAATGCAGATTCTTGGGCCTATCCAGACCTACTGAATTAGTAGTACTAGGGGTAAGAGCCAGCAGTCTGTGTATCTGTGTCTCAGCAAATTCTTCAGGTGATTCTGATGGGTGTTAAAGTTTAAGAACCATGACTCAGTGGTTCTTCAATTTTGGCATTCATAAAAATTATCTGAGGAGCTTTTTAAAATTCACAGGGCAATGTAATCCCAATCAAGGTCCCAACAGAATTTTCTTTGTAAATTGATCAATTAATTTTAAAATTTATGTGGAAATTCAGAGAGCCAATAACAACTATGGCAAGCTTGAAAAAAAACTCCACAAACAAAGCTGGTTTTTTTTTTTTTTTTTACACTATAAGACATGGTAAAAGCTATAGTAATGAAGCCAGTGTGGTCAAGAGGCAAGAATAGACAAATCCAACAATAGAGAGAATCCAGAAATGGACCCACACAATGTGGTCATCTAATCTATGACAAAGTTGACACAAATAAAGCAGCAAAAAGTGTGTCCTTTCCAATAAATTGTGCTGGGTTAATGAATGTACATGTGGGAAAAAGGATTAATCTTTACTCTTACTTCATTCTAGGCACAAAAACCAATTTTAGCTGAATCACAAATACAAACATAAAAGAACAATAAGCTTTGAGATAAAAACAAGAAAATATTTCTATGAACTTGGTATGGGCAAAAATCTCAAAGAAATAACAATTCTGACTATAAGAGACTATAAAAAATTACTGCATTAAAATTAACTTCTTTCATCAAAACACTACTAAGAGAATAGAAAAGCAAGCTACATAGTAGAAGAGATTTGTAACACATAAAGCCAGCAAAAGACTTGTATCCAGAGAGTTTAAGAACTCCCTCAAATTTGGGCACCTGAGTGGCTCAGTTGGTTGAGTGTCTGACTCTTGGTTTTGGCTCCAATCATGACCTCCCAGTCATGGGATCCAGCTCTGCGTTGGGCTCTGCACTCAGCACAGAGCTCAGAATCTGCTTCGGATTCTCTCTCCTTCTCCCTCCTACTCGTGTTCTCGCTCTCTCTCAAACAAATAAATAAATAAAATCTCAAAAAAGAACTCCCTCAAATTAATATGCAAAAAATAGACAACCTTTCAGAAAAATGGAAAAGAGACTTTTACAGGCACTTCACAAAAGTTCATGTCCAGTTGTATAGTAAATATATGAAAGAAAAGGTACTCAACTTTCTTAGACATCGGTGAAGTACAAATAAAACCACAGTGTGACACCACAATACACTTATTTCAAAATGGCCAAAATAAAAAAGACAGAAAATACCAAGAGTTGACAGATAAGAAACAGCTGGAACTCTCTTAAAATGCTATCAACTCTACTTCTTGGTATATGTCCAATAGAAATGAAAACATTTGGTCACCAGACATAGTCCAAAATTGTCATACAGCAATGTTTGTAATATCACCAAAGTAGAAATGAACCATCAGTAATATAATATAAATAAATTTTGGTATATTCACTCACTGTGATACCATACTGCAGTGAGAAGGGGAAAAACCTCAGAGTGCCTTGGCAGCTCAGTCAGTTAAGTGTCTGCCTTTGGCTTACGTCATGATCCCGGGGTCCTGGGATCGAGCCCTGAGTCGGGATCCCTGCTCAGGGGGGAGCTTCCTTCTCCCTCTCCCTCTGCCTGCTACGCCACCTCTTGTGTTCTCTCTCTCTCGTCCTCTCTTCCTCATGTACGCTCACTCTCCCTCTCTCTCTCAAATAAACAAATAAATAAATCTTAAAAAAAAGAAGGGGAAAAGCCTACAATTGCACACAAAACATGAATGAATTTCACAAATACAGTGCCAAAAACTAATCCATGGGAATAGAAGTTGGTGGTGGGGATATGGGATAGTGGGAGGGTACAGAAGGAGGTCTTCTAGGGGAATCTACTAATATTCTGTTTTTGACTTGGATACTTGTTACATGAGGATGTTGAATTTGTAAGATTTAATGAGGAATACAATAATGATAGGTGCACTTTCCTGTTTGTGGGAGATACTTCAATTTTTAAAAGTTTCCAAACAACAACGACAAAAAAGATCAGAGCATAGTGAAAGCTGCATTTTAAAAACACTGGTCAGAAAAAAAGATAAATAACAAATAAATAAATAAAAACACCTGTCAGGATTCTGTCTCCAACTGTAGACTTACATCATGTACTTGATGTCTGTACTTGGGCATCTAATGGACATCTTAAATTCAGTAGGTCGATAAATGAGCATCTGGCCTTTCTTCCCAAAACCTCTTCCTGCAGCTTTCCCCATTTCGTAGTAAAGGCAAAAACCTTGGAGTCATTGTTACGTCCTCCCTTTCTATCACATCCCATTTTTCAGCTCTTCAGGTTTTAAAAATAAACCCTGAAATCCCACTGTTTCTCATCACCTTGACTGTTACATCCCCATTTGAACTATCTTAATCTCTCACTGATGTTATTACAGGAGTCTCCTAACTGGTTTTCTCACTGTCTCTACCCAGGTCCCTCTCCCCATATTCCCTATTCAACACGGCAACCAGAATAATCCTTTTAAAATGTGAGTCAGATAATTTTTCTGATCAAAACCCCATGATTCTTCATCTATTCTGAGTAAAGCCCAAAGCCCTTGCAATGTCCTACAAAGACCCACACAGTTTGCTTCTTACTTACCGTCTTCACCATATTTCCTACTACTCTATCCTTGTTCACTTTCTTCTGGTCACACTGGACAAGTTGATATTTCTCAAACACATCAAGAGTGCTCTTCAGAGAGTGTTGGGCAGAGCATGAACTTCTGGATAGAACACTCTTCCTCCAGATGCCCCCCTGGCCAGCTCCCTAAACTTCTTCAAGTCTTGGTTCAAATATCACCTCAATAATCATATATGAAGCTACAGTACACATCTGACAACTTCTACCACTTACCATGCTATTTTTGTCTTGTAGTACACATAATCTTCTAATATATAATTACTTATTATGCTTTTGCTTAATGTCTGTCTCACTCTCTAAAAAGTAAGTTTCATGAAGGCAAGAATTTGTGGCAGTTTTGTCTATTTATATCATTGATATCCCCCAAGTGTCTAGAAGTGAATTGACTTGTGACTATGTGACTATGACTTGACTCATAGTAGATGCTCAATACAAATATAAAATTTATATTTTATGTCTACTTTTTAAATGTTTCTACTTTCCCCTGTTCCCACTAGAGTGTAAACTTCAGAATCTTTCCTTTGTTCACTCATGAATCACAGATTTCCAAAAAAGTGTCTGCCACATTATAGTTACTTGTTAAGTATTTATTGAATTAATGAGTATTAAACCACTAAGCATGGGGCAGCTCAGGTACACATGAAAAGTCATAAAAGTATTCTAGCATATGCTATGTTCTGGCCGTGCAAATAGTTGAATATTGCTGGAGAGTCACACTGAGAAAAGAGTAATAGAAAGAGATGAGATTGGGAACAGAGTCAGGGGAGAAATCATGATAAAAATATAAGCCAGGGAACATGGAGAGGGGCAAAAGTTCTAGATTTTATCCTTGGACAGAAAATGAGAAAACATGGGAGAATTTTGTGCAAGAAAGTGACATGATCAGATTCAAATGTTAGAAATATATCTCTGACAAAAGAGAAGAGAATGAACTGGAAAAGTCTAGACTAAAAGAAGGCAACTGACAAGTGGAGAACTGTGGTCACTTTGTGATAATTAACAGCTGATAGCAATATTTGACATTTTCCACTTTACCTTCAATGGAAAATTTAATTGGGTAGGTAAAATACTAGATGATATGAAAATATATTTATAAAAGTTGATGACATAAAAATGCTAATATATTTTTCTCTTCATCTCAGAGGACTAAAACATAGATTGAAATATCATGTTTTATCATTTTTTTAAAGATTTTTTTTATTTATTCATTTGAGACAGAGAGATACAGAGGGAGAGAGAGCATGAGCAGGAGAGAGACAGAAGGAGAGGGAGGAGCAGGCTCCCTGCCAAGCCTGGAGCCAGACGTGGGACTCGATCCCAAGACCTTGAGATCATGACCTGAGCCGAAGGCAGATGCTTAACCATCTGAGCCACCCAGGCTCCCCAATGTTTACTTTTTAAAATATGAAGCCAATGGGAGTCCTGAAAGGAAAACCATTACAATTTATCCAAGGAAAGTACTGATTTGGGGCTCCTGGGTGTCTCAGCCTGTTAAGCGTCTGATTCTTGATTTCTGTTCAGGTCATGATCTCAGGGCCGTGTCGGACTCCCTGCTCAGCAGGGAGTCTGCTTGTCTCCCCTCTTTTCTGCCCCTCTCCCTGCTCATGCGCATTCTCTCTCTCTTTCTAAAATAAATAAGTCTTAAAAAAAAAAAAACTACTGAGTCTTTAATGTTGGAGTTCTTCCTTAATGATCTTTTATAATCATCTTCACATTTCCATCACTTCTTCCTAAGCAGTTGCATTTAACCTTAATTGTTATCAGAAATGAGCAATTGAAACGTTTTTGCCTCCATGCAAGATCTCGCCTCCAGTTTCATATACAGAAATACATATACAAATACTTGACATACCCACTTGTATGACTCAAAAGTACCTGTGTGTCAAATTCAACATAACCAAATTGAACTAATTATTCTATCTCCAAATCTAATCCCCTTTCATGAGTTCCTTTCTTGGTGAATGGCTCCACCAAACCTGCAGAAATAGGAACATCATCCTTGACCTTCCCACTTTCTTACCTATTTTTTCCAACAGCAAATATTATCAAATTATCACCTAAAATGTTTCTCAAATCTTCATACTTGCCTCCATCACCATCACTATCACCACTCTATAGTTCAAAGTTACCATCACCCTTTGCTTCAATCAGTCCACTGGCTTCCTAACTAGTTTTCTCTCAGACAGTCTTGCCCCTTCCCCCATCTCAATTTATTCTTCCCACTCAAGCAAAAATAATGTATTCAATATGCAAATCTGATTCTATCAAACACATGCTTAAAATTCTTCAAAGGCTTCTGATTGATTTTAGGATTAAGACCAAAGTCCTTTATGAGGTCGGCATTATCTGGCTCCTCCTACTGGCCCATTTCTTGTGCATAAAAGTGTCATTCATCTCATCCTCCTGTCACATGGCTTTTGTACTTTCTTCTCCTTCCACCTGACATCCTTCCATTCACCCCCATTTTCTCCTGGATAATGACTACTCATCTTTGGATCTCAGCCCAACTCTCAGTTCCTCCGGGAAGCCTACCTGATTCTTCAGAACATGCCAGATCTTTTACATGCCTTTTCCTTAAGGCCCTGAGCACAGTATAATGTACATTTTGCCCGTTTGATTATGTTGGTCAACGTCTGTGCCCCTAGATTGCAGTCTCCACAAAGACAGGGAGTATCTGTACACAGCACTGTATCCCAAGTACCTAGAACAGAGCCTAGAAAATTTTCCCCTCCATATATATTTGATGATGAAAGAACCGTTTGGGGAAAGCTGACTTTATAATGAATGGCAGTGAAAAGCAAGAGAATGTCATCAGCTCACTTGGCCTCATGGATGTCCGACAAAATAAGGCAAAAAAGAAATCTAGTTTAGAGCATAGAACATCAAAATTGACCTCCTGGGAGTTTGCCTGGGCTGCCTTTGATTCTCAGTTTAGTGTCGGTCCTACCTAGGACAGCATTCAAAAGAGTCTTCAGTTGAATTCTGAAAATTAGATACCGAATCACTGGCTTAGAAGAATTTGGGCTTAAATTAAACAATAGCTGAGTTATAAGTTTTAATCATTTTTCTTACTTTAGAATATCATCTGACATATATAATAACTACATTAAAAAAGATCTCACTATCATAAGGTAAAGGACCAAGGAACCTAGAGAAGCTGATTCTGAGACTTTTTCACACTTCTGGAACACTTGTTTGCAGAAAGCTGAATGTTGATAACAGCTTAATAGATCAGGCAGCTACACAAGAACCTAGCACAGGCGGTATGTATTAAGATCTGCTTTGGGGGTGCTGAAGGGTTTTCTCTTTTTTGAAATGTGAGATCTAATATAATTTGGTTTTTTGCCTCTTGCCACTGTTCTCACTCCACACTTGCCGTTTTACATATGATTATTGAGTTGACCTGAAAGGCTTTTAGGTTGGGAGGTGCAAGGTCAGTGTCCCGGCCACCTCCCAATCTCCGTCTGCACCTACCTCAGACATGTCTTTGTACTATCCCTGCTGGACACTGCACCTTTCCGTAATTATAAATGTCTGTTTTCAGTCACTTCAAAGCTTTCCCAGCACTGGGAGTCCTCCTTCAAAGCCTCTGCATTGCTGAGGAACTTCTGTCATTGACAGGAGGTCCTGCTTTGAAGTTTTTCATGCCATTTATTGATTTCCCCCCTTTAAAGATGTTCAGATTAGAAAATGCTTCACCCCCTTTGAAAATGTGCATATTTTCATGATGCGGAAGGGTTAATCCTTTGAAGATATTTACATTTTATAGCAGTGTCCTTATATGAAGAAATTTGACATCAAATATGCCACATGCTTTGTGGCGCTTTCCTTTTCTCTGCTGGATCCTTCAAGATCAAGATCTTCCCAATTTAGTGTGTTGTTGGTTTTTATATTATGCATTTGTTCCTTTTTAATGCAATGCTGAAGGAACTCAATAAATGTGCTAAAATGAAAGAGCTTGCATAATTTAGAAAAGGCTTTTATGTCAGTTGTTTATAGACATCTTCTCAAAGTTGGGGCACTTTTAATGTTTGGGAGTGTGTACAAAGTTTCCTTGATCTCCTGACCATCTGCAGTGTCCTAATACTATACATAACCACCAACAAAGGTTAGCTTTGAAAATTAGCTCTATGTTACCTACGAAGTGCACATTTCATTCATATTTTCTTTTATGTGTACGCACTTAAGCCTCAGTTTCCTAATATTTTTAAAAAAAGAGCATAGGGATACCATGAGGATTAAACTAAATCTTCACACTATAAAGAGTACTTCACACAGTTTGTCAGCTACGTCTATGGCAATTAAATGGCCAAATTCAATTAAACCAATATTGGATAACAGCCTATGTAATGTTTCAGGCATTCGCTTCAGGACTGTCCCTGCTGATCAGAAGTATACTACCTTTCCCTCTAATTAGCTGATTTCAGCAATTCTGTCACTCGGAATTTCTGTCATTTGGCATAGACTTCGATTACTGTTAGAATAAAGTACTATTGGGAGAGTTAATACTTTAAGTCCTTGGTGTAAATGAAGATTCTGAATGTGTGTCATGGTGATGGGAAGAAACGAGAAAAAGAGGAAACTGTGCTCAAGAGGAGAAAAAGAAATGGGGAAATTGAGGGATGAAAGGGGTAAAGGAAGACTCCAAATGTGAACTTGCACACAATTCTTTCAGGTTAAAAATAAACTTAGCATGCATACACACACACACACACACACACCCCGTCCATAAACCGAATTTATAGCTAAATATAATAAGCAGTGGTACAATACATTGAAGGACAGGTGCTAAATCTAGAACGCCACACACAGAAAAGGAAAATAAATATAAGCAGGATGAGTTTTGATACCTAGTGGACTTGTAAACTCATATTAAATGTAGTCCAGTTGTTAACCAGGATTCATATGTGACCTCTCTGTGCGTAATAAAAAATAAAGTGGAGCTATTTAATTTCTGTGTTTGGTGTAATAAGATTGTAATCATAATGCCAGGGAAACATTTTCATTTTCCTGGATGGCAGTGATTAATTTTCATTTCTCTAGCACTCTAAACGTATTGCTTCATTCAGTAATTTAATCATTCATTTATTTAATATTTATACAGTGTCAAGGAAGTACAAATAGCCAATAAACATATGAAAAGATACGCAGCTTTACTATTCATGAGGACGGAGTAAATGTAGAGAACATGAAGTATATATTTTATCCATTGGGGGCTTAATAACACTGAGTGTTGTTAGGGGTGGGGAGGAATTAGCATTCTTGTACATCGCTGATGGAGCTGTAATTCAATGTTGATTTTTGGAGGGTAATTAGGAATATCTATGAAAACGTAAATGTGTATATCCTTCAATCTAGGAATTTTTTCTTTCAGCTCTATTATGGAGAGACGTGGTAATAGAACAATAAAAAAGAGGAGAAGAGGAAAAAAAAGAAAGAGAAAATTTACCTAAATATCTAAATAACCATCAACAGAGGAATGTTTAAGTGGCTTAACAGGTAATCATTGCACACAATACTACAAGGCAATTGAACGAAAAAGCATAACCTGTGTCTATATTCCCTGACGTGGAAAAATTTTTTCAACCATGTAGAAGGAGAAAAAAAGCAAGTTGAAGACTAATGTATACGGAGTGATGTCAGTCATAAAAAATGCACAGAGGATATATTTTGTATGTATTCTTATGTGTGTGTAAAAAGTGATGACAATGCTCACTTCTGCTCCAGGGCTGCATTTAAAGTGTTAATCACAAGGAGCCCTTAATCTATATTGATTACACATTACATGAAGAACAAATTCTTGTTTTCTTTGTGTAATTCAAAATAAAATAAATTAAATTAAATTACATAAATATGCATTTTATAGATCATCCTCTAAACAAGTTAATATACTAGATTCTATCCCAAATATGCAACCATTGAACTTGTCTGTTAGACATTAAATGTGTATTTAATTTTGTGAAAGTTCTCCATTTGTCAAAAAATCTAATGTACTCTTACTAATTTCTTGGAAGTGCAAAAGGGATATACCTTTATGCTTTGGGATTGGGTATATCCAAATTACCCAAATTACAGCACCAGAGGTACCTTGGATGCAAGGTGTCTGCCTTGGTCTACATAATCAGTGGACACAGTCAAAGAATGTGTTGAACAAGCAAAGTCTCACATATGTCTTTCTATCCAGCCAATCACCCAACAAATTCCCCTCACTCCAGAGTTGACCTAAGGGTCTATTGGTGCCAGGGCAATAAAGGAAAAGAACGGCTTGAAAGATGGGCTTCTTGAGTACATCATTGTAGATTATCTTCCAAATTCATCCCCATTTTCTCAAAAGGAAATATTGGAAAATAGAACAATATATGTCCTGAATTGTACATGTAACATCAAAATGTTCAGGTTTCAAAGACATTCCATGTCAACGAGTCCCCCTCCCCTTTTCTCAGTCTTTCTTATAAGAAAAAAAGGTATATTTTCTCCTCTCAAAAGAAACTCAATCCCAGACACTTACAGTTTCACTGCAAAATCAGAACCCCTGAAGTTCAAGTTGATTTTGAACATAGTACATTGCATTCCAATATACTGATTCTGTTCTGCAGTCTTATAACTAGAAAAAAAAAAGTTACCTTGTTCATGAAAGAACAGAGTAGCTATTGATGTAAATTGTTGCAACATATTTGACCTTAATATTTGGTATACAATACGTATACGTTTTTTCGTTAAAGTATAGTTTCTTTCAAAATTGTTCTATTTTTCACATTTGCGGGATTTCTCTTTGGATTTTAATTTTTTCCCAACACCTGAGTCTTGACCTAAATTGCTAGCCAAGCTAGCTGTTTTCTGGGCTTTTTATTTTGAAAATTAAACATAATTTTCATATGGCCTGTCCTAGATTGTGATCGTTATAGCCAAATTTTATCTTATTATTTTCTCATTAGTGAATATTGTCAAAGAAATCAATAGCAGTTCTTTCTCCAAGTCATTGACCCACATTATTTTTCAGTGAATACATAGTGGACTTGGCCTTTCTGTACAATCCTCCATTGTCTCACAAGATTATTTGATTCCAAGAAAAACATCAGAATGTAAAATTCTAAGGGAAAACCTGGATTGGTTATGGCTATTTATCTTCACCGTTGGGTGTAAGAGCAACACCAGTAAATTAAATTGTCCAAAATAAAATGCCCCATTAACATTTGAGGAAAAAAAAAAAAACAACTAAAAATGTGGTAGAACATGTGCCTCTAGATTTTTATCTACTAATGATGTTTCTAAGATTTTAGTGTTTATAAAAACTGCACACACGTGAGTTTTTCTTTCTCTCCAAACTGAAAGTGACTCTATATCGTTAAACAACATGTGCTGCCCGTGTGAATGGTTAGTTGTTGACCTTTATTTTTTCCTGTGGAATAATGGAAAGATTTTCCTTCACATGCTGCGGGCACTTTCCAAAACTTGTTGAGCTCTCTAGACTCCAAAATATAAAATAAAACAAAATTAAGAAAACCAAAAAAATTAACAGTATCAGTTCTCAGCCCATTAATGCATATTGAGCACATAGACTGTCAGCATCTGTGATGACAGATAGATGGGTATTATAGGGACTCTGTTCACCCTAACCCCCAAAGATAGTCACGTGGGGAGCCCCCATGTAGCCAGACACCTTACAGTACAAGGAAATAAGCACAAAATCACACGAGCACCAGCGACAGAGGCAGCTTCTACAGACTTGGGACAGTAAACGCAGAGGAATGGTTTGAGGAAATTTTCTAGAGGTTGTTATTTTCTTTCTTTGTTTCAGGTTTTTATTAAATTCCAATTAGTTAACATATAGTGTAATATTAGTTTCAGGTGTAGAACTTGGTGATTCATCACTTCCATACACCACCTGGTGCCCATCCCAAGTGCCCTCCTTAATTCCCTGTCCCCCACTTAGCCCATCCCCCACCCACTTCCCCTCTAGCAACCCTCAGTTTGTTCTCTACGGTTAAGAGTTTGTTTTATGGTTTGTAGAGGATGTAATATTTGAACTGAATTTTTAAGTATCAGCAGGAATAAGCCATTTGAAAGGAATGGAAGAAAAGGGATTCTGAGTAAAAGAAACGATGGTATAAGTATGCTGAGACCTGAGACAGCGTGGCATTTCAGGAGAATCTCAAACATTTCAGCATGCACGGTACAAAAGTCTCAAGGAAGAATAGGCTTGGGGCTAGAGCATTACCCAGACAACAAATGTTAAGGCCTGGTGGGCGAGACAGTGCCTGAGGGCCATGCTGAAGAATCTGGCCTGAACACCATGGAGAGGTGGCCAAAGACTTTAATCATAGGTGAGATTTGGTCAGATGTATCATTTAGAAAGCTATCTTGTCATCAGAGTAAATCAATTCTTTCAGTTGCTGAAGGAAAATGTTTACAGAGTCCTGCCTTACTCTAAGTTTTCTGTCACGTCCAAGTCCAGTCCGGCAAATCTTATTGGCCTTAATCTGATGTCCAGAATCTGAGCAGTTCTCACTATGACAACCACTTCCTCGTGGTCTAAATCATAACCCCACGTATCGATCACGGCAGTTATACCCCGGCTGGTCTCTTCCCTTCTCACTTGCTCTCTTCTAATCTAATCTCTGCAGGAGCAGAATGATATTTTTAAAACCCATCAGACCACGCCATCACTTGGTTAAAAACCTTCCAAAGATTCCATTTTTCATAGAGTATAAGCCAAAATCTTTACAATTGCTTAAAGGACCTCTACTCTTCTCATTGTCTTTCCAGGTCAATCTTATATCATGTCCCGGTGTTGCCCATTCACTCTGCTCTGACCACACTGGACTCCTTGCCTCACAGTCTTTGCATATGCCATTGTTTCTCTCCTGAACATTTATTCCCACATCTGCACTTGACTTTCACTGTCACTCTATTTAGAGTCTTCACTCAGAAACATTACCGTCTTGGTAGGAACAGTTTTTACTACCCTGTTTAAAATTGCAAATCAATGTCTTAAAGTTTAAAAAGTCAGGGAAAGGACTTCTTGTTTCAGCTCCAACATGGAAAGAGCTTGGAAGTCTTCCTTTCTGTTTTATTCTAAGAAAAAGCTGAACATGTTGGGTAAAACTGGACCTGTCACAGAACCAAGGTTGCAGGTGAAGGGAAGGAAAATTTCTTTTCTGCCCTTGAGGTCTCCTAGCTGCACTAAAATTAAATTTACATGAAACAGATTAATAGGAGAGAACAAAACAAAGTTTGCTTACATATGCACAGAGGTCCAATATTGAAATTGAGACCCAAAGACATGACCAAGGCAGGCAGATTTTACGTGTTTCAGACAAAGAGACAATAAATCTCTAAGGAATTGATGGAACAAAAAATTTTTGACCTTGAGAGCTTCATTTAGTATAGAATTCTAAACAAAATTTGAGCTGGGGTAGTAAATTAATAAAAAGTAACACAGGTTGTCTATATAGGCTTCTGGGATCTAAATTTGCAATCTCTGGTGATAAGGATGTCTCTTTACTTCCCACACAGGGAAGGTACCATTCACATGGGAGATTTATTTCCTGCTTTCAGGAGGACAGAGGAGAGTCTGAGTGTCCTCACATAAGCTGTCTCTCAAGTAACTTTTATTTCAAATAACCATTATGCCAAAGTGGCCCATCTTGGAGCTGCCTGTCTTTGGCCCCTACACAGGGCAAACCACCACTTTGAATTTTCAAAAGAAATTCATCCAGAAAGACACAACAGCTGCATTCTGCTTACCTGAAGCAAAAGCTGTAGGAGCCACAGACAGATAGGGATACTTATGTTGTAATTTTGACAAATTGTTAGAAGCAAAGTATGAACTAGCATGAGAGGGAGAAATTCTTGGAAGCCACAGTCTTACAACGTAATTGTAATTTCTTGGACTTTAACTCCATGAACCCCACTAGGTTCTCACTGTGATCTAAGAAAGATCCTCTTGCGGCACTGGCAGGAGGAGGGGAAGTGTCATCATTGTGAAATATGCCCAAGTGGAGATATCTCCTAGATACTGGGATCCCTAATCCGCAACTTCTTCAGTGGAGAGGTTACGACTAAAGACACTTTTTAGCAGTTAGCAGACATAGCATGACTTAATCAAACGTGTGTGAAAGGTCTTAGGGAAAATCCCTCAGAACAGATGAAGATTCATAAGCAAGTGATTTATTGAGAAAGTGCTCTTAGGACAAATCAGTATGGGAGAGGGAGAAGCAGGCCAGGGAAGGGGAAGGATCTAAGTGAGGGTACAGTTTTAGGCAAAGTCCTGACTTGTGTCCCATGGGGGAGATTTGAAGCTTAAATGATACCTCAGCATTTGTCTCACCCAAAGTCAAGAAAGCCAGATGATCTTACTTCTTTGTCAGTCAGTCTTGGCTATGGGCTACCTGAGGATACACACACTGTCAGGTACTTTTGGATCTCTGTACAATAGACCAAAGTGCTTTCAATAGTCTTAGGAAAGTCTTCTGAAGAAAGATGTAAATGACAATCATAAGGAACAGAGGCCAAGGAATGAGTGCACAGAACCCATAAGAAGAAACTAAAAGAGGGTAGGGACAATGCACCCACATACTTGCCACATGGTGAGGTTTAGGATCACCCAAGGTAGTAGAATGAGCAGTGGGTCAAGGACGGAACACTGAGCCGAAGAATGAAACTAAGAACGTAGAAAGAGACCAGGAAGGGCCAAAAGGAGAAGAGATGACTCGAGCTTAACTTCTGATTAACTCCAATAAATGAGGGACATGAGAGTGTTTATTATGTGTGGAATGATCTTTGGCTAGGACCGTTTCAGAGTGATGGTTGGAACCAATACCAGATTTGCAGTGAGCTTCAGAGAAAGTGAAAAGTAAGACATTGGTGGCACCAATTGTCGAATCCTCTCTCTAAGGGGCTGCTCATGATCGGAAGAGAAATACACGGTCATAAGCGAGGTGTTGAGGGGAGAAAGAGGTGGAGGCTTCAAGATTGGGAGTGACTCCAGCATGTTTGCAAGCTGCATGAAATTGCATAGTAAAGAATTTCCTAAATATTCAATAAAACGGATTGAAACAATATTTATATATTGTCACTGCTTCCTCACTCCTGACATGCTCTTCAGCTACCTCTGATCTGACTTCCGGCATCCTTCCTGTCCTTACCTCCTCCTTTCTTACTGTAACACCTAACAACCGTCATGCTAAACCCTTTCTCAGTGAATGGGCTTCTAACCTATAAATTCTCAGCACCTTATTTAAATACAAATTTCATGTGTCATTTCCTATTTTGCATGGATTTTGTAGCTATCCCTTCTGAACTGAAAGCTGCCTTAAGGCAGAAAAACGTACTCTTCCATGGTTTTAACCTCTTTGGAGATTCAAGAGACTATGCATTGTTCAAAAAAGTCCTTTATTAAGTCCTTTATATATTTTTGTTGATTGAATTAAATTAATGCTAACCATACGGGGGGAAAAAAAGACGTGTTTAATACAGTTTAGCTATTTCCCTAATAACAAAGACGTGGACTCTTTAAAATGATACAAAATCTTCTAGGTCTGATATTCACTTTTATTATTTGGGGGATGATATCATTCACTACACATTAATACAGTCACATATTTGGGGACTATTGCTGCTACATGAAATTACCACTAACTATGGTGGTTTAAATCAACACAAATTTCTTATCATATACTTCTATAGATCAGAAGCCAAAATCAGTCTCACTGGGCTAAAATTTAGGGTGTTTGCAGGGCTGCATTCCTTCTGGACACTCGGGAACAATCAATTCCTTGCCATTTCCAGTTTCTAGAGGCTGTCCACATTCCTTGGATCTTTGTCCTACATCACATCACCCTTTTTACCTCTGTTTCCATCATTGCATGGCCTTGTCTCTGACTCCAACCCTCCTGGCTCGTTCTTATAACAACTCTTGTGGTTACATTGGGCCACCAGAATGCTCCATTTTGAGATCCTTAACTTAATCACATCTGCAAAGTTCCTTTTGCCATACAAGACAGGTTCCAGGATTAGGACGTGGACATTTTTGAAGGGCCATTATTCATCCTGCCACAGTCTTCAGTTTTGTTTTGTTTTTGTCTTTGTTAGATCGTGGGTCTTCCTATTAAGAATTATCTGTAAAAATCATAAAATAATTTAATAAATTTACTAAAACCTGCATTGCCAAATAAGAATAATACCAACTTTATCAATGAAATAAAGTTAGGCAAATCAGCATTAATTTATCATAATACAGGTTACAAAAATGGAAGTGACAACCATTTGAGTGATATGTGAAATTTAAACATTGTTGATTCCTGGGATTGTTTAACAAAGTGTACACGATTTTTGTTTGTCCTCACATACCTCACATTTGTTTTATGTGCTTACCTATCTTTTCTTTTTGTACATTATTATTTCATAATTTTAAATATGCTTGTCCACACTCTGCAAGGATGAGATTTAAGAAATCTTAGGCTGTTAGACTGGAAAGGGAATAAGGGTTACAATCTTCTCTCTATGACCTTTTGTAATTTATAAGTCCAAATGGACTGAACAACACTGAATAATTAATTCATGCTGTGTTTAAGCCCCTATGCTTGCATGTTTTACACCCTAATTATTATGAATTCCTTCCTTGTGCAAATCTTTGATTCCCCAACCTAAATCAGGTTAATACAGACTCATATGCTCCAATTATGGTGATATCTTTCTCTTAACCTTGGCAGAAGGAGCATTATAGTAGGTCAAAAAGTATCTTTGAGTTTCATTGAGAAATTAACCCATAAGGGAATTGTGTTCATGGTTGTAGTGTTAATTAGTTTCACCATGAACATATTTTGTGGCTTATTTAACATTCAGATGCTCTCTGCATTTAAATAAAAATATATGCCCTAATATGCTAAAACCAGTCAAATGTGATTTTTATTTAATGATTTTTTTTCCTGTGATTCAAGTAATTAGCACATTGAACATTTTGACTAATTAAGAAAATATAACTGTCACCACACCCCAGTGAGCCGTGCTGGTGGTGTCTCCCCGGTTATAAAGGTAGAGAACCTGAGGAGTAACAAGCGGTTTTTCACTGGATACTGAAAAGAGAAGGAAGTCAAGAAACTCCTAGAATTGAAACCTGAGATAAATAACCTTTGAAAAGATTCTGTCAGAAATCCATGGGCTACAATGAAAAGGAAAGAGCAGATGGTTTGAAGAAAGACAAACCAAGGCCACTAGTCTGGTAAATACATGCTCTGCACACATTGCACACTCCTGTGTCAATATAATTACCAAGATGGTTGTGTCCTCTAGAAAGTTAAATGTTAGGTATGTGATCATCACACCACCCACTAGCCTGATCTCCCTTTAGAGGAAAATTAGATATGCCTTATAATTGTATCATGAAAACACAAATTTTCTACATGTTTGGAGTAGGTATGTACAGATTCTTTTCCACCTCCACAGAAGGAAGAAAATGAATCTTCAGATAAGTATCGAAACCTTTACTGAAGGTTTTAAAACTCTCTTTTCAGAGCTTTGTATGAATGGCTCATAATTTAAAAGAATGTCTTCTTGAAAGTTTAGAACAATTTCTATTCTTGAATCTGGTACACAAAAATGAGATTTGAATAAAAAAATGTACCACTGAGCTTCTAGTAAAGTCTCATGGAATTTGGGCATGAGGAATAGTACATCCTATATTGTTTTACTCTGTGTTTCTCCTTAAAAGGAAACACTGTTGAAATTATCCATTTTCAATAGGTTTAGATGACTAGTTTTAAGTTATACTGTCACTAGCTCTGGATATAGCATTCAAATTACTCCATTTTATTTTTAATGATAACTAAAAAATCTTTCTTTTATTATTCCACTAAGATATCAATGAGATAGAAAACTTCTGTAGTATTTGATTATAATGATTTTAGTGAGTGACAGTAGTTATTGAACAAAATTATGCATCATATTCTAAATTAAAGCCAGTAATGAACTTTTGGATAAAGTATTGGACTAAGATTTTACTTCCATAGTGCTGCCAATTCAAAGGTTTTCATCAACGTGTGCTAATTAAAAAATGCTTTAAAAAAATTTCTTGGACACCTAAATATAGACAGAAAATATTTTAGTGTATTTAAGCTACTCTGATATTAGCACCTTTCAAGTGCAGAATCATATAAAACAAAAACAAAGCTAAACCAAATTTTAAAATATAAAATTATAAATAAAGAAGGAAATAATCACCTTGAATCATGACACTCATATTAATGACAATATTTTGACAGACTTCTTCAATACTTTTTATACTAGGTAATCTGGATATTTATGAACAAATTCACAAAAATAACTGCATATTTATGATATATGGTATATATATATGTGTTATTTCCAGTTTCTAGGATATAGACAATGCTCTGTTGAATATCCTTGTGAACGTAAGGGTTGATGCTCATGTGATTAACTCTGGGGTGCATTTCCAGAAGTAAGATTTCTGAGTCAAAGCAAATGCACAATTTACCTTGTGATACACATTAACACACTGCCTTCCACAGATTATACAAATTAACAAATCCATCAGCAGGTATGAGAATGCCTATTACTCTCATTTAGGTTTTAAGAAACATTTTGCTCTTTTTCTATATAAGAGAAAGTAAATGACATTTCAATGTTGTTTGTATTTTCATGTATTTTGCTACTAGTAAGCTTGAAAATCTTTCCATATGCTTTTATTTTTCTTTTTCTTTATGTACATTGATTATATTTAAGCCTTGACAATTGTTCTATTTGTTCTTAGAAAGGGCTTCATGTTTTTTTGTTATACTTATGAAATTTTGCCTGTATTATTTAAAAATAATTTTCCTATTTTTCTGTTTGTCAACTACCTTTAAATATTAAATCTTTGTTTTTATTCAGATGTTTTGAATTTTATGTGGTCACACTTGACAGCTCTTTATATTTCCTGATTTGAGGAACGTGATTAGAAATGGAATTTGTATTCCAAAGGTATCAGAATACTCAACCATGCTTTCTTTTTCTACTTGAAATTATCTCTTTTACTATAAAGATTTGATACAGCCATCATATATTTTGGTGAAAGGAGCTGAGTAAAGTGTTTTCTTTGCTTTCTTCCAAAATTCAGCCAACTGTTTCAGTAGCATAATAAATATTCCACGTTCACAGGGAAATAAATTGTTTTACATTTGGAAACACTGAAAAAGACCATTCAGTGAAAATGGTTGATTAATTCTTGAACTTTTTGCCTTCAGGTAGCACAGATGTGATACCTAATCTTATCAGCAAGAAAATGTTAATGGTCAGTTGCTCATATTGAAAGATAGGACGTAGAGCTTGAGGTGAAATTCCCTCTTTCTCAAACTAAGAATTTTTTAAAAAGCCAGAGCCAATATTACATCCAATGCCAGATGCTCTCTGTAACAACAACTTTTTCATGAGAATCCTTGATTCCATGTTTAGTTTCCCATAGTTTCCATTAATCGGTTAACCAGGAATGTCAAACTATGCAGCTATTTCCTTCTTGTTTCTGTTAAAGTTCTTTGCAACGAAGGACCTCAATGTTTTCTGTTTCTTTCTTCCTCTTGTCCCCCTCCTACGCGTGGATTCCTATTATCCTGAGTTTGCCCATCAATAGCCTAATGTGCCATCATATGTAAAGCAGGAAAACAAACAGTAAAATACTTGAAACCTTGGGTGTCCCCTTTTTTTGTTGGCTCTACTTCTTTTCCATTGACTGTTAAAAAATAGAGCATGTTCCTTGGCCGGCTGGCCAACTGTTCTACTAAAGATCGTATATATCCCAAATATTTCATTTTCTTTCAGAAGGCACTCAGTATCAAATGAAGCCCCAAAAGAATGATATGACCTAACAACTTTGGACAAAAATATCACAGAATTTAAACTAACCTGCTTCTAAAACATTGCTGAAGGATTGTTTGGTTGTCAATTTTCCATTTTAGCTGAGATTTGGAAAGATTTGAAGTGATTTTTTTTTTTACAAGCTGAATTAGTTAAGATTTAAAACAGATAATAACAAGAACATGACACACTTAGGAAGGAGGTACACTTAAAAATTCTTATGATGAACAATGAATCATGGAACACTACATCAAGAACTAATGATGTAATGTATGGTGATTAACATAACAATAAAAAATAAAAAAATTCTTGTGATGATTCTAAAACAGCTGATGCCAAACTATTTGGGAAATTATAGCGATAGAGATGTCTGAATAGTGGTAACAGCTGAACATGCTGTAATATAGCACTCTTTGCTAAAAACAAAGAGAAATTATTAATGAAAAGTTAATCTCATTATTCTTCCTTTATTTTGTGTAAGAAATTGTTATTTGTCAACCAACATACAAAATGTGTTGTATTAGTCAACGGAGATAAAAAGCTGATTGGAAAATGGACTCTGACCCCAAGACCCCTCCCTTCTAATGCTTAAGATAATCAAGAGATAAAATACAAACCTCAGTGATAAACTCCCGTTAAGAGATTGTTTAAAAAAATCATGTTAATGAGAATCTATAGAAACAGGATCCACAAGGAGAAGGCAAACTGGACTTAACTAGTTTAGCTGAGTACAGCCAAACAATGTATAGGAAAGGGGAAAATGATAATATACAGCTTACTGAAACTCAGCAGTATGCCTTCAAATTTCAACCACCTTAAATTATTTTCTAGATCTTTTTTATATGAATTTTTGATTATGCTTCTTTCTGCCAAACAATTTGCTTCTGTATTCTTACCAGGTAACCATCTGATCAAGATTTCATGACCATAATACAAAATTTCTGTTGCATCAAAAGTTAGAAAACTGTGACTATAAGGATTCTTCATGATGATAGAGGTCAGAGGACTTTACATTTGGTGATTATTTTAAACTATTATCAGGGTGTTTCATAAATCTAGTAGCATATTCATTTGTGATTAGTATTTCTAAAAGTATGTGGTTATTTTGATCTATCAGAGAAAAAGGAAAGACGATCTTGTGTTTTATGTGTAATAAGAGCCCTGGTAGTGAAAAACTCCATCTGAAAAATGGTAAAGTAGCATTCTCATGGCTCCTTGATTGCTTATTGCTTATTGATCACGTGATATTGAAGTGAATGTCATTACATCGAAGAGCTCTTGTAGCTAAGAACCAGCAAATATAAAACCAGTCTGTCAATCTTGCCATTGGTTAACACATAACTATAAGTTGAATATTTTTAAAATCTGTGGCATTTCCTTGCTTCTGCCACTCAGTGCTAAGAGATTAAATATCCAAATAAAACAAAAATAGACTGACCAACTTTCATAGTCTTCTATTTCTCCAAACTTGAATTTCACATCCCTGAGCTTAAATCACAAGTGTAGCACTGAAAGAAATAATAGAGAGAAATTAATTAAATGACTGTATTTCAATCACAAGATTTTTTTTTTCTGACCTTATGAACTAAAAGAGTGCGGATCGAGCAGTTTATAACTGACAGCCATGCCATGAAATTGCAATGCAGCCTTGATAATTATCCTCTTCATTATTTTTTAATATATATCAAGATAAATATAGCATTTCTTTTCACTTTTAATGGCGTGCAGTATAATAGGAAGATGAGAAGAGGCGTGTTTGTCTTACAGTGTTATAGTTAAATGCAGTGACAAAGGAAAGGGTATGACATTAATGATGCACAAGCATCAATGCTGTAATCGACATTGGTTGTATAATCATTCTGTACAAACTAAACAAATCTACAGAGTTAAAATAAAACAAGATGCATTTTCTTCACAAAGCTGCAACGGCTGACAACTATCATTAAGAACAAAAATACAATGTAATTAGGGGTGCACAAAATGGCTTGCTTCTTGTCGCAGCTATATCAATTGTCAAATAGTTGGGGTTCAGGCAAATGCAAAATGTAATTAATATATTATTGTTTGAAAATAGACTTAGCAATTACAGAGTCGTTGGAGTTTGGTATTAGTCCAGCTCCTTAATGTATTAGCTTCATTAGATTTCCAATTCCCCTAAGTTGATTTAAGTTAAATTTAACATATGGTATGAATTTCCTCTTACTATTAATTTCCTCTTACTATTAAGTTTCCTCTTACCATTAAAGGATGAATTTCTCACTGCCTTTTGTTTCTCTTAAAGAGTAAATACTGAAAATTTGGGGACAAGATTACCAAAGGCCTATCTGAAATCTCAACATAGCTCCTGCTTGAATTCTCCTCACTTGTCTTTTACCTCAAGGCAAACTGTGGGAGCTAAAATAGCCACAGGATGTGTGATTGACGCCATTTCTTTTGAACTTGAATCAGATTTAATGATTCAGAGGCTGACTGGATTGAATGTAAATGTTGAGTTATAACTCATTTCCCAATGACAAGATAGCAGTTTTTCATCCATATCACAAGTTTGTGTTTGGTAATTTTCTAGATGCCTGGGACATAATAAATGAAAAGGACAAATGTCTTTTCTGCACATGACTCAATTGTTTGGGAAAAGGCAAAAATTCAAGGAAGCCTTCTGTACTGTTCCTCTGACAGGAGATTTTTGAACCCCGTGGGGTGAGAAAAGCAGGTGGAGAACTTCCTCCTCATCTGCTTTGTATGTACACATTTGGAAGCAAAGCCTCTTTTCTAACTTCACTTAATCATTACAGGGTAAGGGGTCTACTGTGTAAGACCAGATGAATAGAGAACTTCAAAGATTAACAGCAATGTCCCCTTCTGAGAAAGCAGCAAGGTGCACTCTGAGAAAACAGCCCAAATTTGGAGGGCTGATGTCAACAGAGAGCCCATAGGTAACACTTCTCTGGTGGGGCTTTCGACCTTTTCGGGTCCACCACTGGGGGAGGGGAGCCACGTGCTACCAGTCACACGGGTGAGAAATTCAGGGAGCACTCAACAAATCCTGAAGGAGCTTTTTCCAGATAGAGTGAGTAGAATGTATCAGGGAATAAAGTACAATGCTTTGTCCCTGGAGCAGAAGCTAGACCAAAAAGAAAACCGTAGGAGATAAACGATTGGTGGTACCACAATCTGGATTTTATCAAATCCAGAGCAGGAACTGCAGATGTGAAGTCTCACTGTTGGGCTGAGTTTCCTCCCCCATTCCATTGCAGATCACCGACCTGGTGATGGACGCTCAAGTTTGCCAACCCTGGCAGTTATGATAGGAGAGCTATCTAACAACATTTATTTTTTCATTAAAGAGTTACAAGGGAAATCCATTCAAGTGGAGTTTTGTTAACTATCCAGCATGGGTAGAATGTTCTTTATTCAAGGACATACAAAAAGAAACAAATGTATGCATGGAAATGATTATGTAACATAAAATTAAAAGACTATCATTTTAGAAGCCAAATGGGAATGTTTATTAAGAAAATATTATGGGCAACAGAAATAGTTTTAGAAAGGTATGTTGCTTTCTTAATCAAAATATGCCTTTTGAGTGGGGAGGACAAGAGATGAAAGGCGTTTTTAATATAGCCAATTGATATGAAAAGACTTCTGGCTGTGGTAAAGAAAGAATGAAAGGTGAGTAATACTGTATTATCACAATATGAGATTTCTATTCAAAGCTGGAAAAAGCAGAACTGGTATTTCACAAAACTAAATCTTGATTTGGTAGGTAAATTTAAGAACTCTTCTAGAACGCAAAGGAAGAAGGAGAAAAGACACATTGACAGGAATACAATGGTTTAAAATAGAGTTTGAACATCAAGATACAGATAGTTGGAATTCCTAATAAATAAATACATCTGGACTAATAAAGCAGAAACAGAAATTCAGTTCTAAATTAAAGAGATTTTTCATGAAATTAAAACAAACAACTCTGGATGTATAGATTAATAGTCTTACTGACTACCAGACAGAGTTAATGAAAGGAGTCTAGAAACATGCTGGTTGGGCGCCTGGGTGGCTCAGTTGGTTAAGCGACTGCCTGCGGCTCAGGTCATGATCCTGGAGTTCCCGGATCGAGTCCCGCATCGGGATCCCTACTCGGCAGGGAGTCTGCTTCTCCCTCTGACCCTACCCCCTCTCATGTGCTCTCTCTCATTCTCTCTCTCTTTCAAATAAAAATAAAATCTTTAAAAAAAAAAAGAAACATGCTGGTCAAACTGTTAGATTTTATCAATAAATAGACTTGCATAACAAACAAGGTAAAATACAAAGGAATAAAAAAGCATCTTGTCTTTAAAATGACCTACTGTTCCCCCTTGATTATTTCTCCCTACCCCTCTTCCTTCTCTGGTTTTGCCTCTTCCTGGTCTCTGTTTTCCTCAGCTACCCGGCAGTTTGTGGACGATCAAGAATGACCCCACACCACAGTCCCTCTGTCCAGAACAGTCTTCTCCCAAATAGCATATGATAAATTTCTCACTGCCGTCAAGAATTGGCTCAAGTCTCACCCTACCCGAGGGGCCACCCTGATACCATATTTCATACTGCAACTCTCCTGTCCCTGACCTCCAACCAACTCCATACCCTGTTCTTCTTACTCTTCCCCCTTTTTTTTAAACCATGGCACTTGCCACCTTTAATGTAATATATAATGTATGTATTTATTGTGTCTTTTGTTTACTGTTCATCAAAACTAGAATGTAGACTCTACAAGGGCTCAGAACATGACTGTCCTCTTCACTGATATCAGTCCTTAGAACGTTGCCTGCCACATAGTAGGTACTCAAAAGTATTTGTGTGTGACACAAATGAATGAATAACATAACCTATAACATAACCAACATAACATAACATACAATAATTATACTGTATAAAAGGACTAAATGGGAGAGAATTTTCCCTGAGGCAGCACATCTGTCCTGTTCTTCCCCTTCTGTCCCTTGGAGCCTACAAGGGCAGATCCTCACACCTGATTGCTACTTCTCCTTTGGGGAATGTGGGTGCAACCCAGGGTTCCCCCCACCCACTCACCTTCTCCCCCCCGGGATCTTAGCCCCTGTTCTTTGGCTTAACTTTTTCCTGCAGAAAAACAAACCTTCAGTCATCTCTACCTGAGCAGCCATGTTCCTTGTGCTCTACTCTGTCACACCTCCGTCCTGCCCTCCAGCTTGTATTTAAATCCCTGGGCTACTACTTCAAGTGACCTCACTCCCATGTTCTCCTTGGTGTTACATTAGGCATTTTGCAAGGAAAAGCCACCTGGGGAAGGATAGACAAAGAAAAATAAATAAATTTTCACTGGCCTCAGGTGACCTGAAGGTTTCTGCAAGGAAAAAAAAAAAAAAATAGAGGTGATCAGGAAGTCCTTTTCTATGATAAAGAATGAGAGAACAAGACACGCAGAGGGCTGGAGGAAGGCATTGGGAATTGTGCATGCAGGGGCTTGGAGGCACCAGGGGCTGGCTCTGCTTGAGGAGCAGAGAGGAGGCGGCTGTGACGAGGAGGCGGCTGTGACTGGGATGCAGTGAAGGCAGAAAAAGATTTTTCCATGATGAAGTGAGAGAAGACTGGGTAGGGCCTGGGTGAATAAGAGCATCAGACCAAAAGAGAGCCCTTGGGCAGAGTCTGGAAAAAAAAAGATCCCAAGACAGATATTGGGGTATTCCAGATCTTAGAGTGAGAGGGAGACAAACAGGCAAAAATCACTGATAAGGACCACCTGGTTTCGGAGGAAGAAACCCAAGACCGTATGGGAACAAACAGCAACAGAGGAGATGATTCAGGAGGGAGTGACCAACTCTGCTAAAGGCTGCTGGGACAACAACAGTAGAATAAGAAAGGTTTCCTTGCATAGGACGGCATAATAATAATGACAGCACGAATGTATAGAATGATCTCCACGATTCCAGTGCAATTTTAATGCTTGTATGTATCTTAATTCCATTCATCTAAACCTCCCAACAAGCCTAGGAAACAGATATACTCTTATTATCCCTATTTTAAAGATGCAAAAATTGAGGCAAAGAGAAGTAGCTTATTCAAGGTGACACAGCTAGTTAGTGGAAGGGCCAGCATTCGAACCCAGGCAGTCCGCCTTCACATTTTATGTTCTTACTCTTTTACTATGAACATACCTGCTGGCTTTTTAAAACTCCAATGCTTAGCAAAAGTCTTCAAAGAGCTACACTGAAATGTGAGTAATTATTATCTGGCATACTTCCATTTTAAGTGTTTCTTATTCATATCTGGTTTATTTGAATTACCTATTTTTGTATGGAAAATTCAAAACATTTTTTTTAAAGAAAGCGTGCTAATTAATTTTAAGAAGGCTGATATAAAATTTGACATGATAAAGGCAGCATACCCAGCTGCATTACTTATCTACTGTTAAATAAAAAATTATCTCTAACTTGGAGGCTTCAGGGGACAACTGTTTATCATCTTACTGTTTCTGCAGGTCAGGCTATCACAAGCAGCTTATTCGGGTGGCTCTGGCTCAGAATTTGCCATGAAGTCGCAGTCAGGAGGGCATCTGGGGTCGCGCTCATCCGATGGTCTGACTGAGAGCCACCGTATCCATTTCCAGACAGCTCACTCACATGGCTGTTGGCAGGTGGCCTCAGTGCCTCACCACATGGGCTCCACAGAGGGCTGCTTCAGTATCCTCCTACTATGGCCACTGGCTTCTTCCAAAGCAAATGATCCAAAAAATTAGAGCAAGGGGGAGATTGCAATGCCTTTTATGACCTGGTGTCAGAAGTTATAAATGGTTACCTCCCCCCACATTTTATTCTTTGGAAGAGAGTAATCCAGTCTAGCCCACTGAGAAATTAGACCCCATCCTAAAAGGGAAGAGTATCAAAGAATTGATGGTTATTTACAAGCCACCATAATACCAAAACAAGAACAAGAATAAGAACAAGAAGGTGGGGAGAAGGAGGAAAGGAGCAAAGGAAAAGAAGAAAGGAACAAAGAGGGAAGGGGAGAAAGGAAGGAAGGAAAAAGAAAAAGAAACAGAGACCCTGTGATTTTTCTGTTCAGAATTTGAGACTGCTATATTTCATTCATTCGCCATTGTATAATTTTATAAGTTCAAATCTTCAAAATGAATTCATTGAGAAAAGTATATGTGTGTTTTAACCATTTTTATTACTAGCACTTTAAGTGACTATTTCAACTTTAATAAAATGATTAAAGTGGCTACTTTAGACCAATATTCTGTTCCTGTGAAAAGTCTTTCCCATGCATCACTGGATAACACAGAGATCTGAGTGCAATCCATTTCCCTGTACGCTAAATACCTATGGCTACTGGGTAACCCTTCGCATTTCTCTTAGCCACAATTTTCTTTTCTGTAATGTCTTTGGACTAAATAGATTTTGAGTTTCTATTCGGTTCTGAGATTTTTGATTCTGTACTAAATTTCAAGCCAGATTAGCCAGCTTTCAGTAGTGATGAATGCGATTTTAACACTACTCTTATGCAAGCGAAAATGACATTTTATTTCAACTAAAATGCAAATAAATAGAATCTCAAGAATTCTGCTGCGGACTTTAAAATGCCTTACTGATATGATCATAACGTGTGACCGCATGTACAGGGCTTCAGGCCCCAAAAGGGGACAATAAGAGACAATACTGTCTCAAGAAGACACAATTTGCTGGTAACCCAGGAAATACTTTCATAGCACCTGCACAAAAGTTTTACAGAAAAGCCATATGTTGTGGCAGAATAATGGATGATTGTAATAGGTTATTTTAAATTTGCAGTCTGATTGAGTCTTCATTTTAAAACATTTTTCTTTACCCTGCGTCTTTAGTGGTTGACATTAATTTGATTGACTTGATTAATTTGATTTACCGCTGGTTTGCTTGATCTATACAAATGCTTCCACTATTTCAATTTGTCGCTGACATATGTAAACTGTTAAAGCATCAGGTTCTGTCACTTTGTATTATTTTGCTGTCTTACAGGAATGGCCTCTTTCCCTTTTCCTCTGACACAATCTGTTGCTAGAGGTCATTTCAATCTGTTCCGTTTCTGAACAAAGTCTCTAAGATTGGTTTTTTGAGATTTTGAATTTCTATGTTTGCTCCCCACATGAGTGACATCAAGCATTTTCCCATGTATGCTATGTCATATCTTATAGACAAAGAAGAAAGAAGAGAAAGGAGGGGGGAGAGAGAGAGAGAGAATGAGAGAGGAAGACCTTCCCTTGAGCACTGTCGTTCTGAGTTGAAATTGTGCCAATTTATTAACAGTCAGAAACAAACTTCTTAATTAAGCCACCAATAATGTCACTAATAATCTTCGCTTCAAAGTAAGCGAAGTTTACTTTCTCCACAAGTTTTGCATTTTCTTTAGTGAGGCATTGCGGCCATGCTGCTTCTATGAGCTTACAAAGCCAAAGTTCACCAAATATACTTTACAGTTTTGTGCTACAGAATCAACTATTAGCAACTATTTTATAGAAAATGTCATCCCTACAGTGACTCCTTTTTTCTGTAGTTATAAGGTTTCAGTTAAGTATAAGCCAACGTTCCTGACATTTGCAATCATTATTCTTCCCCCTGATCTTGTTTGGAGTGACACATTGCTTTGGTTTGTCATCACCTTTTCTTAGCGGAATCGTACTTCCCAATCCCTCTTTACGCTGACACTGATTCGAGGCGGACTGAAGTGGCGCGCGGGTTTTCACTTAAAGCATTGATCTAATTATGTTTCTGGCACTGTCTCCTCACGCCTGGCCTCGCGCAGGACATCTCTCCAAGCTCTTCCCAAGAGAGACCTTTAGAAACATAGAATGGGAAAGAAATCTAAAGTCTGTTGATTAAATGATAGACCAAAGTTCCACCATTCTGTCTTCAATGCCTACTTTGGTGCAATCTAATATATACATATTTTTATCACCAGGCTCTAACGCTGACTTGCCATCTCTTACTCTAATCTTGTGTTAGAAATTCAGTACAAGACATGAAATGTGTGTCTTTTCGCACCAACCCCAGCCTGGTTGTTGGCTCTGCCAGCCCTTATTGAACGACAGTTTTATCCTTACTCAGAACACAACTCTGGACTCAATATCTGATTAGTTTCTCTTTATATTTTCAGCTGTTAACTTTGAGTCGGGACAGCTTGCACGATTCTCAGAAGATCATTACTATAGCTCCATTAACAAATGGAGTGTTTGGGGCATGTTGTAGTTTCTTTCAGGCCAAGAGAGATACAAATTTTGAGCTATGGATCTGGAGAAGCAGAAAAGCTGAGGTATCCATCCATGTTTGGAGTATGACCAAGGACAGGAGAGATGTTCTTCGAGCAAACAGGCTACCCAGAACATGTCCGTGGTTTCTCAGTGAACCTGAACACTGATGCAACTGTCACTGTCTTCATACTGGCAAAGAGGGGGCACAGGGATTATGCAAAAAGCCTTTTTTTCTTCATGTGTTTTTTGGTTTCCCTGAAGACGTCCCTTGGGAAACTTGGATATAACAAGGCAGCCCATATTCAAATGGAGGACACAGAAGTTTGGTGTTGTTTATTGGCCACAGTGTGAGCCATGGATAATTTATTTATTCTGCTTTTCGTTGTGTTTTGTGAAATGATTCAGACTTAGTATCTGAATTGATAATTGCCTGGGTGTTAATGATGTTGCACAGGAAAGGTTATGCTGCTACCCAAGCTAAAGAGCTATTTTAAGTTTGGGCCCCAATTAAGAAAGGCTCTTCTTGTTAATGTGGCTGATAACCTCCCTCACATTGTCAAAGGGCATTAATATTCACTGAATATGTTTTGTGTGTGTTCATACAGTAAATGTGTATCTACAGAGAGAGAGAGAATATAAGAATGGTATATTATAGTTCATTCTTTTTGCAGAAAGGACTTGTTTTTTCTTGACCAATTCTTTTGTCCTCCTGAGGTTTGAGTAAAGATAACCATTCAAGTATATTAGATATGCATACCTAGACCTGCTGAGTCACCAAAAGTCATCAAACTTTTCAAATTATCTTCTCTTGTCTCAAATTTTCTACACCATTTCTCCTGTCATGCAACAAATATGTCTCATATGCTTGAGAAAATAGAAGCAATGAAAGATGAACTTGCTGGTCTTCCTACTAAAGGAATTCCAGCTGACATATTAGCATCTGAGCCTTCCCTTGAACGTCCCTCCTATCACTCTGGATGGGCAGTATTTGTCTGCTCAGATCAAAACCCAAGTTCTCCACATAGCTTCTAGACCATTGGTCTTGCCCACTCGGGGACTTTGTTCTGACTATTCCCACTTCTTTCCACATCATCGTTGTCTCCCTTCACAGATCATTCTATCAGTATACAAGATGTTCTAGTATTTCCTTTAAAACAAAAAACAAAAACCTTATCTGACCTCATATCACCCTGCAGTTACTATCTGATTTCTCTGTCCATTTTATAGCAAAATGTATTGAAAAAACTGTCCATAGCTGATGTCTCCACCTCTTCGCTTTAACGTCTCCCCTCTGTCCACTCTGATAAGATCTTCTAACAGCTTCCTGTTGCCAATTTCAATAGTTCCCTTTCTCTTATCTTTCTGGAATTCTCAGGACTATACAACACAATTGATACCGCTCCCCTTTTTTCTCTTGGCTTTTGGAACACTAGCGTAAGGCCTTTTCACTAGCTGTTTCCTGTTTCTGTAATGATTTCACCCAGATTTTCTCACCCTTGGTTCCTTGTCATTTAGATATCAGCTTGAATGTCACTTTTCAGAGGTCTTTCTTAGCTACCCATTCCATGCTGCAATCACGTCATATTTTAACACTCATCATCATCAATAATTTTCTTGTTTACTCAGTTATTGGATTGCTACCTTTCTTCCCTCATTAGGATGTATGGTCCATGAAATCAAGGAACTCACCTTTCTTATTCAATACTTTCTTCTCAAATCCCAGAATAGCGCCTGGCATAGACTGAGTGCTCAGTCAATATTTGTTGAATTAGTGAAGGATATAAGTCAAAATCCTTGCACCTGGGAAAGCCAAAGCAAAGTAAATGGAAATGTTGACTTTTATATGGATATATCATACAGTAAACTTATACTTTGTTTTAAATGTGCAAACTCTGAAAACCCACCACATCCAGATAATGAAAACAATTATGCCCAAAGACTTCCATTTAGAGTTAGAAAATAGTAGATAAGAATTTCTATTGGATAATGAAGAAATGTGGTCCTTTTTCTAAAGGTCATCTCCTAAGGTCAGTATTGTGTCTAAGAGACACTAAATTTTTAAAGTATATTTAAATCTCTATTAGTTTCCTTTTGTGGCTGTAACAAATTATCACAAACTTCATGGATTAAAACAACACTAATGTATTGTTTTATAGTTCTGGAGGTCAGAAACCCCACCTGGTCTCACTGAAGTCATCAAATCATAATTTGCAGGCCTGTGCTTTTTCCTAAAGGCTGTAGGGGAGAATCTCTTCCTTGCTTCTTCCAGTTTCTCAAGATCACCCATATTCTTTGGCTTCTGGCTTTCTTCTTCCATCATCAAAGCCAGCAACATTGGGCCAAGTCTATTCATAGTTCCCTATTACCAGTTCTCTCTCTCTTCTACTTCCCTATTCCACCTATAAGGAGCTTGTAATTATATCAAGCCATTTTTCAAGGTCAGCTGATTATAGAAACTTAATTCCATTTGCAATATCAATTCCCTTTTGCCATATAATCTAACATACTACAGGTTCTGGGGGTTAGGACATGGATATCTTTGGAGGGATATTATTAGGCATCTGGCATTCTACCCTCTAACTTCAAGGATTAGTGTGGATAAGGCTTTGGGTATGTATAATCCATCTTGAGAAACAGTGCTTCTCTATCTGTGAACATGTGAAACTCAAGGAACAAGTTCTCTGCTCCCAAAATATAATGATGGGACAGGCATAGGATACCAATTATCAACATTCTGAATAAAGGGGGAGAAAATGGAAGGAAAAAAAGTCATCAGTTCCAAACAATTTCAAAATTCAGCTCATCAAACTTCATTTATATTATGGAAAATTATTTATTGTTATATATATTATTATGTTATATAATGATGTGATGATAGTATATTCTATGTATGTGTGTATAAATGACTGGATATATACACACACATATATATGCATTTATGTGTACATACGTATATAAGTATACACACACACACAATTGAACTTGAAGTAATCTTACAATAAACTTAATTAGGTAATCCCTACCAGCCACCGTGTTAACCTGACAAGTACTTTAACTGGTTTTTCACAAGTATTTTAGACAGTAAGTTGCCAATTTTCAGATAGTTGGTTTGGGTTTAACTGTATGTTCATGGGACCAATCTAGCATCAGCTTTCTTGATTGGTAAATGGGAGTAAGTATTCTCAGAATTGGATACCTTTAATATCCTTGTGGAAACTTAATTTTTGACCTTTTTGTCAATATGTCAAGGTTAGGGTTTTGTTTTGTTTTTTTTCCTTCATACAAAGCACTGAATAGTTAAAGAGACTGAGCTGTTAAGTGAATGGATTTTATGTAAGTTATACAGTCCTAATTTGGTACTTATAAATAGTGATAGGTAAGTCTTTTACCTATAATATCCCATGAATTAATTGGAAGCAGAGGGATTTAGAGAGAATTTTTTATGATCATTTAATTTACCATGTAAAATTGCTGTAAATGATAATGTATGTGGATTTCCTGTTCAAATATTCAATTGTAAACCTCTTGCTAAGTGTTATTTTCTATTGTTTTGTATGAAATGGCAAGGCTAAAATAAAAAGAACCTTCAAAAAGTAACATAGTAACATATATGTGTGTGTATATATAATGTCTATATAAACAGGAAAAATATATTCATATACCATGCTTTATTAATAGTTTGTATTTCAAAGGTCTATTTAAAAGTCAGTCACTTGGAAAATAAAATGTATTCTCCTACAGATCCATATGTTTAGCACAGTGGTTAGGTTTGCAGATCACTTTAAGAACTCAATTCTGCTTATAATGCAGCTGAATGAAGGTACTGAGTCTAAATTCTAAATACTGGTATGAGTGGAACACATGCATAGAAGAAATAATATTATGATATTGATGATTATTTAAAATAATAATCATTGTAATTATTATACTAGCTGTTATTTTATATTGCCTTTACATTCCTTAAGCACAACAAATTAAGAAATATTTTCACTGGAAAATTACTACTCCCTTTTCTGAACATTTCTCCCACCTTCTTACTGTTTTTCTCTCAAGTTCTCAAGTACCGAGTGCTCTTTTCCTTTTTCCTAATTTGTCTGCTTCCAGGGTTTAAGAACACCCATGTTGAAACTCATAAGGGAGACCTCAGCTGGGGAGATAGCAGTATACTGGTGAAAAGGAGTCAAATCTATTAAATTTTGCTTTTATAGTTCTATTTTTGGTGGCGTACTTAGAAAGTCATCCCCAATCCAAGTTTATGTCTTGACCTATATTTTATCATAGTACTTTTATGAACTCATTTGTAACTTTATATTTTTAATTCATCAGGAATTAATTTTATTATAAACTCTAATAAGCTAAAACAATAGCATTTATTAAAAATTTTATTACTTTTCTAACTGACCTGAGATACTTCCTTTATCATATATTTAATACATGTCCTAGGGCATGTTTCTGACTTTTACATCTCTTGACATTGATGTTTATGTCAGTATCATACTGTTTTAAGTAGTTTATCTTTAGAATGTAAGTTAATATTTTATACAGCCTGCTCTCTCATTATTCTTTCAGTAATGTTTTTGCAATCTCATATTTTCTGCTATTGTGCTCCAAATTAACTTAAGAACCATTTTTCAAAATTCTGAAGAAAAATCCCTTTGGCATATTGAATAAATTATACAAACTTATAGATTAACTCTGGGAAAATGCATCTCTTCATGTTATTAAAACCTTTAATCCAGGACCATAATATGACTTTACATATGTTAGAGTCTTCATTTACTATCTTAGTAAAGCTTTCAATTTTCTATATTTAGGTTAGTACTACAGTTAATTATTTTTCTCTCTATGTATCATACTTTTCTTTGTTATTTTTTTTCTCTCCCTGACAGGTTCTAAATCTAAATTGTCATTGAGCTGTTGATTCTTGACTACTTCTGTGACTCTTTTACTTATTATATTATTGCTCATAATATTTCAGTTGATTCAGGTGATTAACTTGAGCTTTCCAAGTACAAAGCATATGATGTATAGGTAGTTCTGTCTTATTATCTTTCTTTGAAATAATTAAACCTATAATGTGGTCATATTTTATAGCAATTAAGGAAATGTTTGTAAGTGTTCAATAATAGAAGTGATTCAAGAATTTCACAATTAAAAAATTATGTTGTCTGTTGTCTTAAGATAATCTTTATTATGTGAAAGAAATATTTTTGGTTTTTGGTTTTTCAATAATTCTGAAAAGAAATGAAGATTAAATTTTATCACCTTCATCTACAAAGACCACATCACTTTTTCCTTTCAATTCTTGGAATTCTTTTTCCAATTTCTTGGAATAAAACTTTCTTGGTTATGTTATGTATATATTGCTCAATTTGATTTGCTAACAGTTTATGGAAGGATTTTGTAACCTCAAACATAAATGTGATTGATTTATGTTTTTTGTGTTTGTGTGATATCCTGTTTAGTTTTTGGCAAAAAGAATTTGAAGCTACACTAAATTTCAGGAAGATTTCCATCTTTTCCTGTGATCTGGAACAATTTAAATAGCCTTAAAAATAATCAGAATATTAAGATTTGACATGACTACTCATATATGCATACTGATCTCAAGATGTTTCTAATTTAATTGGCATTCAGATTATGTTTAAAGACATAATGTTATTTTACAAAACTTGTAAAATATTTCCAAAATAACTAACTTGCAGTATAACATAAAGGCCTTTAGACTGAAAGCCATGCAACTTTGTGCAAGTTCTGCCACTATCCATGGGGTCTGGGCCAAGTTTCTTTGCTGCCTCTGGACTTGAACATGTTATTTGGAATTTATGATAGATATTGATGACATCCAAAATGATTCTTATCTCATTTTACAAAAAAAGTTGATATTTTTAATGTCCTACTGCATTTTATTATTTGTAGTCCACTTCCAGTTTCACAAAATTATATTGTGAAACTTGAAAAAATATTCTGGGTTATTGAGGAATTAATGTATAGTGGCCTGAGACACGTGTAGTATGCTGGATACTACTGAAATTTCTCTCAGTACAGATGGTCAAATGAAGACGCGTGGTATTCACTGCAAGAAGGTGAATGTGCCCTCAGGTCTACCCTGCAAAAAGAAAACACTGAGCAGTCTCGTGCCCCCCCAGCTGACCTTTCTTAATCTAGCCCTTATTTCATTCTTTTATGGTTGCATCTTAATTCACCATAGTTGATGGTGAAGTAAAAAAGATGCTTTGTGAGTCTCATTTTATCTTTATACATTTATAATAGTATCTACAGAATGTGAGCTCTTAATTCACATTTTATCCATCACTTATTTTATATCCGCAGATGTATGCGCAATTGTTCTTTTAGGACTCTGTTCAGCCCACAGATGTCTCCACAGCTGCTCTTGATTCCAAAGGGGAATTTTTTTCCTTAGAAGCAGTCATGTAAGGTTTTTTGTTGTTTCGTTTTGTGTTTGTTTTATTGTTATTTAAAGCATCGTAAAGATTTTTACCTCTGTTAGGAGAAAAAAAATTATCTTACCTGAAAGATGGCCTTAAAAATTGCATCAAGGAAGATCTGAAAATAAAGCACGGTCTGTATTTCTGTTTATTCTTTGAATCCTGCTAAATGTTTTCCATACTGGAGAAGCCCAAGAACTATAATCATCCAAGAGTTGAATCTCCTGTTTCCTATTTCTATGACGGAGGTGATATGGTGAGACAAGCTAACGATTGTCACAATTCATTCAGGGCAGAAAGAAAAAAAAATCAATTAAATAAATGTCTGGTTTAGGCAAAATTGCCAACTTGAGACTAGCCTGAGGCTTACGGGAAGCAAATGATTCTGATCACTGTCTATATTATCTGCATCCACTAGGTTTATGAACTTCTTGATTTTCTTTGTGTGTTAGAGATGACCACACAATTCATTAGAGTGAAACTGAGGTTAAGCCAATCATGTTTTTGTCTGCATTACTCTAGAAACCTCTAAATAATTATATTTGTATAAAGGGGAAGGCTTTTCCTTCAAATATCACACCACAGCATCACTGACTATTCAAACTATGAGTGGCCTTACAGAGAGCTAAGGTCATCTTCCTTGTTCTATGGATTGCACAGTGACGATCAGGACTCTAACATGACTTACACAAACTACGGAGCTGGTCTGATGCTCTAGAAGAACTAGATGCCCAATATCCCAATGAACAGGTCCCCAGCACCACATCTGTTTCCCCTCGCTGGCTTCAGCACATCAGAGGTTAAAACTGCTAAAGATCTCTGATGTTAGCTTTTTAAAAGAATGAAGATTAATCTCAGGAAACAAACTGAGGGTTGCTGGAGTGGAGGGGGGTGGCAGGGATGGGGTGGCTGGGTGATGGACATTGGGGAGGGTATGTGCTATGGTAAGCGCTGTGAATTGCATAAGACTGATGAATCACAGACCTGTACCCCTGAAACAAATAATACATTATATGTTAATTTAAAAACATTAGACTGATAATACCATATATTCAAAGGTGATTTAAAAAATAAATAAAAGAATGAGGATTTATTGTTACCTTCTTTACTTTTTTTGGTGTGTGCATGTGTTTTTTGTTTGTTTGGGGAGATGATCAAAACACTTGGATAGAACAGCTGATAAAATGAAATAGTCTACTTCTTTGTGGGAATTAATGTGGTGATGAAGGTCTCTATAATTCAAAATCATAGGTAAAAGGCATTTAAAAAAATCTAAAATAAAATTTATAAACCAGTGTTTTAAGAGTGGCTATTTTAAATATTTCAGTCTGTTGTTAAAAAAGTAAAACAAACCATGCAAATTCCATTTCCACAAAGAGCTTATGTCTCCACATAAGTGGTATTTTATTTCATGCCGAGAGACACTGTTGAAATATTAGGGATAGGTTAGAGATATACTTTTATTATCATTATAATACATAATAGATACAAATATTTATAAGTGCAGAAATTCTCCATTTGGACATTCTAGTATTGTCAGTTATCCATGTAGACTGCTGAGAGATTGTGCATCAGACTTACCAACGGTTCATTGGGGAACTATTATTTCTGATACTCAAATTACAAATTTGTTGGGAGACTTCGATCTTGTGTAATACAATTTAAAGTATTCAATAATGTAAATAGTGCTGTAGTCTCAACACATATTAAGAAAGTTGTTTATGTTGCTTTTGTTTCTTGTTTGGTGGTGTTGCTGCTAACATACTGTCATTTCATTTGGTTGAGTTTCCTCATCTGAAATGACTTGGTTATAAAGACTTGCGCATTTTGATTAGCAATTCTGTATAGTTGATTTTAAGACGTAGAGTTCCACAGATGTGAATATATAATCTGATAAATTGATCTTTCCTGAGGATGATATAGGTTGTGCTGAGAGAAATAAACCAATGTAATGTTTTTATACTCCCAATTAGACATCGGAATTAGATGGTATCCTTCACAAGGTAGCATGAAACCCTTTTCGATAGCTATTACTCGGCATGCTCTTTCACCAAGATTATTATAGGAGCAGTTTTGTTAGGAAGCATTTGTGTAACCGACCATATGCTGAAAACCATTGGCTGATTTAAAGTATAAGGGCTGAGTTTTCAAAGAGGAGATTTTGGTGTGCATAAAGTTACACATGCAATTGCATTTTTCCACAATTACCTAGTCATGCTACAGACTGTCAACCACAGAATTCATTTGCTTCTTTTTTGAAAGATTTGCTTTGCTTGCAAAGATTTAGTTCAGTGACATATTTTCCTTCCTTCCTTTTTTTTTCCTTCAACAAACAAAAGAAGTTTGTGACTGTATTTCCTTACATCACATTTTATAAAATGCTGGACCTAAAAAGATCTTCCCTGTTCAATTTACCCTTTAAAAGTGTCCCATTTCCATCAAATATTCTTCTCTTTAATTGAACAATCAACTTTAGAATGCTTTGCAAAATGACTTAGAAAAAAATCATCAGTTGGTAGTCTTTGTACATATTATATAAATTACACTTATAATAGCGTGTATATGTATTATGTGGTTCCGAGATGCAGAGAGTACTAATATATTAAAAGAAGACTACTGCTCAAAGTAAGACAAAAGCTATAGTAGCAACCACAACCTTTATCCAACACTGCCTTCTCATATTTAAATGTGGAGAAAATGAGATAATACATGTGCTGATTTTGTGAAGTTGTAATTTTACGAGTTAGGGTATCACATTGTTCTTTGGTTTTGTCTGCTATAGGTTCATTAAAAGTTACAGACATTTGAGCATTTCCATGTCATTCTTTTTTTTTTTTTTAATGACAAATGCCCCTTCTGCCAACAACAACAACAAAAATGTGTAACTTGGATACCAGGTCCTTTTAATGAAGCTTTTGAGTCTTACAAAATATGATTAATCTGATTAGTGATTCAGCCTCCTTTTATGCTTACATTATCTAACACAAAGAGCCCCCCTACAGGTTAAAGTTTAAATGTGGATTACCAGATAAAGCTAGTCCTGACGAGGTTTCTATGGTGCAAGGAAAAATTGGATTTGCTTTTCACCTCATCTCAGGCTCTGTCATCCTGGTTTTTGCCCTGTTCCCTTGTTCACAGCAAGGATATTAATTTTGTAGTAAAATCTTTAAGCAATTATGCAGATAGCTGTGAAAAAGCAACATACACACACAATAAGAGAAGCTTAACTGAAAAATGGACCCCAGATATTCATTAAAAACAGATGGCTACATTGCCAACAGCATAACTTTGGATGTTTGGGCTAAGCTGGTATTAATCTGCCCCAAAATGAAGAGAAGATGAAACTGCTGGTGTACAAACTGTGTATTGCTTCTACTTTTTGCTTACAAAGGAATACAATGATGATTTATGGCTGTCTTTTTGATAAATGTCCAAAAATGAATTCCTTACTCAAAAGTGAAATAACATTGTAATCCTCCTGGCTATCACTGAATGTTGATGCTCATTTTCAATTCACGAATAAAAGATAAAGAATCATATAGATGAAGTAGATCAAAGTTGATATTAAGTAATTTTGTTTTTAAACCTATTTAAAGTGGGAAATCTTTTCATTAGTAACATTTCAAAGCCAGTATAAAGCACAATTTTGCATTTGTATAATGAAGTAGTTACATTTCTGGCCATTTATTTGGGCTATTTGCTAAGTGGAAATTGTAAAATTTTTCAGCCTAGACAAAGGTAAAGTAAACAAATCAGGTAAAGTACAGCAGAAAAATATTTGCCCAGCTCTTCCAAGTAAAAGCATAGATGATAGAAGTGCACTCTACGCAACTGAAACAATTGTCATAACGATAAATGCATAAAGCATATATTTATTCATTTATATATTTTTAAAGCAAATTTTGGGGGAGAGTGTTACACCTAAAACTATATACATGTTGTAAGTGGTAGAACAGTTACAATGAATTTCAATCAACTTTTGTTTTGTAGGAGAAATTCATCCAACTAGAGAAACACTTTCAGGACACAATGGCTCAGATATTCTATGGGCTAAGGCACACTGATTATTGGATCTACTGACTACTTGAAGCATCTTGGTGTTATTCTACTACTTCATCTATATATGGAGGCTGACCTGGGAATGAGTGTTGGAAAAGGGTGCTTGTTACAACTAAAGAGTTTGGGCTTTCCCCTCATTGAGTGTTAACCATTATTCTTTCTTATATAAACAGTACATATTTATTGTAGAAAAAACTTAAACAGGTTTGCCAAAGAGAAGGAAGTTCAGATTATCCCTAATCCTACCACCTTGAAACGACCACCGCTATTGTTTTTATACATATTTCATAATACGTTTCTATATATAGATAGATAGATAGATGTGTATTTTTAAAGAATTAGGAACTTACTGTGTATTTTGAAACCTGTTTTTATTCTCCTAACAATCTATATAATAACTATTGATTACATATAATCCAATATTCTACAACCTCATTTTACTGAATCCATAGTATTCTATTATATGGATAATCTGGAATTCATTTTACCAACTCCCTATTGATAATGAAGGTTTTAAAATGTTTGTTATTATTAAAAAAACACCTCAAAGTTTATTTATTCAACTAAAATTCGTATAGAACATGTGTTACCAATGAGTTAATCTTCTGGCATTGTCCCTCCTTCACATGTCAATAAAATTTTGCTTGGGTGAAAGTATATTCAAGGAAAGAAGCAAATTCAACAGTCCTTTTTGATTAATTCATTTTATTTTTCCTAAAGTGCATTTACAGTATGGATAAAATATCTTGTTGCTAATGGAAGCAATCACATTGTGTTAATAACCCTAAACTATCTTTTGAATCTAATCTAATTTCCATCATCCCTGCCTTGTTTTTCAAAATCAGGCTCTGTGTTTCAACCATGCAGACGGCTTGCTATTCGTCCAGCATACTATCCTTAAATACCAGCAGACTTTGGAAAATACAGCTCCTTCCATAGCCCTGGAACTGTACTCACGTTGCTCTACTAAATCTTCAACTAGCCTGTGAACCCTTTTTTCATGTAACCCACCTCTCATAGCTATGTGCTGCTATAGACAGCCCAATATGCTGGTGTCTCTTTGGGGCTCTTTTAATTGAAAAGATTTGTCCTCCTGTCTGTCTTTTTCAATAGACTATGAGCAACTTCAAGGCAGGGTTTATGTCATATTCATCTTTACATTTCTTGTACGTACTGAAATGGCTGACATCTAATAGACATTCTAGAAATGTTCATTAAAATAAATAATGACCTGAGGACATCCTGACAAGCCAAAGAAAAAAAAAAAAACACACACCAAACAGGAGCGTGGCCACTTTAGGAAGTCCTGAGCAGGGCTGCCCAGGGCTCAGACAACTCCTGTGGCCTCGGTGTCACTTTAAGGGATGAAAAGACAGAATGGCACATGCTTTCTTTCTCCTTTCATCACTGTGAGTGGAACAAACCTAGGTCTGAGCTCACCCAACAGAAAACTATGTTGGGCCTGACTATGTGGGGTAATGAGGGAGTGGGGCTAGATGTTGAAGTGGTTGAATGTGGACTTGACATTCTCTGTGATGGCTGCCTTCTCTCTCTTCTTTGAGCGGGAGTGGGGGAGGGGCAGGTGACACAATTATCATTACCTTAAGACAAATAAGTCCCAGATATAGAAGAATCTAATTCATGTATCAATAGTCACTTGTAACTATTGAGCATATATTGTGTGTGAGACACCATATTAGCTACTTATAATCATGGCTATGATCAGTGGCTCTGAAAACCTTTTTGCTCCACTTGCCTTGTGAGGCAGTTTTGAGGAGAGAACTAGGAAGTCAGAGAAAGGGAACTTTGGCTTACCCTAAAATAGAACTGGAACAGTCCAAATGAAACAAGATTCCTCAAAAAGAAAGGAGCTTCTCATTACTGGAAGGTGCCAGAAAGCAACACACTGGGGTAGGGGAATGATGCAGAGAGCTATCTCTTCATTGTGAAATTGTACTATATGATTTCCAAACTCCTTCCAAATCGAGAGTCTGGGAATCCATATAACTCTTTATTTGTGCACAAAAGCCTCCACCTGGAAGAATAATCCCATTTACAAATACTTTTCATGTGTTTCATTGTTTTTCTTTCTAATTGAGAAATTAGCCAGACCCATAATGTTTCATTGAAAGAACTGTCTATATTAAATTTGGGAATAGAAATTAGATACCTAGAACTACATATAAGTTTAAAGATCCAAACTCTCAGGGCGCCTGGGTGGCTCAGTCGTTAAGCGTCAGGCTTTGGCTCGGGTCATGATCCCAGGATCCTGGGATTGAACCCCGCATCAGGCTCCCTGCTCCGTGGGAAGCCGGCTTCTCCCTCTCCCGCTCCCCCTGCTTGTGTTCGCTCTTTCACTGTGTCTCTCTCTGTCAAATAAATAAATAACATCTTAAAAAAAATAAAGATCCAAACTCTTGACTGGATATTAAAACTTTTTCTTAAATCTTTTTCTCATATCAAGATTATTTTTCTGGGTTGCTATCTGTCACGTCACATACTAGCAGTGGGATTTAACTGGCACGTGTATCAAAAAACAATTTCTGTGGTTTGAAAATAATATTAAAAAATGGTTTATTTCAGTGATACCAAATGTTTCTTTGAGGTTAACATCTTGTGACAGGAAATGAACAGAGCATTAAAAAAACATGCAGCTAGACATCATATGAAAATTGAGTGTATTTTCCCATGAGGAAATTTCCTCATGCAGATACTTATTTTAAACTTCTTGGTAAATAAAAGTGTTATATAGAGTTAAATAACAATACCTATAAATAAGGCATAGCAAACAAATGATGGTTGAAACACTATTTTTCACTGAAATTGTTTTTCTTAACTGCTTGTGGGTGTTTTAAAATTTTGATAATTCAAGTTTGCATATGATCAAATGTCTACATTTAAAGAGGTAATGAGCTATGATCAAATGTCTACATTTAAAGAGGTAATGAGCTATTTAACATATTTTGTAGTATGGGCCAGAAAATTTGCTTTGATGGCTGGAGACCTTCGCAAATAAGGAAGAGACCACAATCCCAAGTACAAAACAATGAAAAAGTCTATTCCATCCAAAGCCATTAGCAACACTCCAAATTCCACTTAACTACACCAAACACACTTGCATGTCCTCAGCAACTTATTCCTACATTTGGACAAAACAACCAAAAGTATATTCTTTACTCATGGCAATAAAAGATTCAGATTTAACCACAGTAAGAAGCTCAGAAATTTCTACTTTCCTATTGTTCCTTTATTTATGTAGTTAGTTGGTTAGTTAGTTAGTTAGTTAGCTAATGAATAGATTAGTTAAGCCCACCATGTTGCAAATGAGATTTGATGATGTTGACATGAAGAAATAACTGGAACTTGAAAGTACTTAGTTTCTCATCGTCTGTATTTCCTCCTTTTAAAAGTCAGGATAAATAATATCACCAAATAAATGCAAATCTAGATATTTAGAAATGGATGTGGAAAAGTTTAAAAGTATTATTTAAATGTTACATTACTTACCTTATCACTATAATTATAACTCAGCCTAAAATAATGTTTTAAAACTATAAAGGAAATTCATGTGATTATCGAAATACGTGCTTATTCTTGGCAAGATTTCATGTGCCCAGCCTTATCACTACCAGAGAAGCTATCAGTTAGATTTTCTAAGAGTTACTGGTCAGAAATCACATGGTGTCACCTCAAATATTTGGCATAAAGTTTCTGGTGCGGTGGGGTAGGAAAAACAGGAAAACCATCACTTTGTTGCGGCCACAGGTGCTCTCCTGGGCAGGCTGTCATGATTCCACAAGACGGACCTCAGAGCTCTGTGCTGTTCACAGCCTGCGCTCAATTCCTAACTGGGGACTTAATTTCTTCTCCATCCAGCCAGGAGAAAAACTGCATGCAGTGGAAAAGTATTTTATTTTCAAGTCTGTAAAGAAGTCGTCTCTAACACTTTTCAAGAATAATTAAGCCGAATGTATTACGAAGATACTGGAGGAAAAGTAATGAAATTACAAATTGCAGTGGGCCCAGAGTGCTATAGGAAATGTTGGATTCCACTAGTGAATTTTGCATGATTTCTAATTTGAGTTCTTAAGCTAAGAAATCTAAAATGCCTTGCGGACCAGGCACCTAGCTTAAAATAGGTGAATCTGAATGAATGTACTTTGAGAGGGAGGAAGGGTAGACAGGGTGAAGTGGAGAGTTGAGATCTCATCCATGGCCACTCAGCCATCACTCAGCTCCAGTAAAACCAGCCCACCCTCACAGTCCTGCTTGTTTGCGAGAACCTAGAAATCTGGATTTTAATGCAAAATCTAAGCTTGGGATGTGGTGAAGCAATTTGATAATAAGCAGATTCTTTGTAGGACAAACAAAATGTGCCCACATGTTGCATTCGGTCCATAAATATGGCCCCCTGATGGAAATTCTGAGAGAACCAGGTCTGGGCTTCAAAATATCAGATTTTGTGCCGACATTGTTTCCTGCTATTACTGGTACCACATGGTGATTGGCTGCATGAAATAATTAAACTTAGTTGGCAAAGCACCCTTGATTTGGAACGAGAATACTCTGAGGTTTGCCAAGACATACTACAGTAATGCTCAATTATATCTCATGAAGGTATTTGATTAAAAATGCTGATAGAACGATCAATATCTAAAAAGCTTACTTTTGTCTTTCTGTTACAGAATGGACTTTGTTAGTTTAAGTAGTCTATTTATGAATCTGTAAACAAAGTCTTTAATTTTAATTTATCACAAAAACATGTGAGGAGCCAAATTAGTAGTATTATTTTAATATCTCAGGAAAGAGACCATTAACACAGACATAATTTCATACGGACACCTAACATTTGTTTACTGAGCATCATTATGGCCAAGTTTGAAGCTCTCAATATACAATATTTTATTTAATGCCCGTATTACCTTAAGATACAGGTACTATTACTAACTGCATTTTATAGATGAGGTTATTGAGAATCAGAAAATATAAGCCATTTGCTCAAGGTCATACAGCTAGTAGGTGGAATTTAAACCACTGCAGACTAATTTGGGCTTTTAAGCGACACATTCTATTGCTGCTATTACTACTACTTATTTTGAGCCCCTCAATGAACCAGATGCTCTCTCATCACCCTGATAGCCCTGAGAAAAATACGTTATCATCCTTATTCATAGATGGAGGAACTAAGGCGCCAGAAGGGTAGGTAATGCCCACTGAAGAGTGAAAATATGGGACACAATCTCCTATCAGATGCTTAAGGCCAAGCATATTAGAGCACATGACAGTGGTACCATAATGTAATAATTTCATATATTCTCCTTAGATGGAATTTAACCACTTCTGTTTCAATGAAAGCTAATGTTCTTTGAGTTCATATTCAATGTCAATACAGGTCTATCGGACAAAATATTGCTAATGAATTAAGCCTTTAAAAGTTCATAAAAGCTCTTTAAGATTTTCCTTTCATTTCAAGATAAGCTTTTTTTCTTTAATCTCAAATTTTATTCTTTATATGCAATATGTTTTTATCTCAAAACATACTTCTATAATGATTTTAAAATTTTTAAACTGTATATTTTTGTCCTACTTAATAACTAGATTCCACTTCCAAATATGAGTAAGGTTTTATGGAAAAGGTAGTGATTTGAGAATTGAAAAGGAAGAGAACTTTCTAGCCTTTCCATGATGCTGACACCTCATTTTATTGTGTGTGATTCTGATCTTTCTAAGCTATAGTTTTTCAATAAACATTTTGTTTAATGATTAACACTATTGTATTACTGCTTAGAGTATTAAAATATCACAAGAAAATTGTAATTAATGCTTGAAATTTCTCTTTTACACTCAGATCTTATTTTGAGGAAGAATGATACCTTTTTCTAGATTATATATATTCAAATCACACAAACTGGCACATTTTAAAGTGTCTAATAGATGACGTTCAGCTATTTATTTACATTAAATAGTAGAAATACCAATGATTAGAGGCAGTGTTTAAAAGTAATAGCAATACCTTTCTATTTTATTAATTGACTTCTGGGCAGTTGCGGCAGAGTTACTTTTAAGCACAGCTACAAATTCTCAATTCAAATAACCGTCTAATAGGAATTTAATGAATTTAAATATGCCATGCTTTTATTATAGACTTCTCAACATATATGCCTGGAAAGATTTACAATTAAAATCACACCGGCAGCAACCTGTAGCTTTTCATACCAAAAAGCCAAGAACACAGGGCTGTGGGAAAATTTGATACTTCAAACTCTAAGACTTGCAACTTAAAAGCTTCACTTTTCTTTCCCCCCCACCCCAGACTGTTGACCTTGGTCTAGTCTGTTCCTCTCTGATTGTTTGACTTGCATTCCCCTTCATGGATGACGGTTTCTTATTATATTATTTATGGATGTGGCTGACACTAGTTGAATAGATTCATTAAATTTCACAAGTTGTTGGAGTCTAGTTCACTGGAAAAAAAAACCCTCTTTAGACTCTTTAAAGGACAAAAAGCGTCATTTTTTTTAGCTCTTTTAAAGCATTTAATAAAGCATGAAAAGATATGACATCAATCCTGCTAAAACACAAGGGAAAATGAATGATGTTACTGTAAATCTTTACATCAATCACACCCCATACTTTGGAAAACAATACAGTTTTGTTTGCATTTCAGAAGTGACAAACAACTCCTGTGACTGGCTTAACATAGTCACTTTCTATTAGGCAAGACCAGAAGCAAGTCAGAATTAAAACGTGGCTGCGCGTTGCTAGGCAGCGGAGTTGTCTGGATATGGTGGTTAGTTTCCTTTTCACTGAATGAAAGAAGTTTTGAAAAACGTGATAATGGTTTTCAAAGGAGAAGGATAATTGGTGGTGCTCGCTTGTGCAGCACTGTGTGGAAACTTTCAGGCGGCCGTGAGAGAAGACTGTCACTAAAAATTTAAACTCTTGTACACAAACTTGACCTAGAGTCTTCTCCAGGTTTTGGCGGTTCATTTTCAGAACACCCCTCTGAGACCAAGGGGTGTAGGATGAAAGCGTTAAGACAGATGGGTAAAGCCCCAAAGGAAGAAAGGAATCAATAGTTGTGATTTAATCCATTGGTGAAAGGGAGGAATTAAGTAAAATCTTAAAAATGAGGAATGTGTAAAAGACCTTTAGCTAGCACCTATGAAAAAAATGTTTTAATTGCATGGTGAGTTGCCACTGAGCAAACATTCAAATCAAGTGCAGGAAATAGAGAAAGATTAAAAAAAAAATCTTTGATTGTCTATGCCAGGGATAAAACAATTACCCTGATGTTATTATTTTTTTTAAATATACTCTGGTTTAATTCAGAAAAAACGTCCCCAACATGGTAACTCCCAAAGCATCTGAAAATAATTACAACTTAAGCTTTTATTGTCTGTGGTAATAATCGAAGAGCACATATTTAACAAAATACAAACAGAAGACCCCAGGCAAACAAAAAACACACAGAAAATACACGTTGCTCACTATTTCATCCCAAACCACCTAATGCAGGAACATTTTGTTTAACCATTTAATTTACCCAGAATTTTAAAAAACTGAGCAAAATGGACTCATATTGAAAGAAGGGACCAATTAGTGTTGGATTAACATTCATGGTTATTTACAGTTGTTTTTGTACTTGTTCTTGTGCTCTGACTTCCTAAAATTTCACAACCCAAAGATTTAGAAAAATGGGGTTGTTTAGACGCAAAGTGCAATGAAGTGGCTGTGACCATTGTGTAGACACCACCTCTCTCATTATACCCTCTCAATCAACACTCAGTACACAGGAAACCGCAATAAAGCCCATCTGCCACGGTTAATCTGCAGGCAAACCCACACCCATGTCTATGCCCGTTACTCTCCAGCCTTATTATTCTCAGATCCAAAGCTTCATAAGGGATCAGCCAAAGTCCATTAAAGTAAATAATAGCTAGAAATGACAGGCTTAGCAAGGATTGGGAGGAAGTTGAAGACCAATCTGAGCTCTGAGCTCTGATTAATAGAGAAAAGCATTAGGAGAAAAGGGGAGAAAAATGACCTCAGCCTGCTCCAAAGAATTCCTGAACCTTCGTTGTTAGGGCAAGTGCTACCATCTGAGACGTTAGTGATCCTTGAATTTCCTTCACTTTGATGCAGCTCAAATGGGAAAATTTTGAAGGTTCAGCAAGGCCCCAGACCTCAGCTGGAAAGCTGTCTGGAGTCAACCCTGTCAAAATTCTCTTGTGTAAGAAAAAGCCTTTATTAGCTAGATTGCAACAACGGCAATAACAACACCCACAGACGCCCGCCAACGTCTCATGAGGAGGGGCCTCTGCTAGAGATTGCAGATGCATTTATTATTTCCTTGCACATAGTCATTTTTAAAACGTCTCCAAACAGATGTAGTAAAATAAAACAATAGTGACTCTTAAAATGAATGCCTTTCAGGAACTAGCTGAATTTAGTCTGCTGATAGGAAAGTGTGTGAGTGTATGTGTGTGTGTGTGTGTGTGAGAGAGAGAGAGAGAGAGAGTGTGTGTGTGTGTGTGTGTACATGTGTGTGGTGTTGTGTGTGTAGGGGGCAGTACTCAAATATTTATTCAGTTTCACCTTGAAATGTGATATTTATATTTTCGTTGTACAACACAAAGAATCCTTCTCAAGTAGTTCAAGGTTTGTTGCGTCAAGACAGAATCAAAGTGCTTCAGTTATTTCAACTGTGTGTTTTATATAAATTGACCAGGAAAAAAATCCCAAATTAGTTGTAAAAAGCTTTCCTCTCTCCGCTGTTTAAAAATTATTTTTACAGCCTCTGTTTGATAAATTTCCTAATGAGAGGATCCAAGGCAGTGATATCCCCCCACCTTTTCCCACATAAGTGTATTTGGTCTTCATATGAGACATTTTTGAATTTTGGAACAGCTCTTAACAGTTTTGTTTTTTTTTTTTTTTGAAGAAATCTATCCTGGTAGGCCTATTTGTGATTAGGAAGAACTCATTTCAAGTCTGCTCTGTTATTAAAAAAAATGTCTTTCCTTGTAGAAAATACCATATTCTTTATGCAATGTGAATTGAAATGAGACTAGTAGAGAGAGCTCAAAACTGTGAGGGCTCTTTACAGTTAAGAGTTGAAAAATAACAAAGCAGCCACTGCTTGTCAGAAATCCCAGTCTGAGGGGGAGAAAGCATTTGGCAGAGGCAGGCAGGTATTGGGAAAGCCCTAGTGATTTCTCAGGAAGAGAGTAATGGTCCAGATGAGGACTGGATGTCAGGGAGGCTCACCTTCGAATGCATTCCTTGTTCAAGTTGATACTGTAGCATGCAATTTTCATAAATAAAATGAAGAGGCAAGGTAAAGAGCCATGGTGAAAATGATGGTTCTTCACAGATATTGCTGATAACTTGGCTAATGCACTGTTGATGTGCACGTGGTACAATTTTCATATTTTAATCTTAAGTAGAACAAGAAATGACAATTATGAAAAGACAAAATAGATACCACCAACAGCTGTAATTGCCATCCTGGCTGCTCAAAGATGGGCAAAAGACACAGTAAATCAATATTAAGTTCTCCACAAACGCAGGTATCACAACAAGGACATCATATAACATCATTATAAGCAAATTCTAATACAATTTGGACAGTTGTAAAGAATATAGGATGAACACGGGGGAACGTGAGGCTAACTTGTCCTCTGCAGCTTCAGACAGTGTATTCCAGGGGAAAAAAAAAATCCCTGGGAAGCATGGCAATGTATTTAGTTAAGTGTGCAAACTGCTCTGGCTTTAGTAAATGACTGTGATCTTCCTTTTCACAATTTAAAACGTTAAGATCATCAAGGGTTAAATGATCCTGCCACATGCAATTATAACAAGTTGAAATTTGCTAGTTTTAATACACTACTAGGATTTGGAGAAATGCTTTTGTATGTAATACCACATCCTAGGAAATATTATGTGATATTAAAGAATACCTAATTAAACTGGTGGGTTGAAAAACCACCTAAACTTAAGAGGAAAAAACTATTAAATATTAAAGGCATTATACAAAAATAATTAAAAGAATGAAAATTGGAACTGCTCCATGCAAACCTTAGCAATGAGAAATAAAATGAAAAAAAAAAAGACAAATGGAAAGAAACAAAAATTCTGAGGAAAAGATATAACAAAAGTGACAAATATGTACAAATATTTAAAAGTAAAATCAAAATTAAAGACTCACTTTTAATATTATAGTTATAAAGCATAAGGATTTAAATGACCTAGAGAAAGTAGGTCTGATTTCATGTATATCTTTCTGGTGACATTTATTTCCTTTATGGAAAATGTAACAACACACAGCACAAAAAAAGTTTTCATAAATTCTTATCAGTCTTTTGCATCTGTTCGTAAGTTATTTTATGTACTGAAGAAGATTGGAGTATTTCACGTTTCCTTTGAAAATTTAAAATTTTTAAGTGAAGTAAAATGATTAGGACCTACTCCTTCATCTTCCTCTTTCCATAACTGAACATGGTTTTGAATTCACAGGCTGTTCCCCAACTACACAGATATGCAACATAGAAGAAATTGTTCTCACCATACCATTCTAATTTGTATAGAAATGCTATAAGTATGAAACTAAATTAGAACGATTTTGAGAATTTCTGGTACAAGAAAAGAAATAAACTATTAATCAAAAGACTATCAGTCAGAAGAATCAATTTTCTTTTGTGTGTATGTGATAATGAAAAACAACAAAAATAAAAGCACATCAATTGCACTTTTGTTCATGGATTTGCACTTCCACAAAATTTCATCTCCCTTGAACATTGTCATGTTTTCATTAGATAGTAGACATTCTTAAATTACTTCACTATTTATACAAATAAACAACTAAGTATCCATATAATAAAGTTTATGCACATGTGGAATATGTTTTTAAGTAGTTATATGTATGTCATTATGTATATTGTAGCATAAACAGGCCCATATGCATTATCTCATGTAACATGCATAAATAAGCAACTGGATTTTATGGCCTTGAGATGCATATTTTTTTAAGTCAACCAAACACAATTGAAATTTTAATTTCATTCATGGAAAATCAAAAAGTTTTAATAATAAATCTGCTGTGTAAATAAGTGAGATTGTCATTGCAAATGCTCTCCATTAGCCTGGGTAATAGAATTGACTTGTAATGAATTTAAATATGAAAAAATTTATCTTTGGGCATATCGTATTGCCATTGACACTTAAAACAGCACTCTGTTCTTGATATCAGAGCAAAATCTTTCAAATGAAAAATACTTTTCTTATCTTTTTACTGAATACCCAAAAGAAGGCCATTACTTACTTCCTACCATAATAATGATCTTCAAACAATGGTTATATTGCTAAAAAGTAAAGGCCTTTGTGCCAACCACAAGGTGTCTCCAACCTTTAAATTCTCTAGACCACTCCCTCCCCTGTTCCATATTTCAATACCAAGTGAATCTATATGATCACATTGTCACATTTGGAAACCTTAAAAACACTCATTCAGATGTAAATTGAAAGTGTAGACTTGCGAAGACGTTTTCCCAAGCTTAAACGTATATGTAAAACCATATATTATATTATATATGAATTATAGTTATATATTATACGATTATTATATAGTATATATTAAATACGAATTTACCAATTATTTTATGACTCTATGTTTGGAACCTGGCCTCTTAAAAATAAATAGTGATACAATACCAAAAACAGGGGGGAAAAATAGTTTAACATCAAACTTCATTTTAGTTTATTGTTATCAAGATTCAATTTTTAAAAAATCCTATCAGCCAGCTACAACCAGCGACTCCAAGGGAATAACAGTTTCATAGTAGACTATACACATCTGCAAATAGTCACAAATGCAACTAATTCCTGGCTTTTACAAGCCAAAGCTATTGGTGAAAAGCACTTACTAAAGCTCACCTCATTATGAAGTATGAATATATAGCTAAGAATAAATCTTGTTGAAAAGAATTCCAACTACAGAAAGTCTTTCTAATTCAAGACCATGCATGGCTTATCTCCCTCTGTACACAGAGAGGGAATGTTGCGCGTGTGTGTGTGTGTGTGTGTGTGTGTGTGTGTGTGTGTGTTTAATGGGATGCTGTTTATCCCACTGTATCTTACCACTCGGTCTCTTTGGATAACAATCCCAGGACCCAGATGCTAAGGGTAAGTGATATTTTCCCACAAGCGGCTTCTGGCTCCTTGGCAGACTTGGTAGGCAGTTGTCTTGGCAGCCGCTGCGCCGCCTCTGGCCCTCTTGTGTGGCTTTGCTGTGGAAGGGATGCTTGGCCTGCCCTGTCCTCCTGGATACCATTTCCCTCTGACAGCCCTTGGGTTTTGTGAAGCTTTTTCTGTGCAAATCCCTTGTGCAATCTCTGGATGAACTCTCCAAAGGCAAAATAGGGCCTTTCTTTATAGTTGTGTCTAATGATCAGCGGAATTGCTGTTTCAGGTACTCAGGAAAACCCAAACCCAAGCTCAACCTTTTCCAATCTTTGTGGGTATTTGGTTTTCATTTCTGTTCTTGCTTTCACTCCGAGCACATTGTATCCCAACTTAATTGCCAGGGGGTTGGCCAAATTATTTTGTATAAATGTTGCCCTTTGTGATTTTTATGTTGTAATTTAGATGATTTTAAAAGTCCTTTGTTTCCCCATACCCATCATCACAAATAATTTTCAAAGATTTTTTTCTCAGATCACAAAGCACATTGGAAATTAAGTCTTGCAAGAAATACAAAGAAGGAATTTTGCGAATTTACCAAGGGCAATCCGCTGATGAACTCTTTAATGAAATAAAGTAGCATGCTTCTGATATTGATATAGGAGTAATACTTCATTCCCTGCATGCTTGTAATCTGGATGACATTTTGAAGCATGTGCTCAAGTTGTACAAACAAAGGCACACAGCAGAGCCAAAGATGGTTTCAAAGACACCAATATAACTGTCTGCCGCATAATTTGTGAGACATTTTCATGTTTCCTCACAGTGATATCACAAAAGTAGTCATAAATGTGTATCATGGATTAAATGATTCGCTGGTTTACCATATGGGTGACCACAATCCCCAAGGAAAAACAATATCTGGGGTCGGGGGACTGATAGCCATATTTTCTTTGTGATCTGAAATATCAATAAAGATCTCAAGTTTTCTGAAAGAAGGATCAGGCACATTTTGCATGGAAATGCTCACTCCAATTAACCCTGGGTTGAAATTGATTTCTTTCTCTTCTGCCATTTTTATCTCATGTGACTGCAAAACTCTAGAATTATTGATACTATCAGTTTCACAGTTTAACAAGTAAATTGCTACCCAGTCCAAAAAAAAAAAAAAAAATGACTTACACAGGTGTTCCATGGGTCTTCAGATAATTATCAAAAGTAGTTTCTTATAAAAGTCTTCATGTACTGTATGGGGAACTGAAAATTCCCTGATGTGCTGTGTGATAATATTATAAATTAAGAACAGATAAAATTTAGAGAGGAGCATCACCGAAGCCTCCCAGAAAAATGAAGATCTCTCCTCGGTAGCTATGGATCTGTTTTGGCAAAGTCTGTTTTTAATGTCAAATCCTTTCTGATGCAGAGTACGTATTTATTGTATACAATGTTCTGCAAACCATGTGCTTCTCGCTCCGTCGAAAAATGATCACATTCCAACGTGATTCCAACGTTTTCCTCTGACTTGTGATAAATCCATATTCTGGAAGAGCATCTCTTGTTAAATCAGCGTAAAACCCCAAAGATTGTTGACCATTAGGCTGCTCTGAAGTATATGATCTGATCTTTTTGTTCATGGATCACTTTTGCTCTTTCTTAAATGTAAAACATTTACTAAATATTTAAGGAAACTTTAGAGAAATGTTAAATATTTCTGTTAAGGACTTCAACCATCCATCTTCCAGTTCTGTGAGATATGGCACTTTGCAGAAAGACAATTGTGAAATTTTGGTTTCTCACTTTCTATGTTACATAACAACCCAAAAGATTGTAATTATATATCTATATATTATTTGGGAGTAATTTAGACAGCATTCCTCTGCTAGTAACTTTTTTCAGTTTCACAACTAAATATTTACATTTCATCGTTTGGGCTTTTCCTCTCACTTATGAGGTTTTGGGAATGTATTGTTCTATGTTTAAAAGACCTGCAAAGATAATTGTAAATAAGCTATATTTATACCAACAGAGTCCCTGGTAGCGTTCTCTAAAACAATAAGCAAAAGGAAAACTAAACCTACTTTTGGTTCTCTTTCTACCAGAAGGTGTCACTATTGTGACTACAAGGTAGCCATCCCAAGACATCTAACAAAATTCACTTGAAAGAAGATCATGCATTACCTGTATAATCCAGAAGGTAATTTACTGACATGCTAACCAAACTATCCTATGAAAAATTGCTTGACTAAAATTTTATCTCAAATAAACATGAACTGATTTGAAATATGAAATAACCCTACCAAAAGTATGCTGGGAGAAATCCTAAGGTTCAAGAGATTAAGACATTGCAACAAAAAATAACTCGTGGGATTTTTCAAAGGCAATTTGAGTAGAATCTTGGTATGCTCTTATTTCAAATAATACTGAATATAAAAATATAAATGTTGGAAAACAAGAAAAGAGTTAGAGTTTTGTCTTTTGAAAACTTTCAAAGTTAAATGACACTTGTGGAGTCATTTTTCCACAGAGAAAAAAACCCCGAGTTTCTCCATGCAGAAGCAGATCATACTTATCCTTACCCTAGGAAATATTAAATAATTTTAAACTTCTGGGGGAAAAATTAAATCTTCTCTCTTTTTTCCCCCAAAGTTTTTTTCCTCTATAAAGAGCAGTGAGTCTATTCTTGGCTTAATTTGATAAAAACATGCTGTAGTGATATTTTCGTGTTTAATCTCACTTGGGGAGACGATGTTTGGCCCACATTTCTTCAGTATAAGTAGGAAATCTTGGCAGACAACTTCTGCTTTGCAATTAAGCCAAAAATAATTTTCAGATACTTTAGTTTTATCTTAAGATTTATTTCAGTTTTTTTGTTAACTGAGAGAAATATAAGGAGTATGGGTGTCAGCAATATGCCCCATCCACCACCCTTCCCACAAAGACAATGTCAAGAAATAGAATTGCCTGTTAGAATGGCTTTAAATCTCACACTTTCATGAGAGTCTGATGTACAAAGTAAAGAGAGAGAGAGAGAGAGATTACCTGTTATATCCTTGCTGAACAATCTTAAAATATCTCAAAGTGTCCGAGCAGCTCATTCATCAGAGCTTTGTGATCCTTTTATTACTTGAAAAAAGGCAGTTAGACATGACAACTTCAAAAGTGTGAATGCCATTATTCAATGTTTTGTATGGTACGTTCATCCGTGATCCATCTTGTGTGCAACTTCCCCGTAAAAGCTGGAAGTCATTCTCTTCCGTGCTTTTCTAAGACGGTGCCACACGGACAAGTGCACTGAGAGAGACTGGCCAGTAGAGGCCTCTCTAGATTTGCCTTCGGATTGAGAACTCAGAAGGAGCCTCGAATCCGCTGCAGTTAACACAACTACTTGAAAAGATTCTTGTTGCATAGGGAAAAAGATCACTCTTTAATGCCCTTTTAAGTTCCACGGTGTTGATTAATGTTGCCCTTTACATTAATGATGTTTCAAGTAAAAGAAAACAAATTTAAAATGGATCAATTCTATTGAGGATGCATTAATTAGACAGAGACGCTGCCATATGCTGGGGCTGGAGGGTCTGCTGGCCTTTCCCTTGTAGTTACCTGTGTAAAACCCACCCTATCCTCTACATGAATGCCCAAGCTGAATAGCTATTTGAATGAAGGCTTTAGTTTGATTCGCCATACAAGGGGTACTGTGTCACTGTGTTTTCTTTCTAGGAGTCACTAAGTGATTTCTATATCTGTTGTCATGGTGATATAGCAAAGCAGGGGAAAATGGGGGCAACTTCAGGCTTTCTCCTCACCCTCTGCACTAAGATGTTGTTAGCAAGCCTATAAAACATTGGGCTTTCTCTGGGCCTTCTTTTTGTTCCCTGATTGTCAATAAAACTCATTTTAAGGGTAACAAGGACATCTAAATGTCATCTGTCACAGTGTTAGAGAGATTAAGTTTGTTTAGGGACTTGTGCTGGACAAAGGCCACTATTTGTTCTGCAGATACAAAGCGGTGTTGGCTATCACCACTCTTGATTTAGAAGGAGGCCCAGAGACCATCGAGGAAACATCATCTCAGTTGCAGGTGATGCAGAGGCCTTCTTGACATGACAGCATTAAAATGACAAGAAAAAAAAATAATTATGGTTCTGAATGAGAATCTGCATTCTATTTCCCACACCCCTCTATAGACACCCCAAGAAGAAAGTCTCCTCTTAGACCTGAGGTAAGAAAACAGCTGTTGAGGGCCACAGGCATATTTAAAAACATGGCATACACACCTGACAGTCCTTGAATGAATGATAAAAGAAGGGAGAAAGGTTTTGCAAGGGAAGTCAACAACAATAATATGTTCTGCATTAATTCAGCATTTGCCCAATAATGAGGCTAAATGGAATGTACAGATTAATGAAGACATTGGTGTTATTAAAATCAAATCCTGTGGTTCATATGCTTTTCTTAATAATGAACATTGTGGCTATTGGAGAGGAAGAACAAGTTTTTTTTCTATTAATTTGGCACACATCCCAGATCTCATTCAACCAGAACCTATCCCCAGCAAAATGCGTCCGTGGCCTTTATGCGCCTTAGTCATTCTATTTTATATCTGTGTTAATTTGAGGGAAAAAATATTTCCCCTTTATAGAAAGATTTTGAAAAGTGAACATGAAACCTAAGTAATAATTAAGTAATTTTAAAAATAGGATGCTTCTTTCAGTATAAAAGGTGATGGGGAAGTATATAAAATTACGCGCATGTAATGGGGTGCTCACAACACATCTGCCTGCACTCTGGAAATTGGTGCAGCTATCTGGGGGCTTTCAGAGTCTGGTCACGTTAACTCATCTCAAATACTATTTTATAGGAAATATGCATGGTAGAGAGGGCCACTATGTTAAAACTTAGCAGAGCTGTTATAAATGTTGGACAATGGGAGATTCCTTATTTGCAATTTGTTGGGTCTTGACAATTTGGATATTTATGAAATGTGAATGAGAGCAGAGTACCACGACCCATTTTCTAATATCCCTGTGAGCACAACCCCATATATGACATGCGTGTATGCATAAGTCCCACACCTCGACGGGAGTGCACATTTGAAAGGACAATGGGACAATGATAAACTCCTTCTTGGTTCTGTGGAGGAAGGGAGTATATAAATATACATATATATATATATATACACTTGCAAGCTTTGAGTTTCCTTAATTCATGCTCTCTCAAATCAATTTGAAAATCTGATTTTAATCATGCTGAAAAGGGGTGTAGATCCATAAATGCCATATACTGCAACTATTGGACAGATTCCATTTTCATTGTATATTTGGCAGTGTATGGTGAAGAAGATAAACGTATAAAGGGTGACATCGAGAATTAGATCTTGTTAAAAAACAAAAATCCTGGAAGCTGCACAATCACACATTTGTAGATATGCCTGTAATATTAAACACGTGCAACTACTAAAAAGAGCTACGGCAGGATTCCCTTTTTTAAAAATTCCTGGAGCAAATTACCACCAAGCTCAGTGTGATTTTTTTCTTTGAAGGTAGAAAGATTTATTCTAGACAAACTAATGAAAGCAAATACAGTGCTGAGATGCTGTTACATCAATATTATGGGCCTAGATGACTTTTGTTTAGTATCTTAATAGCTCGGTCATTTGTTATTCATTCAGCTACACACGAGACACCAGGGTGTTATGAAGGACAATACTCTCGGGGCATTTTGAGTTCAATGTGTATTTCTCTACTTATGAAGAACATGTGTTGGCATCAGCGATGGTTAACAACAGGGGAATCACAATATACAATGAAGTTTTACCACGTTGTTCTGAGATAATTTTCTGTTTCTCCAGACACAATCTTTGCAACAGCTGAAGTATAGTTCTGGTGCTCTGTTATAGAACGTGCTGGATGTATGTCTTCTTTCTATTTTTTAACCTCTTATTTCTTACATTATCTCAGATAAAGAGTTATCTGAAAGAATCAAAAACAAATCCCTAACAAAAAGTACGTTGAGCTTCAAAATAGGCCAGCAAAAAGGAATGTTTGTCACTTCTACTTGAAGCTATAAACAAGGGTACTGAGAAAATAGATTGGAGAAGTCCAGTAATTCACAAAGATAAACACACACACACACCCACGCACGCATGCACGCACGCACAGTTACATGCATTGAGATTTACTACTTTGTCCCCAGAAGGGCATCTCTGTTACCCTAAATGTTTCATAGCTTTACAGATTCAGAGTAATTCTAACGGGACAAGTAAAAGGAAATGGGCGCTACACAGTATCATTTTTCCCCCTTAAATTTCTTGGGATGAAAATTCTCTAAATGCCTTTAAGTAGCTATGCAATTTAGATAGATTTGTATGGCCTCAATTCCCTGTCCAGGAAAATATAGGGATAGATTTAGGTAAACTCTGAGGGCTCTTCCAGTCCTAAAAGTCTCTTCATATAAGGTTTTCAATTTTTAAAAATGTCTAATACTTTGAAAGCAACTATTTTTATTAAGAAAAAGATAACAATTGATAAGATTTTCAGTGTGATTAATATTCAATAAAATATGCAGTTTTGTTTCAGATTTACCGTGCCAAATAAGAATGCAGGCAGTTGTATTTTCTAAGTACTATAATCTTTTCACTTTTGACAAATGAGTAGCAAAAGAGTTCATCAGATTGGGACTAAGTTAATTCATCAAGGATTTGTATCATCCTGGATTTTTAACTACTCCTTTGCATTCAGGAAATAGTTAAACAACAAATGGAAATCCATTAAGGAACAGTCCATAAGAAAAAGACAGTATCTTTGATGAATAATACACTTACTTGATATGTTGTCACTTGAACCAAATGACAGTTGAGAATTTTCCTTCCCCTCTCCTCTCCCAACCTGCATCCAAATTCTCAAATCAAGCTTTTTATTCTTGTTTAGAGCAGTCATACAATATCTAAATTTATCATAAAGTAGGTGACTCTGGTAGGTAATTCCTGCATTGTAAAATTCACTTTCCACCTTACAGAATCCACTATTTCTTTATCATTTATGGTCTTCTTCAAGTAGATCTGTAAATAATATGAATAAGTAAGTCTAGCATTATCTTCTCAGGAATATCTTCAGCCAAATAAAGCACTCTATGTACAGAAACAGCTTAACAAAGATAATGGATTGATGCAATTATATACAGTTCACTCAGTCTCTTCTCATTTCCTCTACTGATGAGGGTTTCAACATGTTTTCATTCTGACTTGTGAATATAAAAGTATACAGAATTTATTCAGGTTCTATTTCATTCAGCTACTAATTAAAATTGAAATACATACCCTGGTACAATCATTTTTAAAAGTTAGGAATAATTCATTTTTCATTAATAGTAATAACTACACCATATGGGAAAAAAAAAATCCTGTAATGTTTAAGAAAGTATAAGGAGAACTGGTCTAATAATGTGTGTTTTAGAAAGATGACTTTTGCCATATTTTCTTACTAGTTATTGGTAGTATTTGTTAGTACATTAAAGATCGGGTAGTATGTTATAAAGTAATCAAAATTCCTGATTAGATCATCTTCTAATTTTTGAAATTAAAATATTTTCTTTTTCATATTTTAAATTATACTAATAACTCACTGCCATCAAATATTTTAAAGCAATAAAGTGAGAAAAATAATAGCACAATTATAAAATTCAAATAAAACGTTCTTTGAATCTGCATCACAGCTTATTACTTTCAATAGTGCTTAGGTCTTTTAATTCTACAAAAAAAATTTTGGACTTGTACATTAAAAGATAAATAATAAATCTATTGAGAAGATGATATACCTTAATTGTGATTTAATCATAATGGAGACAATTTAAAAATATTTTTATGGGAAAATTTTAAAAATAAAACTATAACTTTGAAATGTTATTAAAATCAACTTTCCAATCAAAGACATATTCCTACTCACGAATGTATTATTTGTAGTATTTTTAAACTTAATGATATTCTAAACTGAGACGTACACGATATAAACCAAAAAAATTGAATGGTTAAAAAAATTAGAATTTCAGTACTATATGAAACTCATTCTTTTAACATACTTTAAGTTGAAATGATGGAGTCCCTTTATCACTATGCTTACATTTGTACTATCTAAAACTCAAGCAAACAAATAAAGAGCATGGTATATAAAATTTGGATGAGTTTTCCATTCTCATTGTAGCATCTGAATAACAGATTTTTTCAATTTGTAAAAAAACAAAAATGTGTTTTATGTAACTTTTCTTGAACTTCAAGTATCATTCATTTTGTTGCAAAATGTTATACATGCTTTAAAAGAATGGCTTGTTTCTCTTTTACTACCACTACCTACGTTTCTGAATGTTTGGGGGCTTTTTTATATTATTCCATATATCACTTTTTAGTAAAGCATTGGTTAAAGTGAAATATTCATAGAGATTTCACAGTTCATTTGTAAACATTTTTCCTATCAGATCTGAGGGGGAAAAACACAACATAGATTTTTTTTTTAATTTCCCCACATGTTAACAAAATAATGGTTTGAAGGATGGAAAAATCAAAATTCCATTATTTGAATTTCAACTCTAAAAATTATATGGAGTTAAAAATATAGAGTGATATTTAATAAGCAAAATAGATCTCCCATCAGATAATAATCCCGTTGCTTTCAAATGCTGGCTACCTCTAGGTTAAAAATTGCTAATTCAGGTATTATTTAAGCTACCTTTAAAGGAAAAATTTTCTACTGACATAACTCCATATAAGAACAGAATAAAATAGCTGAGGAATGTGATCACAACAAAAGAGTAAATATGTATTTTCAGAAAATATTTGAATAGGACTCATTTGTAAATGAATGCATATGTAATTTAAAAAGAATATGTCAATCTAAAATAGCAACGCCTTCATTGGGTGGTATAGCCTTTTTGGAAACCATAAAGACACGAACTTCACTTCTTTGCTATTATCAGACTGAACTTCCATTTCTTTTAATGCTCTCTCATTTTTTTTCTCCTGCTAAGAATAATTTACTTAAAGTTACTTTGTTCTCCTTTCATCATTGCATTTTATCACTCTTATTTCTCTGTGTCTCTCTTTTACCTAAACCTTGGTATCTTCTTATGGCCTCTGTTTCCTTAAGAATAATCTTTAATAACATTATCGATCATTTCACATCTCAGTCTTTATTATTTAAGCTCAATATTTAATGAAACCACTTTAAATGGCTTACAAAAGTGAATAAAAAACACTAATATTTTATATTTAAATAATATTGTGCCCCTTGAAAATGCTTCCTGAAATCATACTCAAGTCTCTCTTTAATGCCTGAATTTATATTATAAATTGGCTTCCTCTTCATCAGGCATATTTAAGTTGAAAAATCTTAAAGAGAAGTCTTTGCCCTTAAGGAATGTAAGGTGAGGGGAAGCACTTTTTTTCTTTTTTTTAATCAACATCAAAAAGAAACGAGGTTAGTAGATGAGTTTTACAGCAACTTTAAAATATTTAAAAATAAGTAATAAGTAAAGTAAGACTAAAAGTAGACTCAAGTCTGGTGTCAATAATATTAGAAAAGTTCATATGTATACTCTTTCTCCACCCATTTTGTTTTTTGTTAAATCAACCTTTGAAGGTTTTTTGGGTAAGCAGTATGAGTAGGGACCTAGCTTCAGAGTTAGAAAGGTTGGAGTTCAAAACTTGACTCTAGAAAAGGCAAATAAATTTCCAAAGTCACCCTTGAGTCACCTATCAAATAAGGATGAAAGTCATAACTATTCTGTGACAATTAAGGTAAGGCATATCAAATACTTACTAGAGAAACTGGCACCCAGGAAGAGTTCAATAAAGTTGGCCTTTATAATGTTATTAGTATTTACCAGACAACAAAGCATCACCAAAATATATGTGTGTATAGACACACACACACACACACACACACACACACACACACACACACACACACACACACACAGGTTTAGGGTCAGGTAAAATATGTTGATTCTGACACTTGCAAGAGGAGTGGCATTTGATTAACTAATTCTAATGAGTTTAGATCAACTCATTCTAATTCTCTGAGTTCAAATTCTAATTCAACTAATTCTCTGAGTTTAAATTTCCACTTCTACAAAAGTCTATATATTTGATAGAGGCACAAAATCTGTGCTATACCAGTAAATGCTTACAAACGTCTAATGTGCATTTGCTGATTTCTTATGGTGTAAATCCTTCCACCACAGCCAATTTCAAGCTTCCAACACAAAGCTGGGAAGAGAGGTACGGTTGCACATCATTATATGTATAATATAGTATTTCTCATTATATTATTTTATCTCATACGATATTATTTCCCCCATGTGGATTCAATAATTATAAACAACATCAAAAACAGAGATATTAGTGAAAGATTGTATAATAATTAGGAATTAATGAATCTGGAATATTATCTTTTTTAGTATAATTTTTGGTAAGTTTTAGAATTTATTTTTTTATAGTAAGAGCTATGTTCAGCGGCTTAGCTCTCAATAGTTTTGAAAATTGTACCATCATCTCTTCTGAGCCAAGAAGAGCTGGCTCCAGGAGTACAACAGGGCATGAAGATTAAATTAGGGAATACTGGCAAAAACACCTACAGAGCTTTCTTTTTAACAAAGCACTTTCCAAGCTACATAGATCCATATCTATATGTTTATATAGATAGAAAGTATTTTATATTTATTTGTTAGGACTTATTTACGCACATTTCTTTGCCTCAATACAATGAATTATTGCTTTTGTCTAAGTCAAGTAGGGAAAGTAGATGAGAATACCAAAATAAATAAACAAACAAAAACAAATAAACAAAGCCTACTATTAGACACAGCTCAGTGTGGAAAAGATTTAAGTCTCCAACAGTGCAATCCCAGAACATATTTCAGTATCAGTTGACTCAATATTGCCTTCATTAATAATTTTAACTCCACCTCTGATGACTATATGAGACATAAATGCTATAAACATTACACTAAAACTTTTTTAAAGTGTACATTTTAGCATTTAATGAGCAATGCCAATTTATAAAATATATGATTATATAATATGTCTTGTATAATTAATAATATTAAATCTGCAATAGCAAATCCTCCAGCATTTAGATTAGACTAAAGGAAATAGTTCAATATTTTTCTTTGTAGATAAATTCATTTGCCTGAGCCAGTTGATTTTTTTAAAAATTAAGCATAGCATGATTCAAAATTGGCACCCTGGGGAATCATTGCCACCATAAGGAATTCTCTGAAAAATCAATTAAAGCAAAGTTAAGTAAATTAAATGAAGGGAAGCTCCTTCATGGAAACTCTCAAAATACAAACATATTAAAACTATACTGAGTTACTCTATATTCAAAATACATGCAGATATTTCTCTATTACTAATGTGATTTTTTTCCAAATGATTCAACAAATACTTACTGAGGAGCTACCATATTCCTGATCCTTGTGATTTTCTATGTTACTTTGATTCTCAACTTCTCTTTGTTAATATTTTACCCAGACTATTTAAAACTTTGCACATCTCAAAAAAGCCTTATAAAAGAGCTCTCACATTTTCACATTCTGCTATGGTTTATATTTGTAAAGAAGATTTTATATTTCTCTCTGCCTTCTTTACTCATCACTTAGTCTTTGATTTTCTAAAGATTTGGGGCAAATACCACATTAAAAATGATATAAATTTAATCAGAAAGAGTCATGTTTAGTTGTTTTATGCAACATAAAAAGGAGAATATTTGTTAGTTGAGCTGAAAATTTTAATTATAAACTAGCAACTCTATAAAAATACTTTTGATATCCCTCAGATTAAAAAGAATAGGAGTTAGCTAATTTTCTCATTCAGAATAAAAACAATTAGCCTATTATATTACTCATGTTTTAAATACACACACACACACACACACACACATTATTATGTGTATCTGATTTAAATTAGAGAATGAAGTTGAGTCTGTGATTTTTCTCTCCAAATTCGGAAACTAAAATTTAAATATCTAGATAAATGGCAAAAATAATCTAAATGGTTTAAGAAGGGAATTCGATAAGAAAATAATAATATTAGTAAAAAGCTAAGTTATTTTTCAAAGTCATTATCACTTACAATAAATTAGTTTTCCTGATCTATAGCGATGTTTAACTAGATATGCCAGAAAACGTATATTATTTTAATCTTTCATGAATATTTTCAAAGTTTCAAGTGTATAATGGAAATTGCTTTTAAGTGTTATATTTTTACTTTGATGAAATAATCTTTGGACACTCTCTTGACAAACAAGTACTGTTTATACTCTTAGTATTATATCAACATTTCTCCATAGAGCTGATCCTTTATTTGTAGGTTTTATTATGACAGAACAGAGTGGCTTACAGAGAGGGAATGTGTAAATAAATCACAGCTTCCTAAAAAAATACAGACACCTTTAGAAAATTTCCACTGGCAGTGAAACTTGTTTTGAATTATATTTTTATTTCAAAATAAATGTAACTTACTGAGATTCACATTCCTTAAGTAACTGGGGAACAGAAAAGCAAAACAAAGAAGTGGAATGAAGTCATAAATTGTAATTGACCCTAAATGTAAAATCATTCTTAACCTGAAAGATTTAGTTTCACTTTAAAATGGCAAAAATGGAAACTAAGTAGATTTTAAACATTTGCGCTAATTTTTAATCTGCTTGAAACACATAATTATTTTTTGTCACTGAGGAAACTGTATGTATTACATATGTTAAATGACCTCTTATGCCTATGACCAAAACTGATGAATTCTCCAAAATCCTGAAGACAGTCACAATGAAACAACTTATTGCTATTTAAAAAAGTCATTAGTGTCAGGAATGTAATATAGATTTCATCCATGGAAGCATCGTTTATGAATTCACTGTCTAGTCTACTTTCAAATTTTAAAACAAATAGATAAATTTTTAAATTCAGTATTTGGTAAGCTTTAGGAAACACTTATTTTCTATTAAGTATGGGAAATATGGAAAATCTAAGTATACATTGGTTCAAGAATCACCAAACTTTTGAAGCAATAACAACACTCCTCTTAGAAAAAACAAAAGTCCTAAATTTCACCTATTATCTTTTTCTAAAGAAGTGCAATTGTGCCAGTCTTTGTTTTATGTTTAAAGTAAAATTAGCATTTATAACCACAATTTTAAAACTTAGGGTAGATATTCAAATAATATCTACTAAATATTGTGACCTAAGTAAATTAAAAAAAATTAAAATAAATTTTTTAAAAAGTAAAGTAAAAAAAAAAAAAACAAACCTGTTTAGGATATGTTTTTTCCACTTTTTTGCCCCCCTAAAGGATAAACAGAATTTGTCATGTTATTGATAATGCCTGATTATCAGGAATAGTGATTTATATAATAATGATTTCACTTTGTACAGAATCATGATCTAACAAAAGCATACTGAACTAACGAAATGACATCACAAGCCTTTCTTTTTATGTGCTGTGTATTAAAGGGCCATTTTATTAGTTAGTCACTATACATGAACAAGCTACTATAATCGGGAAAATGGACGGTTGGTCTTTCGAGAGTCTATCATTAATGAAACTGAAAGGCTTAAAACTGATGTTTAGAATTTGATAGCTGGAGAAGATTATTTATCGAATAATTTGCATTGTGATTTCCGAGCCAAAGTTTGATGCATGACTTCATTGTATTTGAAACTCAGTGAACACCATGGTTAGCTGTGTCCTCAAAAGGAAACCATGCATTTCCATTTCTAAGTATACACCGATGCCAGAAGGTTACCAAATATAACAAAATTAAATTATTTAAAATTATGATCCATGGCAATTATTTTATAATTAAATTCTTGAACAAAGTATTAGGATCTAAATGTAACCATCTATACTTTCTTGTCTTTGGGGATATTGCACAACTTCAAAAAACACTATTGGGTATTTTGAGGGAGAAAAACATGTAATTAGAAGTTTTAGTGATCTAAATTTGAATCCTGTTTCTATCATCTATTAGCTTTATATCCCGAGTAAAAGTGATTAACCAGTCTCAGTTTCCTAAATTGAAACAAAAAAGGATAATAAAATTTACCTAAAAGAGAGGTTTTTGAGGACTAAATGAGAAAACACATAGAAAAGCTAGCACAATGTCTGCCATAGACTAAGAGTTCAATATCACTCTTTCTGTTCACATTCCCTTCAAATACAAAATTTCATTTATTTTCAAACTTTGTTGTCATAATTGCAAATCTAAAGGAAAATTTTGCCTAAATCACAGGTTCTAATTTATAGATTATCTTGGTTGATCATAATATTTTGGACCTTCTTAAAGTTGGACCCTTGTGTTATTAAGATTTTTGTTGGAACAATGTACAGTTTTACCCACAAATTATTAATCAATAAGAAATAAAATGAAAACTATATTTCCTGTGGCTAAAATTAAAACTTTCAGAAGAACATTATCAGTGTCAGACTGGTTGCCCTGCCCATAGTATGTGTCCCTCCTATAGTGACAGTATTGTTCTAAGCAATTTGTATGGTTTTCAATATGACTTTACAAATACAAAGCAAAACTGGAAAAGAGACTAGAAGTACAGCCAAATGGAAGAGCACACCTTAGGACCCAGAAAAAGAACCAAGGGAGGAAGAGTAGGACATAAGACCATAAAAAGAAATGATAACCAAAGGAAAATGGGTAATCAACATCATCAACAGAGTTCAGGAGCAATAAGACTAAAGATAGGAAGTTGATTTTGATCAGTAGGTCATTGTTGACCAACATGAATGTAATTTTTGCATAGTAGTCTAAGCCCATCTACAAGGGTTAAAGGAAGATTGGATGTTCACTCCACCAAATAGCTGTGGCTGAGATCCACATGGACATCTATGTTCCAAAATTCAATGGAAATTTTCAATTTTTCTTGAACTGTAAGTCAGATATGGCACGGTTGACAACTTTTTTCTTAGAAAATCATCTTCCCTTGGTTTGATTTACACTAACATTTCTATTGTTCTAACTGGCTACTTGTAACTCTCTGTTGCAGACATCCTCTTATAGTGACCATTCACTCTGTAATTGTTCTTTTGGTCTTAGTCCCTATTCTCATATTACTTTATAATCTCTCCCATGCAACTTTATTTTTGTCTATATGATTCCCAAATTTGATCTCTGTCCTACAATTTACTTTTGAGCTTCAGGCCTATACCCAGCTACCTACTCAACAGCTCCACTTAGATATTTCCAAAATACTTCTAACTCATGGCATTTTCTGGAATCTTACTTCCAAAAACTTAAATTCCCAATTGCAGAAAATAGATACACCATCTATCCAGTTCCCTAAACCAGAAACTCAAATCATCCTATACCCAATCCATCACTAAGTCCCATCAATTATTGTTTCTAAGTGTTTCCAATCATCTATTCCCTACCACCAAATTCATTCTCTGTACATGGAAAGGATGATTTGTTCAAGATTCAAAACTCATCAGATAATGTCTTCCATTTTCAGCACCTCATCACCCCTAAGTGATTTAATTATTTTTAGAATAATGACTGAAATATGTACTAGAGCATTCAGGACTCAGAATGATTTTCTCTTTCCTACCTGTCTATAAACCCAAAAGAGATAAAAGCAATAACTGTTCAAAGTTGAGTCAAGTGAAAGGTATTTCAGGATAAAGGATAAGTCTACGTTCTTGAACATGGCAAGACAAGACCCAGGAGAGAGGAATGGATTAAAGGTATATAAAAAAGAAAAGTAGTAATAGAAGAATCAAGATCTTAGTAGTAGGAGTAGATAGGGATAGCTTACCCATGTAAAAGAAAAAAGACACAACTTACTAGTAAACAAAAAAAGGTAAAAAGTTAAATTTAAATATTCCATAATTGTTTTCAATTAAATTATATATTAACTATGACTGATTATAGTTTATGTGGGCATAGACATTAAAATTCATTACTAGATAAGATGCTAGCAAATATTTATTACTGGGCTTCAATTTAAAATATTGTATCATGTTCCAGAAATGTATTTAAACACAAAGAATTATTTGCTCTATATTCTTAAATGTCTATGGTTTCTTAATTTGCATTTTCAATGAAGTCATAAAGTTGCAATTTAGTATAAGATACATTTATTTTCAGTTTACTAGAAGATTTTCTGTGAATTTTGGAAATCATACAATGCTATCGGACAATTCTTGGTTGACTACACAAAAAGCAGGCCTACCTTAAAAAGATGAAAATTTGCACTATTGAAGACGGTCAATAAAGAGCCGCAGGCTCTGAGAGCAATTCCAGTTATTAGCAGATGTATGCTCTTCTGAGTATACAAGTACCTCTTCATATCTCTTTAACACTTGTAAAGTGTCACTGTGTAAACTACTTTCTGGGATGAAGCCAAGCACTTTGAAGGCTGAATAACTCAGGCAACTAGAAGTCTATTTATTTCACTGAAACAGTGAATTGTGTATGAACTAGAAGAAGAATCTGATTCAGTAAGTTTTAAATAATTTGTTTCTGTATAATTTTACCTGAGATGTGACTGTCAAGTATGGAGATTGATTTTTAGGTGCATATTTGAGCATAAAAACCCTCATAACTGTATTTGTAAAGAGACTAATCTCAAGATAGTGTATGTTTACTTCAGTAATGATTCCAGCAATTAAGAAAATTTGAGAATCCTCCGTTGGAATTAATTTCAAAGTAAGGTTATTGGTCAAAGATGAAATCCCCTGAACATTTTTGTCATAAATTCCTTTGTATGGACTAAAATATGATTTCCTGGGTTCTTCACCAACTTTTTTGTTTTCTTAATAAAATTGGAAAATTTATGGTGGTTTGGAAAAAAAATAAATCATTTACAGGTGTCAACTATTTATCATAAAAAGGTTACCCTAAAATAGAAGTTACATAAAGATTTTGAGGTTTAGCATCCCCATCTGAAAGAATTTCTAGATGTCACATATATAGGCACTTACTGATAGCTGACCACATCACCACCAATATAATCAATAAATTCCAAAGATAGGGTAAAAATTAGCAAAAGTCCTAGAGACTGGGAAAGAAATTTGGTGTTGTGTGGATATAGCAGCAATAGAATCATATTAAATGCAATTACTCTCATCTGTCCACCTTTAAAAACAACAATATGGCCAAAGAATAAATTAGGCTACTTATAAATAAAGAAAGCTTGAGTTTAAGGCATCTCTTTCATTTTTTTTATGATATCTCTCTCTTGCATTTTAAATGCAAGAAGTCAACAAAGATTGCCTTCTAAATTTTGAAGGGAAATAAAACCCATTCATTATACACATTCCTAAGTAGGCAGGATCTAAACAAGTATCCATATATTCTTCCTGAAGATATTATTAATTGGACTGTGATCCAACTGCCTTAGATAAATTACAAACCTATGCAATACAAGGATGAGTAGTGAGCATTGAAACTTACTCAATAATTTTTAAGTCAATGCTTATTACATTAATCTATTAGTTTATTCCAGTTTGAATCATGAGCTCAAGTCAGTTTTGAGATGTCTGAAAATGTGATAAAAGAGCTTCATGGAAGGAAAAGGAGAGAAAAAGTGGAAGACAAGACTCTGAGAGGGCTGTTACTATAGATTTGAGAAGTAGTAGCACATGCATACTTTCTGAAGACGAGGGGCATAACCTAAGTTGAAATATTTATATCTCTTTTTTAAACAGCAAGAGCAGGAGCTGCTGAGCTCTAGACTGGGTTTGGTTTATAAAAACAGAGAAAGCGGGGTTCTGGGAAACATCTCAGAGACATAGAATGTGGGGCAACCTAGAAGAACTTAGACTTGCATTATGAAAATCAACCGTCTGGGTTACTACTAAGATATGTCTCTCCCAAAGGAAATTCTTGCAAATAGCTGATCCAGAAAAACCCGACTAATTTAACAATGAACTTTAAAAAAACACTAGCAGAGCTTGGATTAAAAAATCACCATCATTATAAAAGAAAAGAAAGAAGCAGTATAACTTTCCAATAGATGAAAGCTACTCACCAGAAAAATGTTGTTAATCAGCTTATTTAAAAATGTAGGCAATAATTGCCCATTTTTAAAAAATAATGAAGCAATTGTTTCTTTGAAGGGAGACATCGAAGTGGAAATGCAAAAATTCAGGGAGGAAATGGAAAGACAATAAAATAAAATGAAACATGATCTGCCAGAAGTCCCAAAAGATGAAGAGGAAAGTGATGTAAAAGAATATAAAAGAAATTTTTTTAAAATAGAGGAAAACAAAGGAAAATCAGGAAGTAAAATGCAGCAAAGCACATAGAAGAATTTTAAAAAGTAACCAAAACTAAATAGATATTTTAAAGGAGCTAAAAAGCCTTAGAAACAGAGATTGTTATAGAAGAGAAGCTGAAGGGATTAACATACACATAAATAAATATTGAAAATAATCCAAAACAGTGGAATAGAAGAAATACTTAGATATATAATTCAAGAAAACTTTTGTGAAATAAAGATTTGAATTAGCATATTGAAAATGTCAAAACTAGTCATGTGAACATCTATCAATAATCTTTCTATAAATGTGTTTGATTATAAAAATAATTAAAGACTATAAAGAAAAGCCCACAAAAAATAATTTACTCATAACTCCACCAGAGATGCTAATTATTAACATTTGTTATATCTGTTTCAATTTTCCTGCACTTAACTATGCACACAATATAATGTATAATAACACATAATTTAATATTATATATGACAAAATATACAATAAAATATGTAATATAATATATAAAATTATACTTAGACATATTTTTTAATTAAATAAATATGTTAGGTATATTTGAACCCAATTTTAATTCTAATCTAAAAATTTATGTTGAAAAACACTTTCATGCTTATGGTAAAAATAATTACACAGAACAAAATTGCCTAGAACAAAAAGTTAATCATTTTCCCAACTCAGGCTTTTCTCCTCTCTTATCTTTCCAGGTCTTTACACAAATGGAAACATGCTATAAATAAAGTTTGGACATTTTTCCTATTAATAATGCATTTATTTACAGACTCTCAAAGAGTCAAACATCAGCAATATAAGTCTACTTCACCCTTTTTGATGGCCACATGGTATCACTTTAAAAGAAGGTACCATGATTTGCTTAAGTATACTGTTAGCTTGTTTTTGATCTTTAGCTTTTCCAACAACGTTGCCGTGGATATCTTGCATATAAATGTAAGCTATGTGCTGGTATTTCTGTAAGATAAATACCCAGAAATGCAATTGCAGGGTAAAAATATAGGCACATTTAAATTTTTTACAACTATTATCATATGAATCTTCAAATTTGTTACCATTTTCCATATTCAGAAAAAAGAATGAAGTCATTTATGTTCTTTCACCCTTACCACACTGTACATACCAATTTTTTAAAATCTCCACCAATATGAAAAGTGAAACAGTGGTACTTCTTTGTTGTTTAACTAAAATTTTAAAATCATAAGGTTGAGCATCCTTAGTAACAACTTGCATTTTTTTATCTGAAAATTGACTGTTTATGAACATTTCTCATTTTACTATTGGGTGATTATTGTTTTCATATTGATTCACAAGAGCTCTTTACATATTAAATAAATCAATATTTCTGCATGTCATATGTGTTACAATTAGGTTTTGCCAGATTGCAATTTCTTTATTGATGCTGTTCATTTCCACTTCTACAGGCAGAACTTTTTAATTGTAACGTAGTGAACAGTACTTTGTGACTTAATTATAAAGTCTTTCTTCCTCTATAATTCTATTTTTACTTTTCATAATTTCCCCTGTATTTAAACTTCTTTATTAAAAATACTGCATAGTGTTCCATGGTATTGATGCATCATAATTTTTTTAGCCTATCCCTTATCACTAGTTATTTGGTTATTTGGTTTAGTTCTTTTTTTTTTTTTTTTTTTTAATTCTGGGCAGTGTTGGGAAGAATGTCCATATGTTTTACATGTATTATTATAGTCATGACTTTCCTAATTATAGATTATCTTCCACTATAATTACAGTGTCAAATAGCATTCTTATGTTTAATATTTTACATCTGTAGCCTGCCAAATGGCCCTCCATAAACATTATAACGATTTACATGCCCACAAGGAATATATGTGAAATGTCATTTTTTGACACCATTACCAAGGTTAAGTATTGTTAGTTTTAAATATGTTTTCCAATTGTAAATTGAAAAACTTATCTCAGAACAAATAATTACATTATTCATCCCCAGTCCTTTGTCTTTTTCTTTAGATTTCTTTTCCAGTACTTTTTACTCTAAGTTTGTTTTCTGTGCCACTCAGACAGAAGACTGACTCCAAAGATAAAGATGCCCCCTGGGCAAATGGGAGAGAAATTGCACAAAGAAAAATTCAGGTTGCTACTTTTCCAAGTAAGAGGATCATTCTTTTCTAGAACATATTTAGATGTTTCTTTTCTTCAGTCTAACCACCCCATGTTTTGTACTGAAATAAAAACATCTTCTCAATTGCATTAAGTCTATTTCCACAGCCCATTTAAGCTTCTATTGTATTCTGTTCTCACTTGTCTGGGGAAAAGATGGACTATGTCTATGAGGCTGAGTGAGGCTCAGACTCCATATCATTTCCTTACATCCTCATCATCATGGGTGGCAGAGGAGGGCAATTCATACTCTCTCCACTGAAACCCTTCCCTCACATGTGGTGCAAAGCTCCAGGCAGACAGGCTGGAGACTTGCATGTCCTCCAAAGACTGAAGTTGTAAAACAGCTCTTGCAAGATCAAACCCTTGCTAATTACAATACCAACATCTATTAACTTTTTCATTCATCACCAATTTTCATTCATTTCTTAAGGCTAATACTAATTGCAACTTAAAAAAATAATAATGCTAAATAGGGCAAGCAATCTGGGAACCCAAATGGTATATTCCCCTCCTGATACACATTCTCTCATTAGACACATTCATAGAGGAAGGAAAAAAATCCTTCCAAAGTGCTGGCACTGCAAATTATTATTTTTATAAATTATATTTGTTCTAGGGTTATTGAATATACTATTTTTTTAACTTATAAAATGAGAGTTTGGGGATAATCGACTTGGTAAGCAGTCTCAATGGAGAATTTAAAATGAGGGAGAACATGGTGAAGAGGAAATAATAAGGGGAGGAAAGTACTAGATCTTGAAAAGTAATCTGGGATAAACCAAAGGGACTTTTAATAAACATGATCTTTGTTAAATTTGCTCTGGATATCACCAGCAAAGATTCCAGAAATATTTTTCTACTTAAGAAAATAACCACTTCCCAAAAATGATTTTGCTGCCTGGTCTGTTATTTATCATCTAGCTGCAATTATCATATCAACATGTTAACTAAAATAAAACAAATATGTCTTAATGGCATGAAGAGAAGGATGTACTTTTAGTTCCTGATTTATTAGTTTGGTAAGAATCTATTGGCATGTTTATCCTTATCATTAGTCATTTCCTAGTTAGGAAAATAAGAACCCTCACTTGTCCATGTTAATTCCTGGAACTTTTGGCCACAGGTTAAGTTCCATTATTCAAAATTGCATTTTGGCCTTCTACTTCCTAGGCCATGTTTGCCATCTGTCAGAAGCCACATTAACAGTTCATTTTATTACAGAATGGGTTAAAGTTGAAGGAAGTAAATAAAGTAGTACAGGAGTGAATCCACTCTGGTGTGTATTCAGACAATGTCAACTAACTTGAGATGATAAGCGTCCTTACTGTTCTTAAAACAATGTGCAACAGCGAACGCAGCTGTCTATGTGTGGCACCCAGGTATGGGACAGCGGCTCCTCTTACTCACCAGCTGCACTCAGTTGTTGAAGATGAGCTTTGGGAGCTGAGGTAATCCACAGCAGTCACAGAAGCCGAGGTGATTCCCTCAGGATGGGAGGGATCCTCATCCGCAATGACCTTAGCCCTCCGACTGGATTCACAGTTTCTTTTCCTGTGCAACACCTAGGCACATTCAAATTTTCCACAGCTGGGGAAGACCTTGTTATAGGATCCGCCTGATGACCACTCAAGGACTCAATACTTCCACGTGGCAGTTTTGAAGAGACTGCTGCCCCGAGTTTTTAAGTTTCTCTTATCAGTAATCAAAAATATGCTTCAACAGAGAGAAGAGGGAAATAGGAACAAAAGGTACTTTTATTGTAGATACTGGTCTTACAAGAATTGCAAACCCAATTAAGTCACTGCTTTATTACACAATAAAATAGGAGTCATAATGAAGTTTACTCAGAAGTACTTCTTGTCAAATTATAGCTTCTGAAATATGACTGCATGCAGCAAAGCCAGTAAAGGCAAACACTTATTCAGCCCCAAAACTAGGATTATGGAGTGTGAGAATAAATGAAAGGCGAACATAGCTCAAAATAAGAAATATGGCAGTTACAATGCGAGTGTTCTCTTGCAATCAATCAATTTCTAAAAAAAATCTAAAAAGGCTGGCAATGCTGCCTTTTATCACTATTCCTCATTTTGGTTATAAGGCCCTCAGATTGGTGTCCTACCAAACCTTTGTATTTGGTGCCATGATACTATCTTTATTTTTTGTTGATTCCAGCTTTTGACACAGTATTGAGACCACCTCCCCACTCCCACTGCCCCCCCCCCCCGCCTCCAGGAAGAGGAGCAGATGGGACTGGACTTCCTCTCTGTGATCCAGAGAAGAGGCACCTATTCATTCCAGTAGTCAGCATCCCTCTGGTGAAATACCACGTACATCTTAAGTAAATTTTAGCACTGTGGTTAAGCAGATGGACCATATTTGTAGCAAAAGATAGATACCCTAAATCTTTAATAAGAGATTTTTTAAAAACCTTAATAGATGGAATTGACAAAAAAAAAATCCAAAAAACAAATTAAAAAAAACCTTCCATAAGGCACTGGACAGAGAGTTTCACTGCTAAGTTTTTTCAAACATCCAAGGACCACAAGTTTTTATCTATTTAAACTCTTTGAGAGGTTGTTTTGTAAATTAAAACCTCATCATTGGTTTTCAAAGCCAAGTAATAAATGATAAGGAGGATAGCTCAAAAACATTATGGTGCATAATTTACATATAAATAAACAGAAAAAATTAAAACGTTTTATTAATCAATAATTTGATTCTCTGCCCAGGAAAACAAAGTTAATCTTTGTTCAGTAAAATGTCCAAGAGCTATACAAATAATTTGAATTCATTAATGAATGCGTTACAATATCATTATTTCACATCATCTAGTTGGGCTTTCTGAAAAAGAAATGTAAGGGTGATTCAATATTAGGAAATCTATACTTTCATGTTTTTTTCAATATATTAGCATCTTGACAAGGGTACAAGAAACATTTTATATAAACTTTTGGACTAGATTATTTTTAATAGACTTTGTTTTTTCAGGAAGTTTTAGGTTTACAGCAAAAATGAAGGTACAGAGTTTCCCATATACCCGCTGCTTGCACAAATTTTCCAACTGTAATCCCCCAGCAGATGATGAGCCTACATTGATTACAACTGATCAACCTACACTGACACATCATTATCATCTAGAGTCTGTAGTTCACATCAAGGTTAACTCTTTATGTCATATATTCTATAGGTTTGGAGAAATGTATAATCACATGTATCCACCATTATGGTATCATATAGGGTAGTTTCTCCTACTCATCCCTCCCTCTCCCCTAACCCCTAGCAATTTTTAACCTCTGGTATTTTTTTACTCTCTCCATAGTTTTTCCATTGCCAGAATGTCATATAGTTGGAATCATGTAGTATATAGCTTTTCAGATTGGCCTCTTTCATTTACTAAAATGCGGTTAAATTTCTCCAGAGGGGGTGATGTCAGCAAGATAATGGAATAGGATGTCCCTCACTCATATCCCCCCTGCACAATGATAATTTGTTAGCCATCCACAAGAACAAAAAAAAGCCTTTAAAAAGCCTCTGTGGGAGCTCTAGGATCTGGGTAGGAGTTTGTGAAACCTAGTGGAGTCCAAGACCAAGGAGGGCTCTTTTGAGAAGGCAGGCCTGTGCCCAAGTGGCTCACTTGATGACTGTGGTCCCAGTTACAAACCGGAAAACTGTTCCATCCCTCTGTGGACTGGCTACAACTCGATTTGGGCTTGATCTTGCCATATGCTGGAGGGACCCAGGAGGAGTCAAGCATGTTCATGCCTTAGGCAGTGGACCCACAGCTTTTGACCTGTGGTATGGATCATGAAGTGACTCTGTTACTCGGGTCTGGCCCCACTCAGCAAGCCCACCAAACTCAGTCTGACTTTCGGTTCTGAAATGGCCCTTGTAACTGAACTCCTGTCCTCCCAGCCATAGTCGATATCCAGTCCTGCCAGCCTGGGTACTCATGGGAGGCCTATGACGGTGCCCCTATAGAATAGCCAACCAACTTCCATCTGACAGCAGATCCTGAAATGGTCAGTGACTCAGCTCCAGCCCCTCTCAACTGTGGTCCATGAGCAGTTTGGCTCCCCAAGAGACCCACCAGGGAAAAACCCCAGCTGTGTCCTCGGAGTTAAGCTCACAAACCTTGGTCTGACTGCAGATCCTGAAACAGTCTTACAACTTAGTGTCAGGATCTCCCTGCTGTGTTCAGGGGCAGTCTTGCTTAGCTAGAAACCTGGGAAGAGACGTGCCCTTTGTGCCTCTAAAGCCAGGTCTGTAGACTTTGATCTTGGTTGTTAGTTCTGAAGTGGCCCTGGGACTCAATTCCAGCCCCTCTCACTTCAAGGCCAGTTCTGCCTACCCAGGGACCTGCTCAGTGACCCAGCAGGGAGCCCTCCTAGGGACTTGACAGAGCCACACCATTCACACATCTCGTAACAGGCCCACTGTCTGTAAACCCAACTGCAGACCCAAAAACATACTCTTGTCCCTAAACCAGCACTTCTGAACAAAGTTCCAAACACCCAAGGACCAGACAAGATTCACATATGCCTGAGCCCCTAGTAACAGGCCAACCAACAGTGAACCTTACTGTGAACTGCATGATTTCTAATTACTCTCATAGTGTTGGTTTTTTTGAGCTTCCAATTTTGCTGAATCTAGTTATGTTCAGAAAGTTCAGGATGGGTAAAATAAAGCAAAACATAGAGTTACTGAAAATGACATTAATTTATCCCCAATTTCTCCTATAAGGATGGTGGTAGTTATGGTGGTGAAAGTAGCAGGGTGTTACAATTTAGTATGTTGTATGCTAATTTTCATGTCTTTCTAATTTGTGATAATGCAATCATGGTTGATGGGACTAATGTAGCATAGTGGAAAACACTGGAAAAATACATTCATGACTTTGGTAATCTTGGACAAAAACTCTCAAATTTTATTTATTAATCTGTATGACAGTGGAGATATTACCTTTGCTTACAAATTACAGAATACCTATCTACTGTAGAGTATCAAGAAGAAAAAAAATCAAAGGACTAGAAATAATTTTCAGATGAAATAATTGCTTGCATTTTAAAAATTCAAAATAATTTTCACATAACTAATTTAAATTAATAAGAGACTTAGCAATATTACTAGAAACAAATCAATAAATCAGTTTCCATATAATAGAAACAAATAGAAAAGAGTTTTAAAAAGATTTTCGGTGATAGCAAATGCTTAAAAATAAATTTAACAAAGATGAAAAAATTGCAGAACATTATGAAACACTATTAAGTAAAATTAAAGAAAATCTAAACAAATGAAGAGCTACACCACACTCATGGATCAGAAGGCTCAACATTGTACAGGTATCAATTTTTTGTAAATGTACATATAAAATCAATGCATTGCACAATGTTATAAAAGGATTTTTTGTGGACGTTAACAAACTAAAATTTGCAGAATCAAGAATAGCCAAGACACCCTTGAAAATAACTTGCTTTACAGTATATCAAGTCTTATTATAAAGGTGTAATATATTATACAGGATTGTATTAATATAAGGATAGACAAATAGATATAATCCAGAATCACACATACATGAACGCTTGATTTATGACAAATGTGCTGCTAAGCAATAGGAAAGAAGATTCTTTTCAAAATTGGTATGGGTATGATTTGGGCCTGATGTAATTATTTATTGTGTCCCTTTTCACTCTCAAAGTGTCTTGTTTTGGAAAATAAATTATAGAGATTGTTTATACACATAAAATTAATATAAAATTTGATTACTATTTCACACCATACATAGAAAGTAATTCTGGGCAGATCATAGAGCTAAATATAAGTGGAAAAAATAGCAAAGCACCCAAAAGAGAATATAGTAGTATCCCATCATGAACTGAGAGTAGGAATATTTAAACAGGACACAAAAAGCATTAATGATAAGGAAAAACATTGGTAAGTGAACTACATTTGAGGAAAAAAACCACAACTCCTATTGATCACATAATCCTAAGGGAGTGAAATGGCTAGCCACAAAGTAGTGTAAGTCATTTGAAACAACATTTAGAAACATGTCTAGGAAAACCAAAGATAACAAGAGAGAAAAACAATACAACCAGTGGAATTTTTGCCTCTAACACCTATGGCTATAGCAAATGCTAAACACAGCCTAATTTCTATCCAAATAGACATGAAACTTCATACTAACAACCTATTTAATACAGTTCTTTTTATCTAGCACATTAAGTGTAGCTTTCAACAAAAAATGACAATGCAGTCTCAAAAAGAACAATCACAGTTTGAAGAGACAGAAAAAGCATCAGAACTAGACTCAGATATGAAAGAGATGCTGGAATTATCAGTCTGGGAATTTAAAGCAACTATGGTTAATGTGCTGAGGGCTTTAGTGGAAAAGAAAGATATCAACTATTCTGCATAATAGCCAATTATGAGCAATGGCACATTATATGCAAGAACAGATGGAAAATGTAAACAGAGAGGCAATTCTAAGGAAGAATAATCAGGAACTGCCTAAATTCAAAAACACTATAAGAGAAATGAAGAATCCTTTTGATGGGCTCATCAATGATTGGACACAAGCAAGGTAAGAATCAGTGAGTCTGAAGAAATGTCAATAGAAATTTCTAAAATTAAACTAAAAAGAAAAAAGAAAAACAAAACAGACTATCCAAAAACTGTACTGCAATTACAGAAGATGTAACATACATTTTATAGGAATACCAGAAGAAGAAAGAAAGAGAGAGAGAGACGAAGGAAGGAAGGAAGGAAGGAAGGAAAGAAGGAAGAAATGTTTGAAGTAATGATAGCTGAGTATTTTTCAAGATTAATGATGGACAGCAAACCACAGATCAAAAAACTCAGAGAACAAAAGCATTATAAATAGTAAAACAAACAAATAAAATAAAATGACAGATTCAAACCCTAACTTATAAATAATTACATTAGATGTAAATGGACTAAATATACCAATTAAAGTATAAAGATTGGCAACTGGATTAAATACATGATCCAACTACATGCTGTCTACAAGAAACTCATTATAGATGGTCGGTCAATAGGTAAAAGGTTGAAAGTTAAAAGGTAGGAAAAGATATATCATGCAAGTATTACTCAAAGGAAAGCAGTAATGGCTATATGCATATCATATAAGCTAGACTTCAGAGCAAAGAAAATTATCAGAGACAGAAAGTGACATTATATAGTGATAAAAGTGTCAATTTATCAACAATAAATAGTGATCATAAATGTGTTGGCACTAAAAAACACAGCGACAAAATATGTGAAGCAAAACCATAGAACCAAAAGGGGAAATAGACAAATATAGGTGTCTCCTAGGTGGCACAAATGGTTAAGCACCCAACTCTTGGTTTCAGCTCAGGTCATGATCTCAGGGTCGTGAGATCGAGCCCTGCGTGGAGTTCTGGGCTGAGCACGGAGTCTGCTTGGGTTTCTCTCTTTCTCTCCCTCTGTCCCTCTCCCCCTCCCTCTCATAAATAAATAAATAAATAAATAAATAAATAAATAAATAAATCTTATAACAAAAAGAAAAACCCATCTTTCTCAACAACTGATAGAATAACTTGGTAGAAAATTAGCAAAGATAATAGGATTCAACAACCTACATTTATAACACTCTGTCCAACAACAGAGAAGCACAGATTCTTTCCAAGTTCTCACAAAAAGTATACCAAGATAGGCCTACATTGGCAATAAAACAAACTTCAAAAAGTTTAAAGGAATTGAAATCATACAGAGTGCAATCTCTGACACAATGGGATTAAACAAAAAACAATTAACACAAAGATAGCAGAAAAAGTCTCTAAACATTTGGAAACTAAACACAATTCTAAATAATCCATGGATTAAAGAAAAAATCTCAAGAAAAATGTAAAAAAACATTGAACTGAATGAAAACAAAATACAACAAATCAAAGTTTGTGGAACACAGCTGAAGTAGTCCTGAGAGGAAAATTATAGCACTGAATGTATACATTTTGTAAAAGAGGAAAGGACTCATTTTAATTATCTAAGCTTCCACCTCAAGAACCTTCAAAAAGAAGAACAAAATATACTGAAAGGAAGCAAAAGGAAATAAAGAATCAATGAAATTAAAAACAGAAAAACAACAGAGAATATCAATGAACAAAAAACTATTTTGTGAAAAGCTCAATAACATGACAAACTTCTGGCAAGACTGAAAAAGAAAAGAGAAAAGACACAAGTTACTAATATCAAGAATGGAACAAGGGAAAACCATACAGACTATGCAGACATCAAAAGAATAATAAAATAATGCAACACACATAAATTTGACACTCTAAACTAAATGGGCCACTTCCTCAGAAAATACAGACTATCACAATACACTCAGAATGAAATAGATAATGTGAATATCCTTATGACTTTTAAGAAAATTGAACTCATAAATTAAAAATTTTCCAAAAAGAAATCTCCAGGGCCAGATTGTTCCACTAAAATTCTATCAAATGTTGAAGAACTGATTCTGCACAATCTGTTCCAGAAAACAGAAGAGGAAGGAACACTTCCCAATTAATTTTTTGAAACAAATACTGCTCTGATATCAAGCCAATACAAAAAAGAAAACTAAAGACCAATATCCCTCATTAATGTAGGCACAATAAAATCTTTAGCAGAATATTAGCAAATAGGATTCAGCAAGATATATAAAAATTATGTACCACGCCCAAGTAGGGTTGATTCCAGGGATGTAGACCTGATTCAACATTTTTAAAAAATTAGTGTAATTCATCGTATTAAAAGGAATAAAGAAGAAATTTCACATGATAATGCCAGTTGATACAGAAAAAAACTTGATAAAATTCAAAACCTATTCATGATTAAACTCTCAGAAAAACAAAAATAAAGGGAAACTTCAACTTGATAAAAACATCTACCAAACAAAAAAAAAAAAGGAAAAACCCTACAGCTAACATTATATCTAATGGCGAAAGACTGAAAGTTTCCCCACAATGCTCAGGGATTAGGCAAAGATATCCACTCTCACCACTCTTATTCAACACAGTTCTAGAGTCCTAGCTAGTGTGAAAAGGCAAGGAGAAGAAATAACTAATATACAGATGGTAAAGGAAGAAATAAAATGGCCCCTATCTGTAGATGATATTGTGCAGAAAATTCTAAGGAGTCTACCAAAAAACTCTTAAACCTGTACGTGAGTTCAGCAAGTTCTCAGGTAACAAAATAAACATGCAAAAATTACATGCATTGCTATACCATAGCAATCAGTACATGGAAGTCAATCAGAAATGTAATACTATGTACAGTAAACTCAAAAATAAGTTAAGTACTTAGTTATTAATCTATCAAAAACATGTACAGAACCTTTTTACTGAAAATTACACAATGCTGACATATGAATTTTGAAAAATCTAAATACATCTAAATAAATGGAGAGACATAATGTGTTACACCTATAATTGCAATGGAATACTCAATATACAAAGATATTAGTTTGTATATTAAAGATATACAAAGATATTAGTTTCCCCAGACAGATACAAGGATTTAACACAACTTCTATTAAAATTACAGCAAGATGTTTTGTAGATATACACAAGATTATTGTAAAACTTTCATAGAAAGGCAAAGAAATAGAATAGCTAAAATAATTCTGAAAATACATATAATGGGAGAAATTATTTTACCCAATTTTAAGATATTGAAAGTATGATATTGGTGGAGGGATAGACACATTGATCAATGGAACAGAATAGAGAATCCAGAAATAGACTCACACAAATATGCGCAAGTGATTTTTAAACAAAGGTGCAAAACAATTCAGTGGAGGAAATAGTACTTTTCAACAACTTATGGTGGGAGCAACTAGACACCTAGAGTCAAAACAATCAAACCAAGTATCACACCTCATATAAAAATTAACTCAGAATGAGTTAAAGATTTAAATATAAAAGGTAAAGTATGAAACTTTTAGAAAAATGTAGGAAAAAATTGGGATCCAAAGCAGAGAATTCTTAAACAACACCATGTGCATGGTCCATAAAAGAAAAACAAATTATAAATTGGACCTTATCAAATCAACAACTTTTCTCTGTGGCAGCCTGTGAAGAGTATAAAAAAGGCAATTACCAGAATGGGAGAAAATATTTCCAAACCACATATCCAGAAAAAGGTTATACCTCCAATACATAAAGAACTCTCAAAGTTAACTGTAAAAAAAAGAAGCAATCCAATTAAAAATGAGGAAAAGACATAAAGACATTTCACTAAGGAGAATATACTGATGGCAAAAAAGCACATGAAAAGATGATCAATATTAGGCATAAGGCAAATACAAATTTAAACCACAATGAGATTTCACTATACACCTATCAAAATGGCTAAAATTAAAAAAAAAAAATAGTGACAATACCGAATGCTGGTGAGCATGCAGAGAAACTTGATCACTGGGTTGCTGGAGAGAATGTAAGATGGTACTATGTAGGTAAACAGCTTGGCATTTTCTTAAAAAAAAATAAACTATGCACTACAATATGACCCAGCAATTACACTTCTGGGCATTTATCCCAGAGACATAAAAAACTTATGTTTACATAAACACTTGAATATGAATGTTTATAGGTTCAAAGTAGAAGTAGCATGGATATCCTTCAACAGGTGAATGGTTAAACAAATTGCAGTATATCTGTATCATGGAATATTACTCAGTAATAAAAGGAGGAAGCTATTGATATACTTAACAGCTTGGAGGAGTAGCCAGAGTAAAGTCAATCTCTAAGAATTGCATGATTATGTTGTATGATTTCTCTTACATAACATTTTGATATGACAAAATTATGGAAATGGAGAACATATTATGGTTGTCAGTGTTTAAGGAAAGGGTGGGAGTATGAGGGAAGTTGATGTGACTGTAAAAGGGCAATATGAGGTATCCTTGTGGTGAGGAAAATGTTTTCTGTCTTGACTGCATCAATGTCAATATTCTTATTGTGATATTGTACTCGAGTTTTGCAATATGTTGCCATTAAGGCAAACCGGGTAAAAAATACATGTGATCTCTCTTATTTTTTACAATGCATGTGAATTTACAACTAGCTCAAAATAAAGAGTTTAATTTTTTAAAAATCACAAACTTCAATAAAATTAGATGGGCAATACAAAACAATTATTAAAAGGGTAGAAGTAATGCTAAAATATTATTACATTAAATAGGTAATATTCCATTTTAAAAAATTATAAAGCTAGATACAATAAAAATGAAACTCATTTATATACTGCTTATAATAGACATCCTTGAACAGAGAAAACAGCTTGAAAGAAATAAGATGGTAAAAAAAAATGTACACCATGAAATCTAACTAAAAAAGTTGATTTAGTTTTCTTATTTCGGGAAAAATAGATTTTAAGGCAAAAAGTATTAGTAGAAATAGCTATGTACATTTTATATGATAAAAGTGTTAATCTACTAAGAAGTTTTAACAATCATAAATATGTATGCACCTAATAACATAATCTCAAAATATAAAAAGCAGAATCTGACAGATTTAATAGAATAAATTACAAGAGATTTTAACATACCATTTTCAGTATATAGTAGAACTGTTAGTGAAAAAAACAAGGTGCAGATTGTATACAGTAATGATATTGTTTTTTTCCCTTTAAAACAATACACATCAAATCATATAGTAACAGGAAAAAAGAGTGGAACTGGAAGGTTATTGGGGAGAAATTAACTTTTCCTCTAAATTGCTTGAAATGTTCTAGGAGATGTGTATTAATTTCCTCTATATGTCTAAATAGGAATTTCCATTTTTTCCTATTTAAATCTCTCAGAATTTCAACATTTATAATACAAGAAATACTAGAAACAGAGAATAATGAAAATATTCATTGAGTTGTATTCTCTATTACTACTCACATTCTCCTAATGTTTGTTTGCATCAAGTCTTTGTCCAATTTGACAATATGCCAACTTAGCCAGGACCATGTCTAATTCTATAATTGGAGGCCTGTGCACACCATTATCACTGCTTAGCAAATGTTGTGATACAATCAGGGTAATAAGATTGATAGTTTCCATATCTGTTAAACAAATACAAGGGGACAGTGTAGATATGTGTTCTTTTTTTTTTAACATTTTTTTTATTTTTATGTTATACTTTTTAACTTTAATCTATCTACTATTGGATTAATTGCCTACTAACTTGAACATGTAAGAAAAACAATTTTTCTAAATGATCTACAAATCTGGTAGAAAGCTGAATTTGCAAAGAGTTGTATTGGAATATGGAGAAAATGAGGAATGGCTGGGAGGAAGAAATTATGAAAGGAGTAAGTCCTGAGCAAATAATGGAGCCCAAACCTTCTATTCCCAAAGCAAAGATGGATGTTATTTCCATTATCACAAGACTTCCTTTCTTTGCCTTTTTTTTCTTCTACTTTTGTGTCCTCAGTGCCTTAAACACTGCCAATGATATAATAGATGCCTGTTCATGAGTTCAACTGTATCCCTGAAATGATATATTGAGATCCTAACCTCTGGTTCTTGTGAATGTGACTTCAGAAATAAGGTATTTTCAGATGTAATTAAATTAAGATAAGGTTTGTTAGGATGGCTTCCTAATCCAATATAATGGTGTCTTTATAAGAAAAGACACGGACACATGAGGAGAACGGCACTTACAAAAGAGGCAGAATTGGAATGAGGTAGCTCCAAGGCAAGGAATGTCAAGGATTGGTGATTATCAGTGGAAGCCAGGAAGAGTCAAGGGAGGATCCTACCTAGAGTCTTAGAGGGACCATGGCCCTGGTGAAAACTTGATTTCAGACTTCTAGCCTCCAGAACTGTGAGAGAATACATTTCTGTTTTTGTAAACCTCCCAGTTTGTAGTACTTTGTTATGGCAGCCCTGGGAAACTAATGCAGTACTCAGTAAATAGTTGTTTAATGAAATATAAGATGCATTACATTTTCATGTTAGCCCTTATTTAAAATTTACTCAAATATTATTATCAATAGATGCAGGATAAATTTACTTCAGAGGAAGTGAAAAGATCTAAGAAAATGATCCTATCTCATTTCATTTGTGTTTTGAGGATTTTGATTTTCCTATTTCACTTCCATAACTAATTTCCAATTATTTGTATACAGCTTCATAGATGAATCAGCTTCATGAATACACACTGTGTGGGAGACACATAAAAAGCTGAAAACACAATAAAATTAATTCAGAGCTAATCACTGAATAGTCACTACCAGTTTATGTAGCAGGGACTAATATTCCCATTACACAGATGAGACAACAGAAGCTTAGAGAAGTGATATAATTTGCCCAAGGTAACAAAGGTAGACCTAGGATTTAAACCCAGACCTGCCTGACTTTAGCATTCATGCTTTGAACCACTTCTTTATTGGTCCTTCCTGTAAGAAGCCTTCTCTGATTTCTCTGGTTTTAAGATATGACTTCATGTACACTTATATGTTTATGGATGGGTGTAAGTTGAAACCTGTAGTCTCATAGGTAATGCTTCCACATACAAATATTGTCATTCTTATTCTAAGTATATAGTGATGCAATTAATCTTTACCACAGTTTGGAATGATTCTTTTGTACCAATAGGTCTCCATATATTTGGAAAGCTACCCCATTCCCCATGAGTTTATTCTCGTGTTGTTATTGTCTTTGACATTTATTCAGTCACCAAATCCCTTATTGACCAAATATTCCTTAGGTTCATATTTTCTACAATCTGCCTGAGCATCCAAAAATTACAACTAGTACCAAGTAAGGTACTTTATGGATAGTACTGGTGAGAATGTCCCACTGGTGGTAACCTCAAATTTTCCCAGCACTTTTCCCTCCACTTCCAAATTTGTAGTTCCAGTTTTCTACATTCTCCCCAGACTCATCACTGAACCCATTACCAAACCACTTGCCTTGAGCCAATACCTGGTTCTCTGTGGAATGGGTGCTGAAGAGCATGGATTCCAAAGAGTCACTCACTGGTCTTCATCCCCACTTTGCTGAGATAGATACAAAACAGTATCAGAGGAAGAGATGACTTTTGAAGGCCCCCTCTATTTTCCACTTTTAGTTCATCAAAGTTTTTTTTTTTATTTTTTTTAAAGATTTTATTTTATTTGAGAGAGAGAGCACAAGAGGAGGTAGGGTCAGAGGGAGAAGCAGACTCCCCACTGAGCAGGGAGCCTGATGCAGGACTCGATCCAGGGTCTCGGGGATCAGGACCTGAGCCGAAGGCAGTCGCCCAACCAACTGAGCCAGCCAGGCACCCCTAGTTCATCACAGTTTTGATTATAAATGACTAGAGGTGCTGAGACCTGTTACTCCCACGCTGTCTGTTGCTAGGATATAAAGAAATGGATAAAGGGATGAGAGATTTTCATTTAAGAAAACTGCATGGTTAGAAGTTTTGAGGTGGGAAAGCTTGGAGAAAATACTAGAAAATTTTCTTTTCTGTTTTCTTGGAGTACAGAGGTTCCATGAAATGAAACGTTTGCAAACTTGTTCAGGAGGTAAAAAGGTATTGAAGAAAGAATTATACAGCAAATATCAAAGTGATTACTATCATTAACACATTTTTGTAAAGCTGAGGGGTAAGCCACTTGGGATTTAAGTAAAAACTACCCAGCACAGTGTCTTATATATAAAAGATGCTTAACCACCCTTTGTGGAGAAAATGAGGAAGTAATGAAAAAGAGGTATTAATAATCGATACGGGGTCACTTTCTATCACTAGTACTCATCAGGTCACAAAATATACATGTTTTTTTGGAATTTCTCATTGGGATCTGTTTAATGTTTCATGTACAATAAGCATCATTGAAGTCACTGTACATTTCTAGAGTATTTCAAATGTTAATGTAAATATTAATGACAATATAAGAAAACTAGCAATTGTAAACAGTTCAAAATTTTAAAGAAGAAAGCTATTTCCAAGTAGAGCAAATAAATCTGTTAAAACTGGGTAAAACTGGCAGGCTTTCAGGCTTATTCCAACTTCTTATGCATTTAAAGATTGGAAAACTGTCAGATGTCTTATTATGTAAAACTAATACATGCTGTATGAATAAAAGCTGAAACATATGGGGAAAAGTATTGTGTTTCTAGTACCAGAGATCATGCATGAAAACAAATGAGCATTAATTAGGGATTAATTTGCAGTGTAATGCCATAAAACTTAGTGAATTTCTCCAAAACACATGAGTAAATCTTAATTATTTTTTTCTAACCAAAAATTAATTTACATTTGATCTTGTGAAATTTTGCTTGTGTACTATGTTAATCATTTTGAGAAAGGTAAACTAGTGGAATAGGTATGTCGATGTTTTCCAGTATGTAATCATGAGTTTTAAAACATCTAACGATGTCATAAAATATAAAACACACATAAAAAAACAGTTATTTTCAAGACTTCAGGTGATTACTTTTAAAGCTACCTATTGCTGAAGACTGATGTGGGATTTATAAACATTGAGCCTTTTAAATCCCTTAATATTTCTCAACTCCCCAAAGATTTTCTTTAAATTTAGACAGAGATAATTAAAATTCTCTGGAAAAGTAACATTACATTTTTGGCAGGCATTTCTTTGGTACTAAAAATACACTTTTGGAATGAATTAATACTAACATATATGTTATTTAAAACTTCCCAATTCCTGATATAACTAAGGCTAAAAAAGTAATTTTCTTACTGACATAGTAATTTAGACTTAATCCTCTTCAGGGGAAATAGATTTTAAATGCAGATGTATGAGAGAATTATACTGTCCTTTTAAAAACTCCTGGAGTCCTTTGTTGGCTGAAAAAATTTCTAAGTAGGGCAAATTATTAAATCTTTTTCAACAAGTTTACCATTGAAGTACGTAAGGTAGGGGAAGAATGACTAAAAGAGTTTGAGGAAACATGACCCTTGAGGGATGAATGGTGGGTGGGGTTCAATAGATGGAGCCTTCTGGTCAACACATGGTATTATGGGAACTGACAGCAAAAAGATACTGGATGCCTTAAGGTGAGAGCTAATGGAAGAAAATAAGTCTGTATGGCTAGAGAGTTCATAGTGGGGAGAGGGGTCTCCAGCACTGCATACTCTCTCTACTTGTGTAGTTGCCATCAGAGATCTTATCTTATTTCCTTATACTTCCAGTCAGTGAAGGTACACCATCATCTGTGGTTGTTGTATTTCCTGCAAATCTCCTTTATACCACCTCTAGGAGAAATGTATTAAATAATAAGCTTTCTTTAATAATTCTTAGCATTTTGAAAATATCTTGTTTTATTTGAAGGTATCTGAGATTCCACACGAGGAGTTAAATAACAGTAAAGCCTAAGATTTGGACTTTCCTATTCAGAGTCTTGTTAAATATAAATAGCCCCACACCATGGCCACAGTTACAGGTGCACCCAACAACTTCCTCTTTAGTAAAATCTCTGGCCTAATTTCTGATTTAGGTACACAACCAGCGAGATTTTGCCTGCAGACTGTGGGAACTCTCTCATATCAAAGCCTGACGCCATGCTACGTTTTTTTCAAATGGAATGGAGAAAAACAACTACAAATCAAGCTGTTCTTTGTGAATCTGGTTCATGATCCCCTTGTGTGGTGAGAAAACAAGGATGTTTATGTCTAACGGAGGTTATAATAGTAACCGTATCAGATGTAGACAAGCAAAAACTGTTGGATGGATTCTATGTGGGAAGAAAAGTACTAAATTCTGCTCTTGGAGTTTGCAAAAGAAAATAAACTACTACAAAACAAAACCAATAAACAAAAATCTCCAGCAAAAAATCATTAAATTACTGTGGGTAATAATGTAAAATATTCTTATTTTTTTCTCCTCTAAATTGTTCATAAGAACTACTGGGATAAATATATCTATCATGTATCTTCACAGGAATATAAATAGGTCAGTATGATTTGGAGTCTCTTCAAAGCAAAAAAAAAAAAATGCAAAATAATTCTTTTTTTCTATCTCCTTGTAACTCACAGTTCTTACCAGACTTAAAGAGAATTGAACTTGAGTAATAGCTCCATTAGAGCTCTTTTCCAGGAGCCAGTTCCCGTGGTCTCACTGGGTCCAGCTGCTGATGACTCACAGAGGAAGTGGTAGAGATTAGGGTGTATGGGGGAAAAATCAGAACAGCACAGAAATAAAGCAAATCAACCAACCATTACCTTTTGTGCCAAACAGAACAATGGCTTAACTACTGTGGTTCAGAATGATCCGTCTTATTCCACTCATTTATGCTATTCCTGTTGGAAGGACCACCAGGAAACCTGTGAAACACTATGGAACACACACCGGAATCCATGGAACATCTCAATTAATATTCCCTCCTGACTCAACTAGAACAATGAAGAACATCAAGCAGTTTAATCTCCGGCAATAATTCCTTTTGTCAGGTTGAGAGGTTTTCCCCTTGAATTAGGTTTTAAGATTGGATTTTCAAAATTAGTTAGTTATTCTAGGTATTGTAAAGCAGAGAGCCCACATTTTATAAACACATGCATACGTCTATGTAGAACATAATGAAGTCTGTGTGTTAGTTGGGGCATTGCTGCCATCGGTAATTTTTACTTGCTCTGAAATAAAATCAGTCTTTTATTAGCAAACAATTGTAACCAAACTGCACAGTTGTTAAAACTCTTCTTTCAATTTTCCTTAAAGGGTTGGAAATGTAAATGGGTCCTTTATATCACCCAGTAGAATTAAATTTGATCAGGAGGATTTTAAAAAGCTTCATTGCAGATTCTTAGCTTAGTTACTGATGAACTGAAACATTTCATGGGTTAAGAGAACTGTGTGTTCCCAAATGTTATGAATATATATGTATAATATATATGAATAAGTTTATTTTGGAAAGATAAGTATTATTGTCTGGCTGTTTTGTTTAACCACAATGAGCTACAAACACTGACTCGTGTAGAAAGCAACTTAACTCCTTACTGACTGGCTAAAAATAAGCAAACATAAAATTAAAATCATTTGTCTATCCTGAATACTGGTGGCTTATTTATAATTTTGATGATATTCAGAATACTAATTAAGGGATGAGTATTCTTTTTATGATCATGTTCATATAAGGCAGTGGCTGAGAAATTATCTTCAAATTATACAAATTTTAGAAACTGTGGTTTTAAGTGTTTGATGGGTGCTGTTTCTCCGATAAAAGTAATGGCAATTTCCTTATGCCATCACATGCTTAGATTGTTTAAAATGAACTTTGTAGGATATTTCCTAAATATTAGCCTCTAAACATACCTTCTTGTTTTATAATAACATAATGGGGGAAATTTTATTCTGTTGAGGCCTTTATATGAAATATAAACCTTTTAAGTACGTGAAATCATTTGTAGATAAAACATTCATGTTTTATTGACATGTAAATAAAACATTCTTATTTATTGATATAAAGAAACAATATATTTTGCCAATTCTGAAAAAAATTAATAAATTAGTATTGTAATTTTTAAACAATGCTTTATTGATCTGATTGAATTCAAGAGATTATTTTACCATAAAATTTTTAAAATACTGATTATTTTAAATGACCTTTTATATAAGTAAATCTATTTAAGTGTTTTCGTTTAAATGGATCAATATTCTTTACCATTTTGCCAACACAATTTATTGATTGGTTTGTCTTCCTAGAGGCTACCTCTAGGTACATTGTAGAATGAGAAAAAAAGGAAAGAGTAGACATATACATCAGACACAGTATTTACTCACATTCCCTTGAGCAGTAAAAACCATTTGAGAAATTTTCTGAAACTAGAACACCGGATCCCTCAAATTTTTAAGTAATGTCTGATTTGATCAGCCATGGAGAAATGTGTTTACACTAGAATATCATTCTTTGAAGGTTAAAAATCAAATAACCAGAGCCTGAATGCTTAGTCTCTGCCTTTGACTGCCAGTCCCACTTAGTCCAAAGCAAAGCATGGGCCTAATGTCTATGTAAGTTGGTTTACCCAAGATATTATTTATCAGAATTCACAAAGCAACAGTTACAAAAGCATGTTTAGTCATCCTAATGCTCTGAATTTACCAAGCTCTTCACATCCCCAGCCTGGTCTGGGTCCCTAGAAATCTCACCAAGCCCGAGTAGATGCTTTGCCCCTGCCTGCTCTGGATTGCCAGTTTCTCATTTCAGGGGAAGAATTAAACTGGGCAGCTTGTCAGCTGTTCATCAACAGTGGCCAGCAAGGAATAGGGTCTCTAAGAATGAGGTTGAGAGAGGGGAGAAGGTGATAGGCATGGCTGGGCGGTAACGATGCGTGAGAAGAGCTGTGTTAATACTGGTGTTTATTCAACAAACATTTATTGTGCACCTACCACGGGCAAGGCATCATTCCAGGCGTTTGCAGTTTTAGAAAGAAATGGAATTTATTTAAAATCAAAAGAAATTTTGTTCTGTGATGTTTAATGGCCATAAATCACCAACATGACAATTTTGGATCTGCAAAGATGCCAGTTGCGTGGAGTTAAACTATTATTTGTGTTCATACATATGTTTTTATAATAATAAAGGTATTTCCTAGGTATACATAATTATTTATTATTATAATTTATACAGAAAAAAACGTTTACTTCCTACCATAGGATAATTATCAGATATTTTTCAATACATGATTTTCACTCCCTATTGACCTCTCCATCACACATTTCCTTCAAGTAATTTTGCTACAAACATATAAGCATTTCACACTGTGGCTCCTTTGCAGGCAAAATGCATCACGAATTTTCTATCCCGCACTTAGTACAGTATCTTGATATTTAATAAAAGTGTACTGAATGAAAGTTCATTTTTACACAAGCTCATATATGGGTTCAGGAGTATACAGTTTTACACACACATGTGTGTGCTTAGCTTACATACACGCTTAAACACACATTTTAAATTTCAGTATATTGAATGGGCAAAGGACTCACTCTACAGCAGTGGTCTCTAAACTATTTTATCAAGGACTACTTTGCTTGATTTGGCCAAATGCTTGCCAAATGACTACTTAGTTTTAATATGAATTCTTATCCTTGAGCTAATCTACTTTATTGTTGTATATGATATTTATTCCATGAATACATACAGTATGCGCAAAGTTAGAATGAAATTCATCTAGAATAAAGAAAATTTGAAAATATTTATTTTATTTATTAATGTTACACATCTTATCTCTATCACTGAAACAGTATTTGATGGAAGCAATGTCATTTATTATTATTCATTATTTAATTTTTTTGGTTTAATTACTTGAAATATAGTTATTTATTTAAAGCTCAAGTTTTAAGTTCAATTTATTTTGACACCTGTTTAATGACTATCAGAAAGATACTTCTCAAAGACAAGTAGTCCCAAATGGAAGAAGTGCATTATTGGCCCCTCTTCCTAAATTAGAATGCTAATTTTTCAATCCTATCTCCAGTTATACAAAGGTTTTTGTCAAAATTCACTCACACTTGCATGATGAGTATGTTCAGCTGCATTTTCTTTGCAGGAATCTTATAAAGTCACTGTCAATTTTGAGGTCTAGCTAATTAAAACGAAATAATGAAGTCCACAAATCCACTTAACTATGCACTGTGTGGAAATACAACAAAAGCAAACAAAAGCCTTGATTTCTCTGTTAATACTTCCATGCTATGAATCCCTCTCTTGCTCTAGGACACCCTGTACATGCGTGTGGTCTCTGTGTGAGTTCTTGACAGGGGATGGTGTGAGGTCAGGATGTCATTTGCATAGTAAATATTAGTAAAGGGTAATATATGTCTTATTTATAGATGAAATGTAACTGTAGTTTAAAGTTTGAATACTTTGTTTTCACACCTAAAGAGATTGTCTAGCTTCCCTAGGCGGATGCATCCCTCTTTAAAGACCATGGACCACAATCACTGATAATGTCAAACTCACAAGGCCTACCAAGTAAATAAATGTTAAATTCTTCCTTTATACACATAAACAAATTTTGCTACTTTTAATAAAATTAATCAAACATTGATTTTCTTCACTTTAGTGAACTTGAGTATGTAAAAGAAAATTAGTCAAATTTAAAATAAGTGTCTATTTACTCAGGCCAATAAATACATTTGTAGATCCACCATGGTGTTAGGCATACTCATTACTCTATGAACTGTTGCCTCTTAAATTACACTTTTCATAATTTGTAAAACTTTAATTTTAATTGCTAAACCAACTGTAAATTGAAGTGCTTCTTAATAAAATAATAATTCTCAAATTTGAGGCATTTTTATACATTTTGTTTAGAAAGAAATATTAAATTTGTTTCTGATTAATCGATGTTATATTATAAGGCATATACATTACTGCTATAATCACTAATATTATTCTTAATTTACAAATGGCAGTTGATATAAAATAATAACTTTTGCCAGTTCTTTTAGCTAAAAAATTAAATATTTTACTCCCAAGCCATTTATCTGTACATTGTCTTTACAAAACAAAAAACAAAAAACAAAAAAAACCCCTCCTACACATTAAATATTTAATTCCTCTAAGTTATCTTCAATAGCTGTTGTGCTCACTCATGACAATTTCTAATTAATTTTAAATGGCATTTAATAGCCATTGTCCCAACAAGTACAGATGAATTAGGAGACATAATGCTCGTATTGTACAAAGAGTGGCTTATGTAAACTCTCAAATTAAATCCACACTGTAGTCAAAGCTCATTTGATGTTTGCATTTCCTACTTTGCAGGCAAGATGGTCTCAAAAGGCAGAATAGGCTAAAGATGTGTTGGACAACTCTATAAGGACAGTCTCAAGACTCTTGTCATTTTAGCTGTCTAAATTACTTCAACGGGACTCAAGGGAATTTAAAGAGGAGAAATGACATGACAAACAATTATATTCTAACACTCTATTTATAACAATGCCCTTTCAGATTATTGTTCCTCCAGACTGACACATCACTGTAATCCCAGGGATGAATCAAGGGACTTATAGTTAGATCACGCACAGCTTGTAGGCAAAGAAAAAAATACGAATGAAGAGCTGACATTCAGGAAATATAGAGCGACTCAAGGATAAATTCAGCTGGGATGAGCTTAATTTATCAATGTCAATAACAACGGTGAACACATCGCAAGAATACATGCATATTAATTGAAAATAATTCAGATTAAATCACTGCAGTTTGACATTTTGAGATAGGCACTTTATCTTTTCAAGAAAAAGAGCACTATAAAATCTTTAATCTGAAAACACATCTTAATTGCATGTTATCACCTCCTAATTGCTTCTATATTATATTAAACATTTTGCTAATTACTAGCCTGATCATGGTGTAAATAGCTTGAGGCAAGAGCTCACATCCAGCTGAAGATGTCTTAGGAGCACAGGAGAGCCAGGAGGAAGTTCAGCACTTGCTGGGTTCATGGACTTGTACCTTCTTCAGGGGCTTTCCGCCTCTACCTCAGATCTCTCGTGAGATAAAGAGAGAAAGAAGCAATGGTGAAGATCAGAGAGGTTTACTTATCTGTCAGATTCTAATGTTATTTTTGGAAAAAGTTTGCGTTCTTTCTGATAGGACAGATATGCTCTTTCAGCTGGTGGTATGTGAGTTTTTGATTTATGTTAGTAACAGGCTCAGAGAAAGACAATTTTGCACCTACTTTTAACTTTGATCTTTGGAACTTTGTCAGGATGAAATGCTGACTAAATATCAATTCCATATATGGAATCTTTGAACAACATGCATGTACAGACCTTAATATATATGTTAGAAGTTAGAGTTCTTCCTCGAAGTGATGAATAATTTAAGATGGGTAAAATGTCTGTAACTGAATGGCAAATGCATCTCCGAGGAAAAAAAAATAACAGAAATAGTGACTATATTTCCTATGTCATCAAAGATATAGGAAAGCAAAATGATAATAATACCAAAAAAAAGATAATAATACAAAAAAAAAGATAATAATATGCCTGTTGGTTAAAAAAATTAAATCAAATTAAACCAATAAAATGGTGTTTTGGGACAGTATGCGTGGCAAAAGTTTTAATTCTTTTTTCTCCTTGTCCTCCTGTTTTTATACTTTAATAATAATCTCTATTATGTGCAAGGAAGATTCCTTAAATAAGGAATTGGAATGATTGTACAATATTTTTCTGGAAGAAAATTTGCCAGGACACGATAAAATGCTCAAAACGTTTCAACCGGTTTAACACATCTCCACTTCTAAGAATTTTTCTTGTAGAACTCATATTAGAAGAATATGGTTTGGAAAAATTCATATAATGATCTTTATCTTAGCATTATTAATTAGATTACTTGTAAAAATAATGATATAATAGAAACTTATACACACTATGATAGTCACTTGTGATATTTTTCCAACATTCCAGTTTTCCCCTTTCCAGGAACATGATAGTACTGCATCTCTCCCTCCCTACTGAAGTTGCGCATGGTCATATGACTTTCAAGACAACTGTTATGGGCTGAATTTTGTCCACCCCCAATTCATATGTTGAAGCCCTAACCCACCGTGTGACTATATTTAGAGACAGTGTCTCCAGGGAGATAATTAAAATTAAGTGAGTTCATAAGGGTGAGGTCCTAATCTGTTAGAAATGGTGTCCTTATAAGAAAAGGAAGAGAACCAGATTTCTCTCTCCCTTCCCTTGCTCACACAGAAGGTCATGCTGGTGAGGGCATAGTAAGATGGTAGCCTTCTACAAGCCAGTAAGATGGCCTCAGAAGAATTCCCAGACTTATGAGAAAACAAATTTCTGTCGTTTTCACGACCCAAACTGTGGGATTTTGTTATGGCAGCTCAAGAAGCCTAATGTAGCAACTCACAACAGGCAATATTGCATAAGTGAGGAAAAATAAGCCCTTTCTGTTTGTTTGTTTTAAACCCCTGGAATTTGGGGATTTTTTTTTTTTACCATGGCACAACCTAGCCCAGCCTGATAAATATATAGCTGTTTTTGCTTATCTGTTTTACAGAATATTTGCTGTCTGATTAACAAAAATATGTTTTGCATATAAAAAAGGAAGCAATAATTTTATCATTAAAGAGTTATTAGGAATAAACTAGATTATTACTCTAAAATGGTATAATAAAATAAATGGCTTAATTAACAGAAAGCTTTTTAGTTATATTAAATCATCCTTATTTTCTCCTCTACATGCTTTGTTTCTTTTCTCCTTTGTGTGTGTGTATTATAAGTTCTACTTTCCACGTAAAGTTTTGGTGTGACTACATGTTTTTGCTTCCACTATTACTGATATAATTAACTCTAAACATTTGCTTCATTAATACCTTGTGAAGACTTTTTAAAAGTGATTCTTTTGATTTCTGTTTTCTTCTTTAATTTGGTTACACTCTCTGCATCTGGTCTATTGGCTTCCATGTTGCCATTGATCTTTCTTTAATTATCCAGAGGACAAAAGATCATCTTCAATAAAGAAAGAGAAAGTAATGAAGGCGGAGGAAATTAATCCCTCCTCTTTTCATTGAATATTTGTCTGATCTTTGCCAGGTACTTTATTATTTTTTTCTTTAGTAGCAGCTTAATGTTGTTCCAAAAGATTTTTTTTTTTTTAACATTGGCCTCTTCTGCTTGCTTTTAATTGTCTGTAATACTTCTTAATTTTAATGGAAAAAAATCTAACCTAAGATTTTGATTGATTTTTTTCTCCATTTATCAACAATTTGCTATTTTTACCTATATCTGCACTTACTCTCATGTGGCCCTCTGGTCCTAAGGTATGGTTTCCTATCATTTTTCTCATATCATTCTCCGTTAAAATGTTTCATTTTAAAAGGATTTGTAATATTGACATCATTGGGTAGTTGTAAGGGTTAAATAAACAGCCAAATCCACAGTGGACTTCAATAAATATTATTTCTCTTTTGCTCCCATTTCTCCTATAAAATTCTAGGAAATTACTTCAAAAATTATTTCCTGCATTCAATAAAGTTTATCATCTATTTAAACTATGATTAAATTATTTATTTTATACCACCACTGTATGATGTTAATTTTTTTTTTAAGTTTTATGTATTTATTTGAGAGACAGAGAGAGAGCACATGCAGGGAAGGGGCAGGAACAGAGGGACAGGGAGAGAGAATCTCAAGCTGACTCCATGCTGAGCACAGCCCGATGCAGGGCTCAATCTCAGGACCCTGAGATCATGACCTGAGCAGAAATCAAAAGTCCGATAATGAACTGAGCTACCCAGGCACCCCTGTATGATGTTTCTTGATAGCCACATTTTTCATAATTGCTCCTGCTTCATTCCTTCCTTCCTTCCTTCCTCCCTCCCTCCCTTCCTCCCTCTTTCTTTCTCTCTTTCTTAAGCATACTCTCCGAGATTCTATGAAATCCTGTGCTGCTTAATGTTTGATTTTGAGTATTTGACAAACCAAATAATTATTCATAAATATTTTTATTTCCTACTTCTGTATGCTGAATTTTTCTTCAGTTATGTTGAAACTTGGATAAATGGAAGTCTTTCAGATTTTTTTAATGCAAAAAACTGCTATTGGATGAGACTTGAACTGATCTTTCAACCCTGCTATTGTGTGCTACTGACTGACTCACCACAGAATGTGGAACTCTGCAGAAGGTTCTGTTTCATGAGTTTATTTCATATTCTTAGCACCACAGTGCACATAATATTTGCTTGAATATGTTATCTCATCCATATTCAAATGTAATATCACAATAGCTAGTAATTCCTGATAGAAATGATACTAAGTAGTAAAATATGGTCCATTAGCTGTGTTCCAAATATATAAATATAAATATATGTATATATATTTATGTAGCAATCTTAATAATAATATAAATTATGTTAAGGATGTGTAGCAGCAGAGGCTCTGCCCTTCTGCACAGATGAATTTTCCTCAGAGGACGCTGATTAGTTCATTTTTCCTAATGAAGCTTTCATTTAGGCTGGAGTTACTCCTTGCTTCCATTCTGCTCCCTTTTCTTTCAAGAGCAAAAGCTGTTATCTGCCTTTTTTGAAAGATAGAGCAATTTTGCTTAGATTAAAGAGAAATTCTGAATCTTTTCAATCTGGCCTGAGAGAAAAGTACGTGAGGATTTAGTCAATATGGGAAAATGAAGTGATTCTCAAGCAATTGTATGGTAATTTTTCTAGAATCATATAATTTTAAGGAGGGAAGGACTAATGATCATCTAGACCTTTTTATTTCACACATAAAAAAAGATGAGACAAAAAGGGCATAAGTAACTGATCTAAGATGGTGAAACAGAAGTGTTTGGGCCTGGCTAAATGATTTAGTCCCCAGTTGTCTTATTTGTCCCATACTATACAAAGAAGAGTCATTTCCCTCCACATATACAGCTTGTAGAGAAGCTTTGTAAGTTGTGTATAAACACTAAGATTCAGAAACCAGCACGAGGAGCGTGAACCTGGCAATATACCTGAAGGCAAGATGTCAGCAATTATTCAAAAGTGTTAGCACAGACTAGAAGTCAAGCCATGCTACCTTTGTTTCAAGCTAAAGAGCTTCTGAGAAACTTAGTTAGCAGTAGCTTTGTAGACTCTGTGAGTTATTCCAAAGTTTTGGGCATTTTTCTTTTTCTTTGAGGTATGTGTGTAAATTAGCATGTTAAATAGGATAGCTTTGTTTAAAACTTACGTGATTTTTTTTCTCCATTTTTAAAGCAATGTAACTAATGTTTTCCTACCACTAAAGTCATTTCTCTTTCCTCATAAATTGGAATTTAATCTTTCTAAAACACTACTTTCATTATACCACTCTTTTTCTTTTAAAAGTCAGAAACTCCGCATTACACACAACAGAACAAAAATTTCCCCAGGCCACACCAGCCTACGGAAGCAAATGAGATCACATTAACATTAATAACTAGAATCTCACTGCCTCCTGCCCTCACATGAATTGCACGAGACCCCAGCCCCTTGCAAAGCACATACCCCACCCAAGTGTTTCCGGGAGACCCCAGAGGGTGTTTCACTCTTGCTCTAAACAAGTCACCCCCATTGGGCATGGTTGGTACCCTGCCTGCATTTATAGTTCTTCCATTCTGCTACTCTTAGTCCTCAAGCCCGCAGGCAGGTCAAGCTCACGGTTCCTTTGGGCACCACAAGAAGCCAGATGCTGTGACTGCAACCACAGTGCCATTCTCAAATTATCTCTGCTCCATCATCTCTGCCCTATCACTTTTATCTCCTGCTGGGGTCACTGCTGCTCTGAAGGGCATGGACATTTCTGCAATGCCACCGTTACTCTGTTGGGCACTGGCCTTTTCTGGGCACCGCCTCCAAAGCCCTATAGCTGCCAGCAGCCCAAGGCTGTGCCGGGGTCTACAGTGAAGAGCAACACCTGCTACAGCCCTGGATGGGCTATTAGCAATATTGTCTCCTCCCCAGTGGTGTACAAAGTTTTCTTTCTTTCTTTTTCAGTTTATTTATTTATTGAGGGTAGGTGAGAAAGATAAAAGAAGAAAAAAAAGTTCTGCTTTCTGTTAGTGAAAGTGCTGCTTCTCATGGTACTGGCCAATGAGTTCCATGACATTGGCTCCGGGAAGTGGCACCCATGGGGTGTTCCCGTGCTGCCTGTGACAGCTAAGGCTCTCCTGCTGGTCAGGCTCACAAAACAAGTTGAATTCTCTGAGAAAGAAGCTCAGGTTTCCATACCAACACCCAACACCCATGTCTGAATCTCACCTGGATCCTTACTACAGAATAAATCCACGTATTTGCCCAGATCCACAGTTTTGCTCAATCCTACCTGTTCAAAACCAGCGTCTCCTAATCCCTTTTTGCTTCCCTGGTAATCCTCACTGTGGAGGTCAGGTTTTGAGTCATCCCCCAGTCTCTGTTTTTGTCTGCATCAAATTTACCAACTGGTGCAACACCTCCATAGTCTCAAAGACAAATGCGCTCACATCAAGGCCTGTAGAGAAATTTCTTAGGAAATCTGGTGTAGGCAGGTCAGCTGCACAATCCCCACAGATTGTCTCCCCACCTCTCTCCTCCTCTCGCCTCTGGGTCTCTTCTTTCTCACCCTCCTCCTTTTGGCCTTGGCCTCCCAGACTTCTGACTCTTTACCTAAAAAGTTGTTTTCAGGCTTCTCACAGCTCATTCCTTTCTTATGCAGAGCAATTTAGCTCACTTCTAATTTTTTACACTCAATTGTATGTATCTTCTATTCACCATGTGCTCAGTGTGACAGACACTTCTTAGAGGGTGGTGTCCTACCTCACTTTGCACTCAGAAAAGCGTTTGACACTCTGCTACACAAGCCTTGAGTAAATAAATGTAGAGATGCAAATGAAATTTGGGGGGGGGCACCTGACCTAATTTATTAGTGTCTTGAATCAACCTACTTCCTGTTCTCGTAGTGGGTGTGATCAGACTCTACACCAAGGCCCTTTCTGGGATCCTGCTGTATTAGTCTGGGTGGGCTACCATAGCAAAGTACCACAGGCTGGGTGGCTTAAACAACAGAAATTTATTTTCTCATAGTTCTGGAAGCTAGAAGTCCAAGATCCAGGTATCAACGGAGTTATTTCTTCCAGGCCTCTCTTTTTGGTTTGTAGATGGCTGCCTTCTCCCTGTGTCTTCGCATGGTCTTTCCTGTGTGTCTTTGTTCTAATCTCCCCTTCTTATAAAGCCATCAGTCAAATTGGATTAAAGCCCACCCTAATGACCTCACTTTAACTTAATTTACCTCTTTAAAGACCAAAACTCTAAATATAGTCACATTTTGGTGACTGAAGTACTGGGCGTTAAGACTTCAATGTATAAATTTGTGGGGTTAAGGAGACACAATTCCAGCCCATAACACCTGCTTCCCTGCGTGGCCTGGTTGTTTAGATATTTTATGCCCTCCCCTCAGGGCACCTTTTCTCCTTACTACACCCCAGCCCAGGCAAGGAATTTAGGACTGGTGATTCTTTGGGGCACTGGAGAAAGAGTGGCCATCATTCATCCCCACCTCTCTGACAAATTCACTGGGTAAGGATTTTCATCAGGAAGACACTCTACTCATTTTCATCTAACCACTTGAGTTTTTGTCCTGCAAGGAAGGGAATTAAGGAATTTGCCAATTCTGTCATTTTCCCATTGGCCTAAATTAGCTAGTCCTGTTGGTCCCTCAGCTCATTTTCCAGCAAGGATGGTCCCCCGGAAGAGATTCCCCATCAGCAAATACTCTTAAGATACTAATTTTGGCCATATTAATTAGAAAGGGGGATGTTTCTAAGATACAGACTTTTGAGGAATCCTTTAACTGTTCTATTACATCTTATTTTTCAACCATACATTATAGATAGTCCAACTATGTATAGTTCACCTGTTTAGTATTTTTGCTCATTCCCTCACCTAGAATGTTTTCCCACTCTGCGTTCTTATCTCATACCTACTGATCATTTAAGGCTCAGGTGTTCTCTTTGAAGTGAACTCTAGTCTTTCTTTTGCATTTCCAACAGTAGCTATTAGTTACACATTTAAATGACATTACATAACAGTTACTATAGCACCCCTTCATTTTTGAATTTTAATTGTTTATATGCTATAATAGCCTCTTCTAATGTTTTTTTATTCTTGACCCAGTATGTAGTTTAAAGCATTAAGCCATGGCAGTTATTTTTCTTTTTGACAAAATTAAATTTTATCTCATAATTTAGCTGTTTTTTTTATTTTTAAAACAATTCCCTTAAAGTCAGTGGAAGTACATCTCTGAAATCCTTAAAGCATCAGCTGAACACCTTATTCAATATTTGCAGTCATTAGTATTTGTTGACGGGCAATCTTTGGAAAATAGATTCTGAAAAGAAAAAGAGGATGTATTCAAGCTAACTATCTAATAATATTAATAACAATCCATTAATAGGTATTGGGTACTTACTATGTCCCAGGCATCATAGTAGACGCTGGGATGTAAAGATTATTAGTCAGAAAGATTCTATCAAGCAAGTAAGAGATCAAGACCAACCATGACTTATCCAGAGTAGAGAATGAAAGTCTTATATGAGAAAAAAAAAAAGGAAGAAAGTAGGAATTTAGAACCTGTTCTATTAAAACAGTATAAAATAATTTAAAATAATGTGATAGTGAGAGTAAGAAGGGAAATTTTGTAACACAGATTCTCTCATGATTCTCCAGTGATGAGTCCAGATTGCAGACGGCTGGTATAACTGCTTCTCAGGAAGAAAATGACACCCTGTCTCTAGATACATCCTCCCCACAGAACACTATACGCTCTTACTCTTATAGGCTCTCATAACTCTGTGTTCCACTTGGTGCCCTGTCCCATGTCCATATTATTGCCAGCCTTGCACATGGCAGGTATTTCATGCTCAGTAGAAAGACCTCTCAGTCCTCCGAACTTTGTGATAGAGCTTTTAGACTTTGTGGTATTTTACCATATCTCTTTTGAAAGCGTAACTGGTGCAGCCTATAGAGAGATGATATAGGATGCTAGGCCTGCTTTCTGGGATGCCTTTCTCCAAGGGACTACAGATCTTTTACAAATGTGAATGAAAAAAATAAACATTAATCCTTACAATACTAGGAAATAACTAATAATTGAAATAGGATGAGATCTTCTCTAAGGGCTCTGTGCAACTTAGAGAATCATAAAATAGAGTCAACAGTAAAAGCAAACACCCTGAAATGTTCTAAGGTGGCTAGGTGATGAAGAGACAAAAAAAAAAAAAAAAGTAAAAGAGGAAGCATGTGTTAGAAAGAATAAAGACATCCTTTGTTAAATTGTTCGAATTCTTGAAAGCCTTAAAATTCCTTGATAGTCTATAAGTGCATACAAGCATTTAACATCTGAGAATAGTTCTTGACAGATTTTTTTTTACAGATTTAACAATTAACTGGGAAGTTCATGAAAATTTTGAGATCATAGCTTTAAGTATCTGCCAAAGGAGGAATCCTAAAATTGTTCATCATAAGCCAGTTTACTCAAAATAAAGTTTATGCTTTATTTTTTATTTATGCTTCATATCTGTACCTTTATTATTCAAATTTGGATAATCTGCAGTTCAGATCTTGCTCCATTTGGACGAGGACTTACGAAGGCAAAACCTCTGCTGTTTCTCATTCTCTGGAGGAAAGGATCTTGAACAAAACAATTCCAAACATGTGAGCAATCTAATTATCGCTGAAGACGGGAACAACAGTGCCACTGTTTAGGGTGTGGTTTTATCTCCTTTCCCTTGTCTGGATGTGTCATCAATTTGGACACAATCTTAGAGAACTATCATTACATGCAAGGTTGAGATAATAAGAGGCAATATTCCCTGAGTATTATTATGTCAGGCATCAGACGCTATCATTTTTATAGGTGCTTTTAAAAATTATAAATTTATGATGTAGATATTGTCTAATTTCACAGTGAGAGGAAAATGGATGTTTAGGGAGGGTATGTAAATTGACCAAGGTAACACAGACAAAGATAATATATTTGGGGTTGGCTGTTCCAAAATGGTATGCTTAACAACTGTACCATCCCTGACATACGTTCTGTAGCCACTGCTGGATTGTTTCAGCAATACGAAGCTGTTGCTGAGTAAGATACCAGATGTGATAGCAATAATAAATCTTAGGGTCTTCCTTCTCATATTAATTATGTATCTTTTTTGTTGTTTACTTATGGTCCTTACCAGACCTGTGGAATTATAAAGAGTAATCTTTCACAAAATGAGCTTTACATATATAAAAAGATAATACCAATTTCATAAAACTATGTTTTGATTTTTTTTCTATAATCATCCTCAACTTTTTAAATTATCGTTCTATGGCAAAATTCCAGGCCTAACAAAATCATATTTTACCTATTTTTAACATGTTCCGGTCCATTAAAATCTTCCATCTACAAGCTGTCCAGATATGAGCACAACCTTAAGACAAGATCTGGACTGAAATTAACTGAAATTAATGTCTCCCTCAATATGGGGCTCCATTATTAATTAATGAAGTTGAAGACTGTAATTGCTTTTTTGGTAGCCATGAGAATGATGATTCTTTTGAATATGTTGGTTACCAAACATTACAGTTATTTTTGTTTTTAAAGTAAGCTCTACGCCTGGATGTGAGGGCGATCTGGCTGTGACATCTGTCACCCCATTGATCGCCAGGGTTGATTCAGCTGATCTGGCTGGCTAGGCGGGTGTCCCCTTCCTCCCTCACCGCTCCATGTGCGTCCCTCCTGAAGCTGCGCGCTCGGTCGAAGAGGACGACCTTCCCCGATAGAGGAGACGACCGTTCTTCGGTCAAGGGTATACGAGTAGCTGCGCTCCCCTGCTAGAACCTCCAAACAAGCTCTCATAAAGTAAGCTCTATGCCCAGTGTGGGGCTTGAACTCATGATCCCAAGATCAAGTGTGGCATGCTCTACCCACTGGAGCAGCCAGGCACCCCCTAAAGCATCACATACTTGTTAGACTTCCTCCACTCGTAGTATTTTGACTCCCAAGGTAAATTATTACTTTTAGCTCCAAATTTATCATGTTCTTTCAATCTTTTGAGAACTTTTAAAACCTTGATTCTGCCATCCAACATATTAATGATGGTGTCTGACTTTGTGCCATTCATATAGCTATACAATTCTTCTATATCTTCAAGTTGTCAATAAAAGTATTACTTGAGATAGGATTAAAATAATAAAAGGAATTAAAACAACAATTAATCTCATTATGGGTAATACCAAGTGTTTTTTAAGTTGCAAGCACTATGCTAAAGTAGTGTGTATGCATTATTTCATTTGATCCTCAAAACATCTCTATGTAGTAGGTTTTATTATTTTTTATTTTTTTAATTGAGGTGAAATCCACATAACATACAATTAACCATTTCAGAGTGTACAATTCAGTGGCATTTAATGCGTTCACAATGTTGTGCAACCACCACTTCTCTCAAGTTTCAAAACTTTTTCATTGTCTCAGAGGAACACCCTATATCCTCAAAGTAATTGTTCCCCAACCTCCCTACCTCTGTCCTCTGGCAACCACTAATATGTTTTCTGTCTCTATGAATTTGCCTGTTCTGGACACTTCATATAAATGGAATTACAGTATTTATTTTTTTGTATCTGACTTCTTTCATTTAGCCTAATTTTTTTGAGATTCATTCAAGATGTAGCATGTTTCATTTCTTTTCTATGGCTAGATAATATTCCCGCACATGCATATTTCTTTATACATTTACATATACTCATTGAGGGGTATTTGGGTTGGTGGATGTGTTTACCTATTATGAATGATGCTGCTATAAATATTCCAGTACAAAATGTTTCATGAACATATGTTTTCGTTTGTCTTGGATATAAACCAAGGAATAGAATTGTTGAGTCATATGGTGATTTTATGTTTAACACTTTGAGGAACTGATAAACCATTTTCCACAATGGCTACCCCATTTTACATTCCCAACAGCAATGTGTCAAGGTTCCCATTTCTCCACATCTTTGTCAGCACTTATATTCTCTGTTTCTGATTATAGCCCTCCTAGTGAGTGTGAAATGGTTTCTCATTGTGGCTTTGCTTTGCATTTTATTAGTGACTAATGAAGTTGAACATATTTTCATGTGCTTTTGGCCACATCTTTGGAATGTCTAGTCAAGTCCATTTCCCATTTTTTATTAACTTGTCTTTTTGTTTTTGCATTGTATTTTTTATGTATTCTAGATATTCAATCTTTATCTGATATGGAATTTGCAAATATTTTCTCCCATTATTTGAATTGTCTTTTCATTTTCTTGATAATGTCATTTGATGCTCAAAAGTTTTTAATTTTCATGAAGTCCATTTGTCTATTTTTTTTCTTTTGTTTGTATTTTTGGTGTCCAACCTAAGAATCTATGTCAAATCTGAGGTCATGAAAGTATACCCCCAATGTTTTAGTCTAATAGCTTTATAATTTTAACTCATATTTAGGTAATTGATCTATTTTAAGTTAATTTTTATATATAGATTGAGGAAGAAGTCCAACATCGTTCTTTGCCAGGTCGTTATCCAGTTGTTCTAGCACTATTTGTTGAAGGGATTACACTTTCCAAATAGAATGTTCTTGACATTTTGTCAAAATTTATTGACCATAGATATGGGATTTATTTCTGGACTCTCAATTCTATCCTATTTGTTTATATGTTTATCCTTATTCCAGTATCATCCTCTTTAATTACTGCAGCTTTGTAGTAAGTTTTAAAATAAAAATATTTTGAGTTCTCCAACTTTTTCTTTTTCAATATTGTTTTTAGTGACTTAGAACCCCTTCAAATTTGGTATGATTTTAAGGATAGGTTTTTCCATTTCTACAGAAAAGGCAATTACAGTTTTGATAGAGATTGTATTAAATCAGTAGATTACTTTGGTAAGTATTGCCAGTTTAACAATTTTAATCTATCAACATGTGATGACTTCATATTTAATTAGGTCTTCCTTAATTTCAGCATTTTTCTTTTTTTGTAATTTTCAGTGTACAAATCTTTAACTTCTTTGTTAAATTTATTCCTAGATATTTTATTTTATATTTTTTATATTTTATAATTTTAATTTTAAAAAATATTTTATTTATTTATTTGACAGAAAGCATGCACAAGCAGGGGGAGCAACAGCCTGAAAGAGAGGGAGAAGCAGTCTCCTCACTGAGCAGAGAGCCCAGTGATGTGGGGCTTGATCCCAGGACCCTGGGATCATGACCTGAGCCAAAGGCAGCCACTTAACCACCTGAGCCACCCAGGTGCCCCTAAATATTTTATTATTTTGGATTATTTTGTAGATGGAATTGTTCCCTTGATTTTAGATTATTCATTGACAGTATATAAAAACACACCTTATTTTACATATTGACCTTGAACTTTGATTAGCTCTAATAGTATTTTTGTGATTCTTGGATATTCTATGTATAGAATCGTGTCATCTGCAAATAGAGATAGCTTTACTTTTTCCTTTCCAATTTGGATACCTTATTTCTTTTTCTTGCCTATGTGCTCTGGCTAGGTATTCCATTACAATGTTGAATAGCAGTGGCAAAAGTGGGCATCCTTGTCTTGTCTCTGATCTTAGGCGTAAAGCTTTCAGTCTTTCACCACTGAATATATGATATTAGCTATAGGTTTTTCATCAATGTCTTACATCTTAGGAAATTCCTTGTACATGACTATTTTTATCATGAAAGGGTATTGAAATTTCTCAAATATTTTCTGCATCAATTGGGATATTTATGTGGGTTTTGTTTCCCTTCCTTCTAAGTATATGGTCTACTAAACTAATTTATTTTCTTATGTTGAGCCATTCATGGGATAAATTCCACTTGGTCATGGTGTATAATCTTTTTAATTTGCTGTTGGATTTGGTTTGCAAGTATTCTGTTGAGGATTTTTGCATCAATATTCATAAGAGATGTTGCTCTGTGGTTTTCTTCTCTGGTGGTATCTTTGTCTTTTGTATCAGGGTAATACTGTCCTCATAGAATGTACTAGGAGGTATTCTCTCTTCTTCTTCTCCCCCCCCCTTTTTTTCTTCTTCTTCTGTTTAGAAGAATTTGAGGAGAACTGGTGTTCATTCTTCTTTAAGTGTTTGGTAGAATTCACCAGTGAAGTCATCTGGTCTTGAACTTTTCTTCTTTAGGAGGTTTTTGATTACTGCATCAATCTCTGTATCTGTTTTATGTCTGTTAAGATTTTCTATTTCATCTTGAGTCAGTTTGGTAATTGGCATGTGTCCAGGAATTTGTCTGTTTTATCTAGATTATTAAATTTGTTTGTCTATAATTGTTCATTTACTCTAATACCCTTTTAATTTCCGTAAGATAAGTAATAAAGTCTCCAGTTACATTTCTGATTTTAGTTAATTGCATCTTTTTTCTTTTTTTAAAGTCTAGGTAAAGGGTTGTAATTTTGTTGACTTTCAAAGACCCAACTTTTGGCTTTGTTGATTGTCTTTATTAATCACCTTTGGAATGCTGGTGGTAACATTATATCTTCTTCCAAAAAAAAAAAAAAGGTAAACTCAGGAGGAGTTTTGGACAGTTGTTATATAAATTAATTTAACATTTGGAGAATATCAATTTTGCCACTGTAGAGACAGAGTCAGTTACTTTAATAACTTTAGTTAACTTTAAAAAGTGAAGTAATGTCTTTCTTCTTCTATTGAAGTACTTATCAACTTCTCTACAACAATATCAATAGGTTAAAAGATAGTAAAAAATGTTAATGAAACAGATATTGTAATTATATGTACATTGTTATTAAGGAAAGGCCTCATGGTCTAATGGTGTCAGAGAAATATAAAAATCGTAGATTTTACCAGCTCTCTTTAGTGGGTCAGCCAAAATGATATTCTTCTCTTGGATTCTATAACTTTGCCAGAGGTAGATAAAACTATTCTAAATAAATACAAACCTTATGAAACACAAGGGAAAAAAAAGACACTAAAATACTTGAAAAGGGACATAAACAAATCCAAGCCAGCTGGTAAAGTAAAATGGAAAGTCTACTAATGCAGATTCCTTGATTTTCTTTTAAATTGTAGTTCTGTTTTGCTGCTTTCAGTCTGTGGTTGTTGAATGCCCTTCAACGGTCAATCTGAAATGGAGATTTGTAATCCAACAAACTACCTCCCAAATTACCATAAACACAAATCAAACAAGAATCAAAACTTTTTGGAAACTCAGAGAAAAAGTGAAGAATGATGTTAAAATACATACTTTTCATTTCCATCAAACTCTGTTTTCCTGATTCCCACTGGAATAAAAGTGTTGAAATCCTGAAAGAAAGTGTTCATGTGACACGTTATCCACAAAACTCAGCAAACCAAATACAACTTTGTAAGATGCCAAAATCATAAGTGCTGTTAAATTACTCCCAGACTCTATTTTTTTATGGCAAAATGCAACTGGTTTTAAGTACTGCTCATTGTTTACAATTTCACAAACTTTTTGAAGTTAAGTATTTCTAATTTAAGCTTACTAAAGTGTAATAAGCATGTTATTTCAAAAGAAATGCCAGAACACCAGAGATATCTATGTTGTTTTTCTTCCTGTATCATGTCTATGCAATTTTTGGCCTCTAACCCATTATTATATCCAGTAAAACAAGATAAAACAACAAATAATGCATTTAAAATGGAGAGACTTTAAGGAGCGCCTGGGTGGTTCATTTGGTTAAGTGTCTGACTTGAATTTGTCTCAGGTCATGATCTCTGGGTGGTGGGATCAAGCCCCGTGTCTGGCTCCACACTCAATAGGCAGTCTGCTTGGGATTCTCTCTCTCCCTCTCTCTCTGCCCCTCACCCTGTTCTCTCTCTCAAATAAATAAATAAATAAATAAATAAATAAATAAATAAATCTTTACAAAAATATAGAGAGACTTTAAAAAACATTTCAAGAAAGAAGTTTTAGAGTAGGAAGGAGCCTCACTAAGTCAAATTTATTCATTTTATAGGTAAGAACACTGAAGTATCAAAAGGTCAAGACTTGGTGAAATCAGCTAAATTGTTAATGGCATAGTCAGGGAAAGAAGTGAATTTCCCATCACCCAAATCAAGGCAATTTCTACTACCCTTAATTGATATTACTGATTTTCATTTCATGGCTCATAAAATCTAGAGTATTTCTAGTTAATAATTTATTCTATTGCCCTTTTTTTGCCTATAGATTATTTTACTGGTAATGTGAGTAATTTCCATTAATGAAGCTGATATCAACATCCACAGCGTTTAAATCTGCATTTTTAACTTAAGGCTAGTTAATTCTGTTTAAATTTATATTACTATTTTCCGTAAAATTCACTTATGTATTGATCTTTAGTAGGATTTGACGATGATCAAGTTCATTATTTAATACTTACGTTCCAACCAATTCCAAAAAGGATATAAGAAAATGGATGACATCAAAGCAGCTATCATAGAATGGTAGACCAATAAAGCATAAGAAAGAATGGAAAGCCAAGTAGTAAAGACAGAAGAGAGATATGATTATGCCAGAAAAACTAATGTATTCTAGGCTTTCCCAACAAAATTTCAATTTGAGCTTCCTGAGAACCAAGGAGAAAGGAGGAACACAATGGTTTATAGAACTCTCACATGACAAAAAGAGACTGTCTCCCCTTTAATTTTATCTCAGAAAACTCAGATCTAAAACACACATGATATATCACTATTTTAACGATGTTACTTTTTTCTTTTGTCTGTTTTCTAAGCATGAGCATCCTAAGCAAAATTAATCATGTGAATTTTAAGTAACAGATAATGAATAGCATAAGACATAGGATCTTTTTTTAAAAATATTTTATTTATTTATTTGACAGAGAGACACAGAGAGAGAGGTAACACAAGCAGGGGGAGTAGGAGAGGGAGAAGCAGGCTTCCCACTGAGCAGGGAGCCCAATGCGGGACTCGATCCGAGGACCTGGGATCATGACCTGAGCCAAAGGCAGACGCTTAACGACTGAGCCACCCAGACTGCCTTAGGATCTTTTTTCTTAGTCATCTCATTGTTTGTTTTTATTTTAATAACTAATGCAGATGTTTTGTTCATGACTTTCCTACTTAGGTCCTATATTAAAGGTGTGACATAATTTAAAATTAAATAATTATTGTATAATCCTGTAGAGGCAATTTTGTGCAAAGCCGTGCTAACAGGAAGTGAGTTTGCAGCTTTCTGATCCTATACAAAAATGATTAGAATGTAGATAGCAAAGAATTATATTTTATAAATTTAGATATAAAAACATAAGTGTAAAAATATGCTTAAAGTTATTCTATGAACAAAAGGTATTTTTCTGTTTAAACATGTACAAACTTTTGTTTGATCTTTAAAAGTAGAAGGAAAATTTTTCATTGAGTTGGACTCTTGCAACTTTCTGTGTCTTAACACATTCAGTGGGGAAGATAATTTTTATAATCTTTGTACAACTCAAAAATGTTCACACAATTTTTTAAAGTTCAAAAGCAATTACAGTAGTACAACAAAGCAAAGGATTTTAAAGATATTATTTTCAAATTGTTAAGCCAAAAAAAATTTATGCTTCCAAAATTTGCATCCTCCAACAACTACCATGATGGGAATAAACCTCTTCCCTCCCCCTAAAACTTCACGTCAGTCCCTCACATGTGCTTTCTGGAATTGACTCTATTGGATGGAGCTAGAAGTTCTCATTCTTTTGCTAAACATTCTCTATTCTCTGTCCCATTTCTTTGCCCATGCCTGGAATGTAGGTGCTTCATCACTCCTGGCTCTATCAGAACTGCTCCCCTACAGGTTACCAGAGCCACAAGTATCTTTCCTGAGTCCCAACCCTACAGTTGACTGTGTTACTTTCCTGTGTCCCAAATCAGTCTCCCTTGGCTCACTTGACCCTTCACTTTTCTCACTGCTCCTCTCTGTGGCTATTCATGTTTTTCTTCCCTGACACTGCTGCTTTCCTCTAATGGGAACTCACATTTCTATTCTTGATTAGCAGTTTTATTAAATTAGTCACTTTCATTATTTAGCTTTTATTTTTTATCCTGATTACTTCTAACTTTGGAACTCCGTTCATAACCCACTGCCTTTGTCTCTGTGCCTGTTCGCAGATTACACAAGTCCACATAAGGGGTACTCAAATGCAATACCTCCAACAGGGAAGTTATTTCTCCCTCCAACACCAGCATTCCTTCCAAAGAGCTTTGTTTCCATCAGAGGTATCAACATAGCAATTTTTTAAACTGGAAAGCCCAGATAATGTTTTTCCTTCGTATCTTGTATAAAACTATTTTAATATTGTCATCAATTCCTTCCAAATGTATCAGAAATAAGAAAATCACACAAACCAATTTGAATGAAATCCCCACAGTTGATCACAGAACTTAGATCTTGAAAGTAATAAAGACTAGTTTACTAACTTCCATTTGACCTCTACAGTTGCTTACCTAGACTTTTATTTCATTTCATAAGGGTTCCATAAGTTCCAATAAAGGTTACTCATGCCTTCTCTCCACACAATCTCAAATCTTCATTCTACCCTAATTTTTGGTGGACAATCTCAGATACCACTTTCCGGAGAAGATTTAAAGATGGCACCTTAAAAGAAATAGTAACCCCAATTCAGGAGTCCATCAGAATTTATCAGTCAAAGATTAGGCCTGGAATCAGACAGACTAAGTTACATTCAAATACTGTCAGTTATAGAAACTTAAACTTTTTATGCCCAAGATGAGTGCATTTTCAGTGGTATGTCTCTTGCCTGGAATATTGTGGATTATGCCATATCTATTAGGAATGCTAGTAAGGAATAAAAAACCCATCTATAGAGGCTTAAACAAGTGCAGTTTTGTTTTTGTTACATAACAAGAAGCCTCAGATGAGCAGTTGTTGGTGCTGGTTGAGCAGCTCAATGAAGTGATGAGGACACTGTTTTCTTGGTGGCTTCAGTTGATACATCTGCATTCCAACAAAAAGAAGCAAGAAAAGGGGTCTGAGGAAGGCAATGGGCTTCCTGGGATTGTACAGCTGGACTGCTCTTAAATATCATCATTCAGAACACTCATATGAAGTTCCTCCAACTGAAACATGTCTGCCACTGGAGATTAAGTTTACCAATATTATCCATATGCTTCCTTCAGTCCAAATTATACTTTTTTTCCCAAAGCTCATCTAAAATCTCAACTCCTCCATAAAAATTTGTCCAGCTGCTGCTGACCACACACATCCCTAATTCCTGCAGGTTTCCATTTCAATTATAGCAGTCCCATGCAGTATATGACTAGTATTTCCGTGCCCTACTATTTTCCATTTAATGTTTTGTTTTCTGAAAAATGTGTGTACTGAGGGCTGAGGCTATGTTTTCCTCTTTTCTATTGACACAGAACGAACACCTTGCTAGGCACATAGTGATGTTCCATGTGATTTGGGGATTTCGATTCAGGGAAGCTCAAATCTGAAATTAGGAACCACTAATTTTAATTGTGTAGTCCTAGCAAGAGAATTTACCTTTCATGTTTGTTTTTCCCTCTATAAATGTGAAAAAAAAAAGCTCACAGGAAAAATATGAGAAATCAATATAATAAAATGTATCAAACATGCTATGTGTTTAATATGCATTATTTTCCTTCATAAATATTGATTATAGTTTATATAATCAAGTCATATAGTTTATATATAGTTTATATATATATGCTTTCTACCTAATGTGGTATGTAGAACTTACGTATTTAAAAGCCAAAACTCGAAACTTTAGAAATTAATCCCTTTAGGAGTCACTTTATTACAAAAGAAAACAACTTTATTTTCCTTAAGTTAAAATGTATTTCAATTTCATTTGGTACTTAGCTCAAGGCTATTAAATGTGTTATTTGCTGATTATATTCATTTTAGGTAGATTTTAGGTAATCATATCACAGCAATCTTTAAAGATAATATCTTTTCATGTTTATAGTCTTATTTTGCTATAGTCAGACCTCAAGGGGTCTTACTGGAAGCTTTGTTTATCAAGAAAGCACACTGTTTTAGTCACAAAGTATGCTTATTTGTGGGAGAGTGATAAATAGTATCTTGTGGGGGGGTACCTAAATTACTTCCCCAAGTTTCTTCTTGGTGCTCCCTCTACTTTATAGCCCTACATCTTTTTGTTGGTGTGGCTTTTCCTTCAAGATTTATTTTTTGGAAAGTTTCTGAAAATGGCTGAGGATAATCCAAATGCATGTAAATATTATTAGAGAAAAAATTAGCAAAGGGATTTAAAGGGACTCTTTTTAAAGAAAATTAAAAGTTCCTAATATTAACTAAAATGTCAATAGTTTTCATTTAAATTACATCCTTGCAAAATAAAGAAAAATGAAAATCAATTTTAAAAGTTATATAGTTATTAAAATATACATGAAAGTGGATAAAATACTGTGATAACTCTTCAAGTTTTCATTATCCAGCATCAAAAACTCAACTGATAATCTAATTTCATAAATACTGTTTTAATTATCAATTGCTGCCAAAAAAGAAAAAAAAAAACCACAAAACAACAGCATCCTAGTACCTTAGAACAATAAACATGTCTTGGGGTGCCAGGGTGGCTTAGATGGTTAAGTGTCTCCCTTCGGCTCGGGTCATGATCCCAGACTCCTGGGATCGAGTCCCGCATCGGGCTCCCTGCTAGGTGGGGAGCCTGCTTCTCTCTCTGCCTCTGCCTCTCTCTCTCTCTCTGACTCTCACGAATAAATAAATAAAACATTTTAAAAAGAAAAAGAATAATAAACGTGTCTTATCTTATTCTCTGTGGGTCAGAAATTTAGGAGCAACTTAGCTGGGTCATTCTGAGAGTCATTCGTGAAGTTGCAGTCAAGATGTTGGCTTGGGGGGGGTGGTGGAGCAAGATGGCAGAGGAGTAGGAGACCTGGATTTTGTCTGGTCTCAGGAATTCAGTTGGATAGGGATCAAACCATTCAGAACACCTACGAACTCAACAGGAGATCGAAGAAAAGAATAGCAACAACTCTCTGAACAGAAAAGCGACCACTTACTGGAAGGCAGGACGTGCGGAGAAGTGAATCTGAGGTGATATTCGGGAGGATAGACGGTGGGGGAGGGGGCCCTGTCAGTCGCTTCTGGCAAGTGATAGAGCCACGGAGCACAAAATCGGAACTTTTAGAAGTCGGCTCCACTGAGGGACATCACTCCAGTGGCTAAGCAGGCGGTGGAACCCTCGCGGGACAGTGTGATCTCAGGACCCTCAGGGTCCCAGAAAGACCGGGGGTGCCTGAGTGCAGCAGAGCTCCCAGGTATCAGAGCGGGGAAGCCGGCTGCAGAGACGGAGCCGAGGCGCGGGCTCTCAGCTCGGGGTTGCCATAAACTGTGATCCGCGGCCTAGTTGGGCCACTGCTCCTCCAGCAGGGACCCAATGAGGGGCAGAGCCGGGGAGACTCCCCTTCTGCCCCTGGGAGGAGCGGCGTGGGAGCGCACAGCAGAGAACTGCTGGGTTTGGAGCCTCCACACCGAGTCAGGTGCCAGAGCTAGAAACGCTCGGTCACAGGCCGGGTGAGCACGGAGTGCGGCCAAAGACCGGGGAGATGGGAGTGACTGACTGCTCTTCTCTGGGGGTACACTGAGGAGTGGGGCCCCGAGTTCTCGGCTCCTCCAGGCAGAGATTGGGAAGCCGCCATTTTCACTCTCGTCCTCCAAAGCTGTACCGAGAGCTTGCAGGGAACAAAAGCTCCCGAGAGCAAACCCGAGCAGATTGCTTAGCCCGGACGACAAGGGCGGGGCAATTCTGCCTCCAGCAAAGACATTTGGGAACCACGGCAACAGGCCCCTCCCCCAGAAGATCAGCACAAACAGCCAGCCAAGACCAAGTTTACCAATCAATGAGAATGGCAGAACTCCAGTGCTAGGGGAATACTGCACATAGAATTCATGGCTTTTTTACCATGATTCATTAGTCTTTCAAAGTTAATTTTTTTAACTGTTTTTTTTTTGAATTTTTCTTTTTCCCTATTTCAACCAACATCTTATCAATTCCTTTTTAAAAAAAAAACATTTTTTTCATTTTATAGTCATATTCTATCCCTTCATAGTAGTTACCCTTATTTTGGCATATATATATATATATATATATATATATATATAAGTTGTTCTCTCTTTAAAATTTCGAGATACAGTTTCTTCTTACAGATCAAAATATACCTTAAATCACTAGTGTATGGCTTTGTTCTAGTCTCCTGCCTGATCACATTCTCTCCCTTTTTTTTTCTTTTTTTTTAATATTCTCCTTTTTTTTCAAACAACTTCTTATCTTATCAATTCCCTTTATAAAATCTTTTGTAATTTTCATCTTTACAGTCATATTCCATCCCTTCATTGTATCAACCCTTATTTTGTACATATATGTCTTTCTTTCTTTAAAATTTTACAAGGCACTTTCTTCTAACAGACCAAAATACACCCAAATTCTAGTGTATGGTACTGATCTATGCACTAGCCTGATCGTATTTGATCATATTCTGTTTTTTTTTGTTTTGTTTTGTTCTGTTTTTGTTTGTTTTTATCTTTTTCTTTCTCTTTCTCTTTTTCTTTTTCTTTCTTTTTTCTTTCTTTCTCTTTCTTTTCCCCTAGTTTGAGGTCTTTTCTGATTAGTTTAGAGTATATTTTCTGGGGATGTTGTTAACCTGATAGCATTTTATTCTCCCATTCATCTATTATCCCCTGGACAAAATGAAAGATGAAAAAAATCACCTCAGCAAAAAGAACAAGAGGTAGTACCATCTGCCAGGGACCTACTCAGTATGGACATTAGTACAATGTCAGACCTAGAGTTCAAAATCATGATTTTAAAGATACTAGCTGGGCTTGAAAAAAAGCATGGAAGTTATTAGAGAAACCCTTCCTGGAGAAAGAAAAGAACTAAAATCTAACCAAGTCAAAATCAAAAAGGCTATTAATGAGGTGCAATAAAAAATGGGGGCACTAACTGCTAGGCAAATGAGGCAGAAGAGAGAATCAGCGATATAGAAGACCAAATGGTGGAAAATAAAGAAGCTGAAAAAAAGAGAGATACACAACTACTGGATCATGAGGGCAGAATTCGAGAGATAAGCAATGCGATAAGACGAAACAACATTAGAATAATTGGGATCCCAGAAGAAGAGGAAAGAGAGAGAGGGGCAGAAGGTATATTGGAGCAAATTATAGCAGAGAACTTCCCTGCTGTGGGGAAGGAAACAGGCATCAAAATCCAGGAGGCACAGAGAACCCATCTCAAAATCAATAAAAATAGGTCAACACTCTGACATCTAATAGGAAAACTTATGAGTCTCAGAGACGAAGAGAAAATCTTGAAAGTAGCTCGGGAGAAGAGATATGTAACCTATAATGGTAGAAATATTAGATTGGCAACAGACCTATCCACAGAGACCTGGCAGGCCAGAAAGGACTGGCATGATATCTTCAGAGCACTAAACAAGAACAATATGCAGCCAAAAGTACTATACCCAGCTAGGCTGTCATTGAAAATAGAAAGAGAAATAAAAACCTTCCAGGACAAACAAAAACTAAAGGAATTTGCAAACACGAAACCAGCCCTACAAGAAATATTGAAAGGGGTCCTCTAAGCAAAGAGAGAGCCTAAAAGCAACATAGACCAGAAAGGAACACAGACAATATACAGTCACATTCACCTTACAAGCAATACAATGGCACTAAATTCCTATCTTTCAATAGTTACCCTGAATGTAAATGGGCTAAATGCCCCAATTAAAAGACACAAGCTATCAGATTGGATTAAAAAACAAGACCCATCGATATGCTGTCTGCAAGAGACTCATTTCAGACCCAAAGAAACCCCCAGATTGAAAGTGAGGGGGTGGAAAACCATTTACCATGCTAATGGACACCAAAAGAAAGCTGGGGTGGCAATTCTTATATCAGACAAATCAGATTTTAAACCAAAGACTGTAATAAGAGATGAGGAAGGACACTATATCCTACTTAAAGGGTCTATCCAACAAGAAGATCTAACAATTGTAAATATCTATGCCCCTAACATGAGAGCAGCCAATTATATAAGGCAATTAATAACAAAAACAAAGAAACATATTGACAATAATACAATAAGAGTGGGGGACTTTAACACCCCCCTGACTGAAATGGACAGATCATCTAAGCAAAAGATCAACAAGGAAATACGGACTTTAAATGACACACTGGACCAAATGGACTTCACAGACATATTCAGAACATTCCATCCCAAAGCAACGGAATACACATTCTTCTCTAGTGCCCATGGAACATTCTCCAGAATAGATCACATCCTAGGTCACAAATCAGGTCTCAACCAGTACCAAAAGATTGGGATTATTCCCTGTATATTTTCAGACCACAATGCTTTGAAACTAGAACTCAATCACACGAGGAAAGTCTGAAAGAACCCAAATACGTGGAGGGTAAAGAGCATCCTACTAAAGAATGAATGGGTCAACCAAGAAAATAAAGAAGAATTAAAAAAATTCATGGAAACCAATGAAAATGAAAACACAACTGTTCAAAATCTTTGGGATACAGCAAAGGCAGTCCTAAGAGGAAAGTACATAGCAATTCAAGCCTTTTTCAACAAACAAGAAAGGTCTCAAATACACAACCTAACCCTACACCGAAAGAAGCTAGAGAAAAAACAGCAAATAAAGCCTAAACCCAGGAGAAGAGAAATAATAAAGATCAGAGCAGAAATCAATGAAATAGAAACCAAAAAACAGTAGAACAGATCAAGGAAACTAGGAGCTGATTCTTTGAAAGAATTAGCAAGATTGATAAACCCCTGGCCAGACTTATCAAAAAGAAAAGAGAAATGACCCAAATCAACAAAATTATGAATGAAAGAGGAGAGATCACAAGCAACACCAAAGGAATACAAACAATTATAAGAATATATTATGAGCAACTATATGCCAGCAAATTAGATAACCTGGAAGAAATGGATGCATTTCTAGAGATGTATCAACTACCAAAACTGAACCAGGAAGAAATAGAAAACCTGAACAGACCTATAACCACTAAGGAAATTGAAGCAGTCATCAAAAATCTCCCAATAAACAAAAACCCAGGGCCAGATGGATTCCCAGGAGGATTCTACGAAACATTTCAAGAAGAATTAATACCTATTCTCCTGAAACTGTTCCAAAAAATAGAAATGGAAGGAAAACTTCCAAACTCATTTTATGAGGCCACCATTACCTTGATCACAAAACAGACAAAGACCCCATCAAAAAGGAGAATTACAGACCAATATCCTTGATGAATATGGGTGCAAAAATTCTCACCAAAATACTAGCCAATAGGATCCAACAGTACATTAAAAGGATTATTCACCATGACCAAGTGGGATTTATCCCTGGGCTGCAAGGTTGGTTCAACATCCGCAAATCAACCAACGTGATACAAGACATTAACAAAAGAAAGAACGAGAATCATATGATCCTCTCAATAGATGCCGAAAAAGCATTTGACAAAGTACAGCATCCTTTCTTGATCAAAACTCTTCAGAGTATAGGGATAGAGGGTACATACCTCAATATCAAAAAAGCCATCTATGAAAAATCTACAGCAAATATCATTCTCAATGGGGAAAAGCTGAGAGCTTTCCCCCTAAGGTCAGGAACACGGCAGGGATGTCCACTATCAGCACTGCTATTCAACATAGTATTAGAAGTCCTAGCCACAGCAATCAGACAACAAAAAGAAATCAAAGGCATCCAAATCGGCAAAGAGGAAGTCAAACTCTCACTCTTTGCAGATGATATGATACTTTATGTGGAAAACCCAAAAGACTCCACCCCAAAACTGCTAGAACTCATACAGGAATTCAGTAAAGTGGCAGGATATAAAATCAATGCCCAGAAATCAGCGGCATTCCTATACACCAACAACAAGACAGAAGAGAGACAAATCAAGGAGTCGATCCCATTTACAATTGCACCCAAAACCATAAGATACCTAGGACTAAATCTAACCAAAGAGGCAAAGGATCTGTACTCAGAAAACTATAAAATACTCATGCAAGAAATTGAGGAAGACACAAACAAATGGAAAAACGTTCCATGTTCATGGATTGGAAGAACCAACATTGTGAAGATGTCAATGCTACCTAGAGCAATCTACACATTCAATGAATCCCCATCAAAATACCATCCACTTTTTTCAAAGAAATGGAACAAATAATCCTAAAATTTGTATGGAACCAGAAGAGACCCCGAATAGCCAGAGGAATGTTGAAAAAGAAAAGCAAAGCTGGCGGCATCACAATTCCGGATTTCCAGCTGTATTACAAAGCTGTCATCATCAAGACAGTATGGTACTGGCACAAAAACAGACACATAGATCAATGGAACAGAATAGAGAGCCCAGAAATGAACCCTCAAGTCTATGGTCAACTAATCTTTGACAAAGCAGGAAAGAATGTCCAATGGAAAAAAGACAGTGTCTTCCACAAATAGTGTTGGGAAAATTGGACAGCCACATGCAGAAGAATGAAACTGGACCATTTCCTTACACCACACACAAAAATAGACTCCAAATGGTTGAAAGACCTAAATGTGAGACAGGAGTCCATCAACATCCTAAAGGAGAACACAGGCAGCAACCTCTTCGACCTCAGCCACAGCAACTTCTTCCTAGAAACCTTGCCAAAGGCAAGGGCAAAAATGAACTATTGGGATTTCATCAAGATAAAAAGCTTTTGCACAGCAAAGGAAACAGTCCACAAAACCAAAAGACAACCGACAGAATGGGAGAAAATATTTGCAAATGACATATCAGATAAAGGGCTAGTATCAAAAATCTATAAAGAACTTATCAAACTCAACACCCAAAGAACAAATAATCCAATCAAGAAATGGGCAGAAGACATGAACAGACATGTTTCTAAAGAAGACATCCAAATGGCCAACAGACACATGAAAAAGTGCTCCACATTGCTCGGCATCAGGGAAATCCACATCAAAACCTCCATGAGATACCACCTCACACCAGTCAGAATGGCTAAAATTAACAAGTCAGGGAACGACAGATGTTGGTGGGGATGTGGAGAAAGGGGAAATCTCCTACACTGTTGGTGGGAATGCAAGCTGGTGCAACCACTTTGGAAAACAGTATGGAGGTTCCTCAAACAGTTGAAAATAGAGCTACGCTATGATCCAGCAATTGCACTCCTGGGTATTTACCCCAAAGATACAAATGTAGGGATCCGAAGGGGTACGTGCACCCCAATGTTTATAGCAGCAATGTCCACAATAGCCAAACTGTGGAAAGAGCCAAGATGTCCATTGACAGATGAATGAATAAAGAAGATGTGGTATACATTCACAATGGAATATTATGCAGCCATCAAAAAGAATGAGATCTTGCCATTTGCAATAACATGGATGGAACTGGAGGGTGTTATGCTGAGTGAAATAAGTCAAACAGAGAAAGACATGTATCATATGACCTCACTGATATGAGGAATTCTTAATCTCAGGAAACAAACTGAGGGTTGCTGGAGTGGTGGGGGGGGTGGGAGGGATGGGGTGGCTGGGTGACAGACATTGGGGTGGGTATGTGCTATGATGAGCGCCGTGAATTGTGCAAGACTCTTGAATCACAGATCTGTACCTCTGAAACAAATAATGCAATATATGTTAAGAAAAAAAAAAGAAGATAGCAGGAAGGGAAGAATGAAGGGGAGTAAATCGGAGGGGGAGACGAACCATGAGAGACAATGGACTCTGAAAAACAATCTGAGGGTTCTAGAGGGGAGGGGGGTGGGAGGATCCGTTAACCTGGTGATGGGTATTAAAGAGGGCACATTCTGCATGGAGCACTGGGTGTTATGCACAAACAATGAATCATGGAACACTGCATCAAAAACTAATGATGTAATGTATGGTGATTAACATAACAATAAAAAAAATTTAAAGAAAAAAAAAAGATGTTGGCTTGGGCTGTGGTCACCTAAAGTATGACTAGGACCAGAGCGTCTACTTCCAAGATGATCATCTCACATGGCTATTGGCCAGAGGCCTCAGGGGTTGTTGGTAAGAAGACTCATTTCCTCACCACACAGGACTGCTGGATTGTTCTTGTGACTCAGCCACTGTTTTTCCCACACAGCAAGAGATACAAGAGAAACAACAAAGAGGAAGCCATAATGACTTGTACGATTCCGTTTTGGAAATCACACACTGTTACTTCTGCCATATTCTATTGTTAGAAGTAGGTCACTGCATACAACCTACCTTGGAGGAGAGAGAAATAAAGCTCCATGTCTTTTTTTTTTTTAAAGATTTTATTTATTTACTTGAGAGAGAGAATGAGAGAGAGAGAGAGAGAGAGAGAGCATGAGAGGGGGGAGGGTCAGAGGGAGAAGCAGACTCCCCGCTGAGCAGGGAGTCCCATGCGGGACTTGATCCCGGGACTCCAGGATCATGACCTGAGCCGAAGGCAGTCGCTTAACCAACTGAGCCACCCAGGCGCCCAGCTCCATGTCTTGAAAGGAGGAGTATCAAAGAATTTTTCGACATAGTTTAAAATCACCATAGTATATTAGCCACTCTCTGTTCAGCATTTCAATGATTTTGAAGGAATTCCAGACAACATACCATCTCATCTGCAAATACTTAAAAAAAGAACCCCAAACCACAATGTCATTCTCACAACTGAAAAACATAATTTTTAATGTCATCAAATATCCAATCAGTGTTCAGAATTCTTTGATTTTTTCCCATAATCCTTTTTTTACAGTTGGTTTGGTTTGTTTGAGTCAGATAAAAATATAAGATGGGGTTCTTTAAAAATGTTCTCTTGCATGATATGCATCCACTGCTTTGTTTCTACACTGCTCTTGTTCTTTTCATAAGAAACACTCAAGAAAGTAAGGAAGCAGATTTTCCTAGGTTACCTTTGAACCTGGAATTTGTGTTACCACTTTGGTTATATTCCTAATAAGCCACAGGTGTATAGTACAGGAGTGAGTGGAAACGGAGACAGGGATGTGATGACAGTTAATTGTACATAATCCATTTATCCCAAGGAGCACTTACACATCTGCTACATATTTAGGTATTTGCTACTTGTTTTTTCTTGATTTTTGAGCAGACAAGCATCTATACCTAAAGCACCATAAAAAGGAAAAATGCTATCAGGGGGCTTTAAAGTAGCAAGACAAAGAAAGTACAGCTTTTTGTGTCTTGGAAATGAATGGCTCCATTCATTTCAATAGGGATTTTGTTTTATATGTCCTGTATTGGGTTTGGGCACTAACCACTTGACTCTCATTTTAGAATGAATTACTTTGTTAAATGCAGGTATTTAAACAGGATAGGTACTTTAACTACTCAATTCTCCAATCTTGTTTTATTAAATATTTTATAGTGTCATCCTCTGTCCTTTCTTTAAAATGTGTCTAAAAATCTATGTACGTGTGTGTTATATATGTGTGTATGCATTTATATGTAAATATGCATATGATATGTTTATATATACTTAGAAAATACAGAAGTAGCTTATAAAATTTGTCCTCTACCCTATCTTTATTATATTTCTAAACTAATTATGGTTTTAGATCCTTATTTGCAAGAGTAAATTTTTTGAAGTACAAGTACAGTTAATTTTGCATAAATGATATTCAAAATGTAAAATTGTCATAATTTTACAAAATGAAAAGTTTATGGAGCTTATCATATCATAGCTGTGTATGATAAATTTAGACCTAATCATATATGAAAAAATAATATTTAAATTAATAATTTATTTAGAAAACATTCTGAAGTACTTTAAACATTCTTTGCAGGTGGTGGTTGTTTCCCCAATCAATACATACACACTTTTTCATTAAAATAGCGTTTTTTTCCTGATATTTTATTTTCACTCTATGCATTTTACATTAATAAATACCAACTCTACAAATTCCTAGACTATCCAGTTGCTACATGAATTTGCAAGTCCACTATGACAAGCTTTCCACAGCTGATTTTTACCTTATTTGATACAGTGGCAAGACTATAATTACTCATAAATTCAAACGACTCTTCAACTTTATTTCACAAGGCGCAGCCATTTACACCGAGAAATGTACACAAACAAGGCTCCTATCTGCTGCTGGTATTAAGCTTTGAGAGCAGTTGACTTTGTTATCTAGATCCAATTTTTAATGCTTACTGTTAAGTTTTCTTTCTTTCTTTTTTTACATTTCCAAAACCACCAGAGGATGATTTCCTTAAGAATGTTCTCCCAGGTATGTTCAGAATATTAATTAGGCCCATCTATTTCTGTCGGGTAATAACAATGTCCACAGGCTGAATGGACGCTGTGACCTGTGAAAGAGCCATTCATATGCTTTAGTCTGCCCTGGCGCATTCTTTCCCGAGTGAACATAGACCTTTTTCATAGTAATCTTAAATGTTTCAACTGTGTGTTGCATGTTTGGTTCTGGGATCTCCGACCATATAGCTTTTCTGCCTCTTTGCGGGGAAGACTTCCTTGCTCTGTTCATTCAAATGGTTCTGCCTTTATGACTATTTTACTGCCATACCTATGGGGCTTCTTAACTGTATTTGCCTGTAAGTGAAGGAGATCTTAAAGGAGTTAAATTTATTCAGACTAAATCTTCTGGGGCATGCAAGGCATCTTAAACAATTAACAATAATTAAAAAGCATCTATTCAGACTGGATAAAAGGTAAATAGATTTCATTAAAAGGTAAATAGATTTCATTTAAATATACTAGTTAGTTGGTACAGTTTTCCCATTTGCATGTTTTTTTTTTTTAAACCTCCTGTTGGCGAATAACTTTGAGACAACAAAAGAAAGCATTGACTTTTGCCAGTTTCTGTAATTTTTTTACTCATGAGTGCTATTAACAAATTGCTATACTAAAAAATTTAATTATCTTTAACTTAGATGGTGCGACTAACACTGGGTATAATAGCATGACAACGATGCCTAAGTAAAACCTGGGTTTGCTTTTTTAATTCTGAATCTTAAATTAGTGTGGAATTGGCTGAAAGATCTGTGGTTATTCAACTGCTGATATTTTCCTATAAATTTGATATTCATCTGCCTCAGTCAACTATTTGCTTTGTGTCCTGAAAGGGTAAAATGCCTAATTGTTTTCTCAATGTCCTCCTTAAGTTGTTTCAAATTAGGACTTGTCTTGTGATAGTCAGAAAAGGCAGGTAATATTTTTATTCGAGACATTTATAAGCACCTGCAAGTATATGTGTAAATATAATAATGCATGAAAGTAGTTTTCTGGGTTTATGTGTGTATATGAAAACACACACACACACACACACACACACACACACACACTGACTTATATAAAAACAAATACACTTAAGCTCTTTTGTTTGAAATATTCATAGTTTAGTAGATTAGGCAACCACTTACATGATGTGTTTGAAGGGCGGCACCAAGAAAGGCATCTAAAATCTATCCCTTGATATTTTGGTGTTATAATTTCATTCTTCAGAATTTTAAGTAAAACATATTTTTAAAATATGACCAATTAACATATTTACAAAATGATAACAAGGCTGGGAAAAATGTGACATAGATGAATTAGACTGGGAAAAAGAAAGAAAGAGACATGAAGCACCATGAAAAATACGGGAAAAAAAAACGGGGCAGCCCTGTTTTTCTTTTTTTTTTCCCCCCAAGGGCTGTCCAAACTCAGCCATTCCATGATAGTCAAAAATATGTGTAATAATTTTTGGTGCAAAATAGCACCACTAAAATCAGAGCAGAGTGTTATTGAGATTAAGCTTAGAGATTTGATCTCCTATAAGACATCACCTCCACTCATATGCAACTGCTCACCTCCTCAGACATTTTGCAAATGCATCATAAATAAGAGATTAGAAATAAAATAGAGGGAGTAAATAATCACCTCTGGAGGAAAACAAACAAAACTGTGGATATATTCACTTTGTAGTGATGATTGGTTATACAATCTTTAGGTATAGAAAAAAGCATATTGCTTGAAAGTATTCTCAGCTTTTGGGAAATAAAGTATTTTTTTTTGCATCACGATGAACCTCAAAAAAGCCTTTAGTCAAAACAAATCTGGGTCTAGAAAAGGGCTCTACTAACACATCGTCTCAGGGAGCTGCACCTCCCCATAAACAAGCCTTTATCAGGAGAATAATAATCCGTTCCTTGAGGAGTAGTTGTAAGGTTTAAGAAATAACCTCAGTGTAATAACACAATATAATAACTATCTCAGGAAAATGAAACACTAAAATGTAATTTCGTAATTAGTCTCATGTAATATTGCTAGACAGCAAAATCATTGTCTTCCAAATACAGGAAAAGAGCACTCCTAGCAAGATGTAATAGAGATATAATAAGGAATTTAAGGAAAGTAACATACTTTACAACACAAAAATCAAATATAAGTGTTTAGATGACATTTAGAAACTGAGACTTCTAGGGCTACCTCAGCATGTGAAGTCCCTGACCTTCACCCTCATACCTGCATGTTGTATTCCTTCCTGACTGGCGCGGAAGACTATGGTGTACTCTTCCTTCCATCCTTCTCTGTGATCCACTGCTTGTGCTGCCTTCCATCCCTTACCTGACTCACAAAACGCACCAAGGCTGCCAGGAGAACATTCTAGAACCATGTCATCTTTTCAAAATACTTAGCCCCCAGGCCCAGTAGTTGTTTTATTTCACAAAAGCCTTATTAATAATTTGCAAATTAACATATTATCAAATAACTCTACATTTAATAGTTTAGCTTTACATTCTTAACAGTCTAGGCATTTTTAAAATGTATATCAGTGGAACAAGCACTTACATCTAATGGTATGCTGACATTGTATAAATTGTACTTGCAGATTTTGAAAATAGATTTAATGTGCATAACTATACAATAGAGAGTCTCTCTATGCTATAATGTTAAAAGAATTATTTTTTATATAATATAATACTTTATTAGGATGAGACACTTTAAGATATGAATAAAATGCTAAAATTCAATTATCATTTATGATACTATATGACAAATAAAAGCATCCGACTTTGGAACTCTTCAGAAAACTGCTGTAGGCAGCATTTCAGGGAGAAAATTTTAAAAGGACCGGTTACTGTGTTCATGATCTTGATGAGGTAGAGAATTTTAAGCATTAGTTCATAAATGAGATGCCAAATAAGGTGACACATAAATTGTGAGGTTATTGGCTCAATTATTGGTTACCAAATTTTTATCTCATCATAAGGGGAAAAAACTATGTGAAATAAAAAGAATACTTACCTATGAGATTAGGTGACTTCGAAGAATGTTTGGGCGCTCTGCACAGAGAAAGTAACCGGTCAAGGATATTCAAATTCTATAAGCTTGGCTAAAAAAACATTAGCTTGTCTTTAGGGATGGCTAGCATTACTGGTAACTAACACTACTAATTAGCTATATAATTCCTATGACTTTAGAAAGGCCTGCTCTCAGCTAAAATAATAAAATTTATTTTTAATCTAGAAGTTTCCCTAAAGAGATCTGTACAAGTTTGAAAAAAGTATGGCTTTATTAATGAACTTATAATGACTTGCTTTAACTAATGAACAGTTAACATTATCCCACATCAGTAGTAAATCTCATTCTCCTGATGTCCATAATGTGACTTAATAGCTGTATTCTGGTATACACATATTTTTATACTATTTTCTTTTGTGTCCATTTTTAAAAAGCTATTCCTGTAAGGTAGTAGCTACAACCCAATACAGATCACAGTTCTGAAGATGAGGTGACAAAATGAACACAGCAGCAAGATTGCTTTCAATTTTATATCATTCTTTTAATCTTTTAAGGTCAACAGAGAAAGCCTATTTTTTATCAACACTTTTCCTTTTGAATTTCATGAAAACAAGCTGTCCCCAAATGTAAAGAGATAATGTGGCAGGAAGGACTTAAGTCCAAGTGGAAATCCTCGTCTGCCGTGTATCGATCCTATGACCTTAGGAATATGATTTAGACTCTTTTTAAACCCATTTTTTCCCTCCAAAGAAAGATCAGTATTACTCATATTTTTCTGACTCCAGGGAAATAGGTAAGCAACTTATTTAAATTCTGTGTAATATGGAAAGTATAATATCGACCCTGCAAAGTTGTGAGGGTCAGGCAATAAGTGAGGCAACAGTAACAGAGCACTAGAAAAAGGACAAAGTCACTCAGTCAATGGTTATCTAAAAACATTGCAATACTTTTCCTTGCTGGTAGGGCTCCAAGGCAAAACAAGGGTTTCGATGAGAGAGACCCGATGTATAAAAATGTTTGGAGCATTGTTCCTCTGAGGAGTCTATGCACGAGTCACCCCTTTTGAGACCCTCAGAACAGCCCAGGACTCCACCAACCAGAGTTAGTTTCTATTGTATATTACCAAAAACTCCTGACTTTCATTTTAAAATAAAATTTATTAAGGAAGAATTTTGCAAATGATCTTACTCTGTTCTTAACTAATAATTCACATGTAAGAAAGAGCAGAGTATATTGAACATGAAAATTCTGCCCATCTCAGTCTGTGTCCTGAAGATCTGGACATAAAGCCTGTGAACAATCGAGTAAGAACAGCTCAAAATTTCTTTGTGAAAAGGACAACCTTAATTTCCTTGTGAAAAAGAACATACATACATATGAACTTTCTGAATAAAGATTAATTTATATTTTATTTTTCCTTTAAATTTTTACAAGAATACAAAGAAATAATGCAGAACTTCTGCTTCTAAGTAGCGTCAGAATAAGCAACTTGAGCCAACCCTCGCGCTGAGAACAACCAGAATAGCTAGATCCAACAGTTTTTTAAACCTGCTTCAATACATCAGAAAACTAAAAAGGCAGCGAGAACTCACAAGGCCACAAGTCAGTGAAAAATGGATCCACAGATTGATGGCACTGCACTGGAGGGGTTATTACTTTTGTACTAGAAGCATCTGCTGAGCAAAGTTGAGCGAAACTTCCATCTGCCTCTAAACTAGGAAGATCACTCCTGGATTCTAGTGTCTGCCTAAAGAGTATGTTTTGGTAAACATCCTCAAGAGCACTCTTTGAAATCAGACCCTGAAACGCTATTATCTTGGAATGAAGGGGAAACTGGAAGTAGATTATCCCTAGCAAGGACCAAAGCCTAGCTTTAAAATATCAAAAACCCAGAGTACAATTAAATTAGTTTGGATTGCAAATGTCCTAGTCATTCACCAGGAGCAGGTGTGAATTCTATCTAGAAACCTCAGATATTACAATGATATTTCAATAAATAATTGACCCTTAATCAAAATTAACTGTAAATTAAAAGGAAACAAATGAATGAGAACCAGTAGAAACAAGAGTCAATTAAAATACAATCACAGTGTGTGAAGATAATGGAGTAGGGAGATGCATACCATAGCATATCTATAGTTTCATGTTTAAAAAGATAAACAAGAAAATTGAAAATGTTGTCAGGAAACTGAAAACCACAAAAAATAACAAAACAGAAGTTTCAGAACTAAAAAATATAGTAAATTATATTAGGAACTCAATGGAAGGTTTATTAGTAGCTTAAACATATCTGAAGAAGAAAGTTTATAAGCCAGAATTATAAACCAAAAGAAAATGCCCAGAATGAAGTCTTAATACTTTAATTACCAATATTACTGCCCATTGCCAAATTTCTTGCATGGTCAAAGAACAATGAAAGAACAAGAAAACGGAACAAATATGACTACTGGCCTAAATACAGACACACACACAAAGAGAAAGGTAAAAATCGAAGTATTCATACATGCATGCCAGTGTCTATTTTTAATAATGAATTGCCTTCGCAACTCAACTGATATGGAATATTTTTTTCCAGGATTCTATTTTCAACAGGTAAGTGAGGATTACCTAGAATTTCTAAAGTGCCTCAGTATTTGAAATCTTGAAGGTTTACGTTGGCTTTCTGTTTGTCTGTTTACTTGCCCTTATTCACCAGCTTTAGCATTAATTAACTACAGTCTCCTTGGGGACAGAGGACTTTGTCTTCTTTCCAGTTATACTTTCTATACTTTGTACCATCCTTAACAGATAATAGGCACTTGTTTAAAGTTGAATAAATACATGTTTGAATTAATCAATTAATAAAGACTGTCTGAAAAATATATTCTCCAATAAATTATTTTCTTTCTTTTGGTTCTTGTCTAATATCTTATCTGTTGTTGGGACTACCTGTCATCATTTTTAGTCCTGACCTCTAAACAAAGAAGTAATTAGTGGGATCGAGTCCTACATCGGGCTCCCTGCTCAGCAGGGAGTCTGCTTCTCCCTCTGATCCTCTTCCCTCTCGTGCTATCTCTCATTCTCTCTCTCTCTCAAATAAATAAAAATCTTTAAAAAAAAAAAAGAAGTAATTAGTAAAATATTTGTTCACACATATGATATCATTTTGGTCTCCTGGCTTCCTGTAACCCGTCAGAGCAGGAGAAGTTTTATACTTCAGTTGACTCTATTTCTGAACATATATCAGAAAAAAAAAAAAAAAATATATATATATGCATTCAATAATAGACACCTACTCTTAACAGAAACCTGCACAAGGAGATCTTATAGAAAAGAGAATAAAATGAATTCTGAAAATGCCATATGGAAATAGAAAATAATAGAATTATAGGAGCTTCTTGAATTATACCTAAATTTATGAATATCTCTGCCTACTGATGTGGTGCACCTCTTTGGACTTTTGGATCTGAAGCATATACTATGAGTGTATTCTGATTCATAGCAGTTGAACCTCCTTTAAGCTATTCTTTTAATATTCCTCCTCCCCATTCCAATTCTCAACAGATTTTTCAATGGATTCAAAGTTTAAGCATAACGATTTACATATTTGGTTTAATTAATTTACAAGTCTGATGCCTTAGCTGAGAAGGCTAAAATGCTGTGAAGCAGGCTGGCATCTCTATCTGTGGAGATTTTCCACGTGGCTAGCTCGGACTCACTCACAGCATGGCAGGCTCAGGATTGTCAGGTTTCTTGCATAGTGGCTGGCTTCCCCAAGGGTGCTACTTCTGAGAAAGCAAGAAGGAAGCTACTAGGCTTCTTATGACTTGACCTTAAAAGTTACAGTCATTTGGAATTTAAATAAAAACTTAAAAAATTTTTTTTAAAGATTTTATTTATTCATTTGATACACAGAGAGAGAGAGAGAGAGAGCGAGCGCACAAGCAGGGCCAGCGGCAGACAGAGGGAGAGGGGGAAGCAGGCTCCCCGCCGGGCAGGGAGCCCAATGTGGGACTCAATCCCAGGACCCTGGAATCATGACCTGAGTCGAAGGCAGATGCCTAACCGACTGAGCCACCCAGGCATCCCTAAAAAAACTTTTTTAAGATTTTAAAAAGTTACAGTCATTTCCACTGCATTGTCTTGATTATACAGAGCCTGCCTAGATTCAACATAAAGGGGACTACACAAAGGTACTAATACCAGGAGGCACAGCTCACTGGGGCATCTTTGAAGTTCTGCCATCTTTCATAACCTCTTAAGCCAAGAAAAACAGACCATTTACAAGAAATACATTTTTGCCTTTGCCTCAATATTTTTGTTGTGCTTTAAAGTTTTAAACCATGGGTTCAACAACATCCTCTATCACCTACCACAAAGAGTGACTTTCACACTAGGTTCTAGGTGTGTGCGATAGACACTCTGGTCATCTTCAGTTTGTGCTTGTTGTTCTGGTTTAATACATTAATTTCCTGAAGGATTCATGCTATCTTAACCAAAAATAAAATGCCGTATAAAACTCAAAGTATTTCAGGATATACTCACTGAATACCTACCATATGCTAAATGTCAAATGCTAAGGATACACAGATTTTAAAAATGCTATCTTATCTTCAGAGAGCTTAGGATAAGGACAGACAGAGCATGCAGTTTTTACATTTCAATTTCCCCTTGGACAGCTCCTTATATAGTTTGTCCAAAAAAAATATTTTTTCTCTGACCCTCACATTTTATCTGGAATCCCTTTCATGCTGAAAAGAAACTGTCTTTCAGGTTCCAAAAAGAGTTTAGCAAATGAAACAGTACAAGTGATAAATGTGAACTGTTACTCCTTCTTTCCTTCCTCTATATGATTTCAGGTGGGATTTATTAAGAGAAGATGTATTTCTTCTTCTGGGTCATGAAGAACATTTTTTTTTTTTTTATCTGTAACCTCCAAGGAAACTCATAGTGAAATAGATAAAATGTCAGAAATAATTAAGAAAAATGCAGGGGTATCCAACAACCTAAAATTACACCTTTTGGTGAAGCCTCGTTTTCATCTCCTTGGTCCCTTGACAGATAGAAACACCAACTTATCACATTCTTTAGATGATGGTGTGTTAAATCATTGTGGATGAACTCATGGTACAGTAAACGGGGAGGGTAAAAAGAAATTCTCTTAGCAAGTAGAGGTCATGGGATCTAGGAGGTCAAGATACACTATGCAATAGATAGAAGATCTAGAATCCCTCAGAATTGTCTAAAAAGCCTCATAAATCTCTCTCGACATTTTCTCTAGTTTGAATCATACTTCCATTTTCATCACCTTTTCGCCCATTTTTTTCTTTAACTACAAAAATTGCTTTTTTAAACACATGTTTCAGTTTTTCTCCTTCCCTCTCAGTAGTTGTGTTTTCGATCACTATGGTAGTAAAATCAACACACAGAGAAAGTGGATTACCCGTATCAGCAATGTAACACCTCACAATCACAAACTCTCCTTTGTAAATACCTCGCACATATTTTCCTGCCTCCATTGAGATACGCTTACTCTCCATATATAAACTGTTAAAATGAAGTGCACTTAGGAATCAGTTTTGTTTCTGATTAGCCATAATCAATAGATATGGATCATTTTTTAATATTTTATTAGTTCTTTGAAGCACATACTACTAAAATCTTTGACCAAGTAGACAAAATATCTGCAACTACATTAATTTGCCTATCTAGAATTTTTGATTACTCATTAGTAGCAGTAGTTATAGTAAATAGATAAAAGCTCTTAAATATACCAGCGTCAAGCACATTGAGGAAGTTGCCCAAGGTGAGCATAAATTTAGTTCTGCTCTTCCAAGGCATGCATTTTACACAGGCAAGGTCATCCTAAGATAACCCTATCTTTAGATGGGTAAATATGCTTAATACTGAAAATGACAGTAGATATTTCATTTGCCTGCAGATATAAACCACATTTTCCAATATTAGCTATGTAAATAATAAAGGTCTATAATTGTCCTTAGCTTTCCTTTTCTGATAAACTTGGATAGAGGACAAGTTATTGGCTTTCAGGCTTCTAAAGATGGCAATGGTGCTAAGACCTTATCTGGATGAAAATTCTAATTAATGTAATCTACAATAACTATTTTATTACATCTAACACATCAAAGTTGCAGTATTTGCTTACAAATGTATTTTTGTATATTTTTCTATATCTTGGCTAGCTCACAAAAATTCTCATAAGTGAGGAATTAAAAACTATATCCTTATGTCTAGAGATATATATCCTGGATACATAAGTAAGAATATATTTGCAATTAGAAAATGCACTTTGAGGGGCACTTGGGTGGCTCAGTCAGTTAAGCATCTGACTCTTGGTTTCAGTTCAGGTCATGATCTCAGGGTCATGGGATTGGAGCCCCACATTGTCTGCTTGGGATTCTCTCTCTCTCCCACTCCCACTGCCCCTCCCCCCCACTCTCTTGCTCTCTAAAATAAATAAATAAATCTTAAAAAAAAAAAAAGAAAAGAAAATGTACTTTGAGGTGCTCAAGACCGCATTATGGTTTTAACATGTTCACCATTAATTTTTTTTTTTTTAAATTTACCCCCAACCAAGAAGTGAAATCCACTGGGGGAGTTAAGATGGAGGAGCAGTGGGGGGGAACCCTGGGCTTGCTTTGTCCCTCAAACACGGTAGATTGGCATCAAAACATTTTGAACAACAGGAAATTGATCTGAGGATTAAATTTACCCCCAACCCTCAAATTTTTAATTCAAGTTTTTATTTGACAACTGTGAGATGTAAAAAAATTTGGAACATTTTAAACTAAATGCATACCTAAAGGACATTTTGGACATTTAAAATATATACACTTTAAATAATTTAATTTAAAATGTATTTTTGGAAGTTGATTTTCCATATGCATAAATGTGTGCATACAGGTAAACATTAACCATTCTATTTTGTATACATAAAATTCAATATATTGCTATTTGATATTTTTTGCTTTTTTAACAATACATATTTAAGGCATATAATTTGATGATTTGATATATGTACATATTGTGAAATAATCATCACATTCAAACTAATTAACATATCCATCACTTCAGATAGTTACCACATTTTTGGTTTGCTGAGAACACTTAAAATTTACTTTATTAGCAAATTCCAAGTAGAAGATAGAGTATTGCTAACTTCAGTCACCTTGTTGTACACTAGATCTTCATAACTTACTCATTTTGCCTAACTGCATCTTTGTACCTCTTGACCAACATTTCTGCATTTACCCCTCTCCCCTCCCCCCAGTTCCTGGACACTACCATTCTTCTCTTTCCTCACAAGGGTCAACTATTTTAGATTGCCTTTCTACATTGGGCTTATTATACTTAGCGCAATATTATCCACATTCATTCATGTTGTCACAAATGACAGGGTTTCCTTCTTTTTTCAGAATGAATAATATTCCATTGTGTGTGTCTGTGTGTGTGTATACAACACATTTTCTTTCTTTCTTCATTCATTGTCAGACGTTTAGGTTGTTCCCATATCTTGGCTATTGTGAATAATGCTGAAATGAACACGGAAGTACAGAAATCTTTTCAAGATCCTACTTTTGTTTCCTTAGGATTTATACTCAGAAGTTCTCCACAGTGTTCCTGCAGCTCTCCTATTGTACTCCAGAGCTCTCCCAGAACTATTTTCATTGGCATGTAGTTGTATATTCATTGTTGTTTTTGTTGGAACAATGAGCATTTGGTTCTCCTAGTCTGTCATCTTGCTGATGTCACCCCTCAATTTACTGCTATTTAATATTGAATTATTGGTAAATGCCAATATTCTGCCAGGTTATAATTTTTTAAGCTACAGTTAAATACACATATCATACATATTGCTCTATTTTGTCACTTTTACTCGGTCTATTCCCCTGCTATGGAAGGTGGGGGAGGTTGGGGAGTCCAGATATCCCAAAAGGCAGGTTCCAAGCGAGTCACCATCTGAGTATATAGTGAAAGGAAATGGCTGTCTTGGCAACTGAAACAAAATTAATGTCCTCAATTCTGACTCTTCTATCAGGTAACATTTTAGTTCAGCAGTTTTCAGAAGTTCTCTGATACCAAAAGACAGATCTCTTATTACCAATGGAAATTTATCAACTGAATATCTATTTTTTTAATGGAAGAAAAGTTCATACACAATGTTACCTTAGTTTCAGGTGTACAACATAGTGATTGGAGAACTCTATATATTATGCCATGTTTACGACAAGTGTAGTCACCATACAATGCTGTGACAAAATCATCAGCTCTTCCCTTCACTGTACCTTTCATCCCTATGACTTATTCATTCCATAATTGGAAGCCCAGACTTCTCCTTCTCCTTCTTATTCAGGAGTTGAATCTTCTCAATTGTAATTTTACTGGGGGTACTTGGACCATACAAGACCTTCAGTTATTCCAGCTGAACAAGTTTTAATACACTTTAATAGCAATTTAATCTGTAAAGCAAAGTGTTTAGAAAATTTTAAAATTGTATCTTCTGGGTTTTATTACAATATTTTTTATGAACTCTAATATTCAAGTACTTTTCCCAATTTGAAGTAACATAGATTCTTTGAAAAGAAATTGTAACATGTAGAAAAATTAAAGAAGAAAACAAAAACTATTTAAAATTTCATCATATTTATTTTGCTACATTTGATTCCAATATTTTCCTTATGCATCTTTTGGAATGGTTTTATATTTTCCTCTTTTTGTCACTTATTCTTTCTCTCAGGAACGTGTTACTAACAAGTCTATCTTATCACTGTGACAGTTTGTAATGGCAGTGTCCAACATTATCAGTAACATCACCATTGTACTCAGCCTATTTGAACTATTATACTATGTTTAATTTGTACTATTGTGTTACTTACTTAAGCTATTGTAAAATAATTGTATGTAAATCTTTTTCTGCGTCTATTTCCTCAGAATGTCTTCTTGTAAGTGGAATGTGGGATCAACCAGTGTACCATTTTGCAGTTTTTCTTACATATTGTCAAAGTATTCTCTAGATTCTAGGATAATTCTAGAGTCCGGAATGTTTTCACCAATTTATCACCTTCCATCAAAATAAGAAAGCTCCACCATCATCCTACTCTATTCAGCACTGGGATTTGACAATAGAATAATCTCCATGACAGCATTTTGAAATTCATTTCTTTATCAGTGAGGTTGAACATATTTTTATATTTTATTGAATATTTATATTAACTTTAAGTAAATTATCAATCTTCAGCTCTTTTCTTCTTTGTTGATGTGTTTCCTATTTTCATTTTCCCTTTTAATTTTTAACATCGAAAGGTTTTTTTTTAATTGGTATAAATCAAATTAATTTTCTCTCTTGCTAGTGTCATTTTTCGTCTTTATGTTTAGACAATCCTTCCCAAACCCAAGATTAGAAAAAAAATCTTTTCTATATTTTCTTCTGAGCGCTTCATGATTTTGTTACATTTAACATTAATTTAATTTATGCGATTTATTTTTTTTAATATTTTTTTTAAAGATTTTATTTATTTAATAATGAGAGACAGAGGAGGAGAGAAAGAGAGGGAGAGAGAGAGAGAGAGAGAAGCAGAGGGAGAAGCAGGCTCCCAAGAAGCAGGGAGCCCAATGCGGGACTCAATCCCAGGACCCTGGGATCATGACCTGAGCCGAAGGCAGATGCTTAACCATCTGAGCCACCCAGGCGCCCTTATGCAATTTATTTTAATGACTGATTAGAGAAGGCCTCAACTGAGACAGTGCATTTACAGTAGTTCATTTAACAACCACATCAATTCCATGAGATAGACATCACCATTCTTAGCAGAAAACAGAGAGGGAGAGAGAGAGAGCTGCTTTTACAGATGGTTAAACATCTAGTAAGCGGTGTATTAACTGTTATAATCCACAATAGTACCAAAAGTCTTCTCAGCAGCTTTATTGACATAAATTAGCTTTCTACAAGAATATCCTGGAGTGCTGCCTAATCAGACTTGATTATGGAACTTTGCGATTAGTTAGTTTCAGTCTCTGCATCATGCAACCAAAATGCTTCCTTTGCTTCTGATGAACTTCACCAGATGGCTGCTCTACCATGTACCAATTTTCACTAGAGACTAGTATTGCTGTCTTTCCTCTGGTATCAAACACTAATATCTGTTTATCTACTTCCTTCAAGCATAGAACAGGCCTTTTTCCTTGTTTCGTATAGGCTCAGGAGAGCAAAGAGGAAATAATTTCTCATGAAATTTTGTTGAATGTTTAGAAACATTGGAAGAGAAATTCAAAACAGAAAACAGTACTACACTCAAGTCCAGGTGCTTTCCCTGGAATGACCCTGACTTCAATAGGCCAGAGGCATCTCACCCAAGGCTCAACTTTACCACCTGTAGGGGCAGTTCACTCCCAAAACTACCACTACAGGAGGGCTCCAGGCATCTTTGTGTTTCTGTCTAGGCGAGAGTAACTCCTGACCCTAAAGGGAAGAAAAAAGCTTTCCCTTTATAAACCCACTTGCTCACTCACTCAGTCACTCACTCCTTGAGTCTTGATTTCCTGCCCCAGCACTAGTTTCTTTATAGTATAATTTAAAGTGGGAATATACATGTGTTTCTGGGGAAACTCTATCCCTAAATACATACACACACATGCCCAGGTCTGGTCTTCTCTGGTCTTATGGCACCAATAAAAGGTCTTAAGACAGTAGTCCAATACCCCCCAAACCAGGTTATTAAGACTTAGGTAATACATAAACAATTCTGAGTCTTCTAGGTGAAGCCATGCCAGATTTGCTCAGATTTATTTTCATACTTTTCTAATCAGCTATCTATTCTGGCTATCTTCATCTGTGTGGAAAAAGCAGCCCCTCACCCCCAAATCAATGACTTAAACAAATTTATTTTGTTCACAAGTTTGTCTATAATTTATGCAGGACTTAGTGTGGCAAACTAGTCTCTCTGTTTTGCATCAGCAGAGATGGCCTGATTGCTGGGAGCTAGAATCATCTCAAGGCTTATTCACTTCCATGTCTGGCAGTCGCTGCTGTCTGTCAATTGGGATTTTAGCTAAGGTTACCAGGCAGAACACCTATACAGGATGTTTTGATGTGGTCTGGCATATTGTGCTTGGGTTCAAAGGGTGAGTGTCCCAAAAGTCAGAGAGCCAGGTGGAAGCCATATTATTTTATGTGATAGAATTGAAAGTCATGTAGCATCATTTCCACCACATTTAATTAAAACAAAACAGCCACAAAGTTCCATCTAGTTTCAAAGAGATGGGAAATAGACTGTAATTCTTCACTGAGGGATGACAAAGTCTGGAAAAATTTGTAGGGCCAGAAATATTATTGTGTCTGATTTTATAAAATACAGTCTCACACAGTCTTCCCTCTGGTTACAAAATCCAAATTCATCCCACATGTAAAATAATTTACCTCCTCCCTAAGGCCCCCATGATCTCATCCTGTTATGGTTTCAGGTTCAAGTTCAAATTTAAATTATGTTCACTTGTATAGGAGGCTCCTCAGTGTGTGGTTCTTAAGTAACAGCTCTCTTCTCAATTAAAAAAACAAACTGTAAACTAAATAGATAGGTTATCAGTTCCCAACACACCCAAAATACAATGTCAGGACAAGTATAAGGTAGCCAGTGGAAGCACTCTTATTCAAAAGGAGTGAAAGAAGAGACCCAGACCAATCCCTGGTCCACAGAAATCTGAAGTCCTGGAAGGTGCGTGTTGACAGTCCCTTGAGTGGTGACTATTTAATGAGGGTAAAGGGTGTTCAAGGGACTTTTATTTATTGAATTATCAGCTTCTTAATATTTAAAATGTATACAGTGAGCATTCACTTACGGATAATTTCATAATTATAATAATAAAAATATGTGTTTTCATTTGGAAAAAGGTTAAATGAGGAATTCATAAAGCAAAAAAATAGGATCAATAATCCAAACACAAAAAAAGATTTGAAATCAAAATGATAAATCAACATAAATAAATTATAGATACAATATAAATTAAAACCTGCTTATAACTTTAAGTGTGTATTTTGAAAATAATACATGAATATAAGATAAAAACAAACAAGTATAGTGTCTATTTTCTTTGTTTAGTTTAGTTTTGTTTTGTTTTACTTTATATTCTCCCAGGATCTACTAAAGGAATAAGAAATAAATGAGACCGACATATTTTGTGGAGTGTACTATAAGCTATTTATAACTCTTGAGGATTGTGCAATCTGGGTAAGCTCATCCCCAGAACAACTGAAAATTCAACATGAAATTATCAACATTTAAAAATTTACTTTAATTCAGAGGAAAATATTTCTGAAATATAAAGAGTCTCCTGATATTTTAAATAAAATACAGCCTTGCTCAGTTAGGATCATTAGCTTTATTTTATTCAACATAAATAAAAAATTCTTATATACGATAATTATAAGTTTAAAATCTGTTGAAATATGAAGTTCAACTTTCTCCATTATCTGTTTTTATGAAACAATGATTACCATCCTTACTGAGTGGCTAAGTAAACTGAGAGACGGACTAACAAGACAAATAGAGATATGAAGAGAAGGTGGAGTACAACATACATAGACCTGGATGACAATTCCAACTCTGTATTTTGGAAATTAACACATGGACATAAAAAAAAAAACAAAGTATGATGGCTAAGATTCTCTTATTTTATCCCCCTGGAATCTACCATTGGCAAAATAAATCATGAAAATGAAAGGCTGCTGTAGTTTTTGAAATTTTGAATGCTATTGCTTTCCACTAATATTCATAGACTGGGTTATGGCAGCCCCCGTGTAATTGTTATTCCTAATTTTGACTTTGAAGCTGGATGACTAAGTTCAGGGCATTGTGAATTAAGCAAAAATAAATCATTCCAGTAAAATAAATGAAATACATCATCTTTGAGCAGTATCTCCGGAGGCTTTGTGGTAAGTAAAAGTCAATTTGAACTTCGCCTAATTGGTTTTCTTTGCAGGGGTCTTACTTGCTTGGCTCATGTTTTGTACCATGTTCCAAACAGGTATTATTGCAAGGTGGCTGGGGCTAGAATACATGGTTTGTGGTTGTGTGATTACATATTTTTGTAAAATATTTGTGTCAGAGTTCTTAAAACACCATCTTGTAGTGAGAGTAGAGACAGTAGGAAATAAACTCATATTCATCCTTTGAAATTCAGTTTTCCGAATGCTTAGCTCTGGAAGGGAACTGAAGCCCGTATTTTGTTTCTGAGGTTTCCAAATTCTCTTCTGAAATCTCTGATCCCAATCACACACTGGAGAGTAATGGCCAGAACATCTCATTGTAAATGTATATCCCTCAACCCTTCAGTGCCCACTGAATATCTGCTAAGACTGGCTTTATAGGACACTAAAGCAGAAAAACAGACAACCTGCATGATCCTGTGAAACCTTAAAAACAACAATGGGTAAGACAGTAATTTATGTACTCAATGCCCCTCCGTCCTATTCAGTACATTTCATAGAGTAGCTCATTTTCGAAAGCACTTTGAGAGGTCACCTTTAATGAAATCAAAGCTTTTAAGGGGAAAGGACTGATGATATTGCAGCCCTGATATTCTCTCTCTACCAGATGGGCCTGGTGTTAGATGCTTAACTTAGCACAGTGTTAGCTGCAAGATGCATGAGTTCCAAAATGATTCTAAGTGTTCATTTAACATGAGGCTTCCTTTGAGAAAAGGCTGCCAGTGGTGCATAATTGTGCCAAATGTGCAGTAGTTTCATAATGTGGGCTGTAATCCACTAGGAACTAAATCCTGCTATTACTCTCTTTAGGGAGACTTCTAAAATTCTGCTCTTCTTATTGTGAAAGTAACCTGGAGTACTTAGAGGTTACTGGAAATCTCCTTAAAAAATTGCTACACATGTGTTGAAGCTTTCTTAAAGGAAGTCACAGTAATGTGTTTATCAATTGGGTTATCCCTCGAGCCACAAGACGGGGCATCCAACATATAATTTCTTCTTCTCTAATAAGTTACTCTTTTATTTTTTATGTGTTATGCTGTAGTTATAATATAATTGACTCTTAAAAATTAAATCATCATTGCCTTCCTCAATAACTAGAATTTTTTTGTGGGTACTGATGGGGACTATACCTATTGCCATGGTGTTGGTGATACAATGGAATCCGGTCTACGAAAAGGTGGACGTGTGCAGAAGTGTGCCTTTCTAATGAGATTTCCATTCACCACTCACGTATTTGTACCCGTGAGTTTGTAAATGCATCTGTATATGTGTGTGTTGCAGTGTTGTCATTCACCTATCTAAGGAGCAAATCCAGTAACCATTTCCCAGAGCACTGCCACATTCTGTAATTGTTCAGGCAATGAGTGAAGAGTTCCTAATCTAACTGAACCAACCAGGGGCCTTTAAAGGAAGCAGAATGCAATTACCCACATTGAAATTTGGCCAAGACACTGGAGCTAGTGACTCTGCTCTTCCAGAAAATACCAGGACTCTGGTTTTATGTCCTATCTGAAAGTTGATGCCTACAGTCAAGAAGGGCCTTGCTTTCATACATTGTTAGGTAATCCAGAGCTGAAGCTACCATTAAAAAAAAAAAAAGTAATTGGACAAATAGTGAAATGGTGCAACCAGTCCTCATGGGGGTGGTTGTTTTACTTTTTAAAAGAGAAAAATAAGGATTTTGTTTTTCTCAGACCAGTTCACAGTTACATTTCTTACTTCAGTGACTAATATATTGCCTCTAAGTGCCTATGATTTATATGAAAATTAACCTTGTCTCTTACCAAAGCAAACAAAGATAAACACTAATTTCATTCTGTATCTTTTCATATAATTTGTATCTAGAGATAGTACATTTTAAGTTTCTGATATTAGTAGAGTTTCTATACACCACCAGGTAATTAAAATATTAATGAATTTATATGCAAGGATTTTAATAAAACAGATTCAAGACAATAATTCAGAATGATCATTACTGATAGAGATAAGATGCATGGTAGGTGTCTAATTCTCGATTAAAGAGTCTTCATAATATTTAGGGGGAAAGAATTATTTGACAATATTTAATTATAACCTAAATATATTTCAATATTCAATATATTTCAATTGAAATTTCTACAAATAACACAATTTCAGCATATGTTTCAAATAGACCTAATAAATGAATAATAAATGCATCTCTTAAAAAGAAAAAGACTTAAAGACTTTTTAGTAGCCTTAATTATTATAATAAGATTTGGTTCTTATTAACTAAGGAAATATTAAAGGAAAGGTAATTCTGATGTTAGTTGAAAGGAATGATAATGTAGTTCAATTTACAAGGGTAATAGTTTTCAGTTTAAGTTTTATGTTTCAAATATCATACAATTATCCAAGTGTCTCTACTCGTGAGTGGAATTTATTTTCTCATTTATCTTTATACTCATAGAACTAATCCCAAAGTTACTCTTAAATGTACTGCTCAAGCTTTTCTATTTCCGTTTGGGTCAGGGGGTCAGAACACTATTCTCATGAGGTCAGGGTCATCCTCATTAGCGTTGCTCTGTTCTGAGACCGCCGATTATGCCTTTCGTCCTGAGAAGCCTGGGGTGCCTGGAAGGAAAAGCAGATGGATCTGGAAAAATCTATCATGGGCATAAGTGCCCCGACTAATGGCAGGTCAGGACTGCCATTTTCATATACAAAGAATAGCATATTATTATTCTTCAGCCTCTACATTTTTCTTAAATTTACTCATCAAAAAAAAAAAGACAAAAAACCCCACAAAACCTGCCTATATCAAGCATAAGCCAAAAAGAAGTTAACATATTTTAATGTAAAAATTATGTTTCTCCATAATAAAGGAAGACTTTTATAAAATCATTGCATTTGTAAGATAGTTTATTAAATAGATCTAATTAAAATTTTTTCACAGAAATTTAATGGCATGGAGAAATTCTCATAATGTAATTTTAATTAAATTATGCTCAGAATACAGTGTTGAATTGTGTAGGAAATTTTATATAATAAATATGTATTATGGATTCTAATTACATAGCTACATATTAATTATATAATATTATATATTAATATTATGTCACACTATTAATATGTAATATTAATATATTACTGATTAATATTATATATTATAGTATCTATTATGATATCATATATTTATTATAATTATATTAAATATATTATAATACATGATTGCAATATTATAATTCCAAAATAATACTACATATTATTATATCCCTGATTGAAAAAATCTTCGTGAGAAGTAAAACCAACATACAAAGGGCAGCAGAAGCAAGGGATGGGATGAGAGGAGCAACAGAGAGAAAGGAGGTCAGGATTTACTGCAAATGACATAATTTGACACCCTGGATCCGAGTGTATCTGAAGGAGACTGATTTACTCCTAGAATTTTAATTATAAAACATTATAAAGCCCTCCTTTTTTTCTTAAGTTGATTTGAGTTAAAGACTCAAAAGATTCCTTATTAATATATCTGATATTTGCCTCAGTTAACAGGTATTTAACTAAAGAAATAAATTATACAAAACTGTAAAATTGAAAGCATCTGTGCTCATGCTTGCAGAGTGTTTTGAGATTCCAGCGTATATGTATATCTTAGAGGGAGGAAAAAGGCTCATTTCATTTAAAAAGAAAAAAAAAGATCTAGTCAATAATTTTAGGATTAAATTTTTAAAAGCATTGTTTAATGATAAATAAAAATATATAATAGAAAAGGCAACCTATGGAATAGGAGAAAAAATTTGCAAAAAATATATTTAATATAAGGGTTAATATCCAAAATATATGATGAACTCATATAAACACAATAACAAAAAGTATCTAATTTAAAAACAGAGGAACTAAAAAGACATCTTTCCAAAGAAGACATCCAAATGGTCAAGAAGTACATGAAAAGATGCTCAACAGCTCTAACCATCAGGGAAATGTAAATCAAAACCACAATGAGATATCAACTCACACTTATAAGAGTGACTATCATCAAGAAGACAAGAGATAACAAGTGTTGGTGAGGATGTGGCGAAAAAAAGGAACCCCTCTACACGTTGGTGGGAATGTAAATTGGTACAGCCGTGTTGAAAACAGTATGGAGGTCACTCAAAAAATTAAAAATAGAACAATCATGTGATCCAGCAATACCACTTCTGGGTATATATATATAACCAAAGGAAATGAAATCACTATCTCAAAAAGATATCTGCACCCCCATCATTACTGCGGCATTATTCACAATGGATGAATAGATATGGAAGATATGGAAACAAGATATGGAAACAACCAAAGTGTTCATCAACAGATGAAAGGATGAAAAAAATGTGCTGTATATACAAATATATATAATATTATTCGGTCATGAGAAAGGAGGAAATCCTACCATTTGTGAAAACATGGATGAATGTGAAGAACATTAAGGTAAGTGAAATGAGCCAAAAAGAGAAAGACAAATATTATATGATCTCACTTATATGTGGAATCTAAAAACAAACAAACAAACAAAAAAGTTGAACCAGCAGAAACAGAGAATAGGATGATGGTTGCCAGGCGCTGGGAGGTGGGACAAAATAGAGAGAAAAAGGTCAAAGGGTATAAGCTTTTAGCCATAATAGGAATAAGTTCTGGGGACCTAATGGATACCATAGCTGTAGTTAATATGTATTGTATACTTGAAATATGCTAAGAGAGTAGATCTTAAGCATTCTCACCACACACACGTAAACAAGTAACTATGTGAGGTGATGGATGTGTTAATTAACCTGATTGTGGCAATCATTTCACGACGTATCAAATTATCATGTTGTATACTTTAGATAAGTACAATTTTGTTGTCAATTGTACTTCAACAAAGCTGGGGAAAATAGAATCGAGGCATTTCATATAGTATTGTTCTTTATATATAAAAATAAGTGTCCAAAACTTACCCATTTATTTGGTGGATGTACTGAGCACTTACTGTGTGACAGACACTATAGACCCTGGAGGCACAAAGAGAAGTCAGAATCCTCTGGCAGCACAGGAAGGGACTGTAACCTAGGGGGGTAGAGACAGAAAAGTGAAGGTCAAGAAGCAACTCACCCAAGTGCTGATACTGACAAGCATCTTGATTATGATAGAGATTACAGGCGATAGATGGATAGATGAGGCTAGATGATAGATAGATAGGTAGATAGTTAGATGATAGCCATGTCCATTTGATACATACATCATAAACTACATTGTTATTTATCTTTGTAGATAGATAAGCCAGTAATGGCTCTTCCCTCCCACTTCAAAAGTCATTTAAAATCCAAATATATTTTATGTGGAATCTTAATAGTTCTCAAATACTGTGACATTCCAAAGTGAACTTCCCATGAAAACATTCTTCTCATTTCCTCTTTCTCCTTGACTGGACGTGGTAAAGATCAGACAAGGCCCAGATGGACAAATCATGGATAAAGGGCAATTTTAGAGAGGTGGGTAGATGTGGATGATTTCCTGTGCCATTCCTGGCTGCTGCCTAGCACAGAAAAACTGTTGCAATCCTGAAAGTCATCTGGAGACTGTAGCAATATTCCTCTGCTGTGTGTTTGGAAGCAAATGTTTTCTCCAGTATAAAGGACTAAAGGACATCACTCCCCAGACCTCTTCGCTCATTCCTCAGTCTAAGACTGCCTAAATTTATAAGTCACATAGTGAGGGTCCATGACGCAGCAGATCTCTCTACTGCCATTTTCACTTTGACAACATCAGCCAACATTTTGGATCAAGCTTACAGGTTTCTCCTCCCTGCCTGATGAACCCATTCAGTCTGCTTTCTCTTTCCATCCCTCCTGCTGCTTAGGTGCCAGCAAATCATGACAGTGTGTATGGATGCCTTGCTTCCGAAACTAGTGAGCTGGGGCCCCAACTCTTTAACTTTCAAAGCTCTAGCTGAGCTTACAGAATTGTCATTGTATGTTAAAGAAAACCTCCAGGAAAATTGTTCTCCGGAGGATTCTTGTAAAATACTGTACTTAGTTCTACTTAAAGGGAAGGTAACCCAAGCAAGAATAACAGAGCATTAGAATGAGGAAAATGAATTCTAGAAACCACAGTAGAGGAAACCCCGTTAGACTGTGAACTGCTACTTGAGTACATTTTGTAGGAAAACATGATTAAGTTGATCAAAATTGAGTTGCAAATCGGGGTGGAACCAAGCTATGTGCCGGCTGATACAAAATTAGGGGAGGTCCTCTTTAAGAAAAATCATACAAAATTACAAATAAAAAGTTAGGAATTAATGTATATTAATTTAGAATGAGAAAAGAAATATCAAATTAAAAATTTTCAAAAAGCTGACCAAAAAGATAGCATATACCACAAATAAAGAGGCCCATGCAACCTTCACTAGTGTCTCAGTAATCCACTTCTGATTCCAAATGATTTTGCAAGATAATTGTAAGCAACTCTCCATTCTCAATTACAGCATCTTTTTATTCTAGTGCTTTCTCTCATGTATATCTTCTCTATTCAGGTTTAAATGTGCTTAACATCTGCCAGCTTAATTTTTAACAATTTCCCTATGACCTATATCCCACTACTAGTATTACCCTAACATTCTGCAACCAGACTTGTGTCTGACATTGTTTCTGACCCCCTCTGACTCAAACACTGTCAGAAAGCTGGCCTTTACCTTCACCAAAACATCTCTCACTAAGAGCTACCTAAGGTTAATGACGGCCTTAATATCCAAATAAATCCTTGTCTTCACCTAACTTGTTAGCATGATTTTATTCTGTTAATATTCTCTTTATCTGAAACACCTTTCTCTTGTCTTCGGTGGGGCCACACTCTGCTTGTCTTTCTCTTTTTTGTCTGTGTATCTTCCTCTGCTAAGTTATTAAATGTGGGGATTCTTCAAGTTCAGGCTTAGGCCTCTTTTCTCCTAACTATATTTTCTAAGAAGTCTCATTCAAGCCCATGGTTTCAGTTGAGATCTATGGAGAGATGACTCACAGATTAGTATCTCTAAGCCACACCTGCCTCTCGGACACCTCCTCTTGATATTTCAACACATCAAATGGTGCTGTGATCTTCCCCATCAGACCTATGTGGGCATCATTATCTGTTCAATTCCCAGGACAGTATCCCATTCATGAATCTACTCTAACACCTCCCTTCCTCTCACACCCAAGTCTAATCCAGTATGACAGTTACACCTCTTGAGTATCTCCCCAATTCATCCACAGCTCCTCCTATGAATATTTTCACTCTAATTGGAGTCACCATCATCTTACAGTCAAAGCACAGCAATAGCCTACCAAGAATCTTCCTTTACTCACCACAGAGTTGTCAAAGGGATGCTTGTAAATGACACACCTGATTGTTCACTCTCTCTTAAATACTTCCAATGATTATCTAGTAAGCTTAGGATATAGACTCAGATCCCTCTGATGGCCAATAACATCCCGCATGGTCTGGCAGTGCTCCCCTCCCCTCAATCTCCATATTCTAGCTTTCTGGCCATCTTCCACTGACTGAGTCCTGCTGTATTCCCGCATCCAGTCTTTGTGCTCATGAATTCCCTTTGTTTGGAACGCTGCTGATTTTCCATTGCTGTTGATTATGGAATCTCAGCAAAAACAAAACAAAAAAACCCCACTTCCTTGGCAAAGCGTCCCCTGATTTTTACCCCCACACCATCATCACCACCACAATGGATCTGGTTTCCCTATTCTCTACTGTAACAGAACACCTTTCTCTTCATGATTAGCAGCTAATTTAGTATGTAACTACATATTCATAGGATGATTTATATCTTTTACTCCCTTGAGAATTTTATGAGAGCAAGAACCAATTCTGAATATACCTGCCATTGCATCTCTGCCACCTAACGAATTGCCTGGAAGATATTAGTCTTTTCAGTGAACATGTACTGAATGTTGAATGAAGTAGGCCCTCAACCCTTACCTTCAATAGGAAGTGTAGCTCTGCCTTAAACAAACAAACAAACAAACAAATGCAAGAAAAACAACGAACCGAACAACAACAACAAAACCCAACCTGGCAAATAGCTCAACTCAAGAGAATTACTCCAGCTCACAGTTTCAATCCTCCTCTACACCAGCTTTCTTAGATTCTGAAGATCTTGATATCTTTACTTGGCTGGTCTTTCTTTAGTTTCTTTGAATTTAGAAATCTCTCTTCCTAGCGTTTATCTTTCTATTAATTAAAAACTCTCACAAGATATTACTTCTGTAAATTTTGCTCCTTCCCCAGCATCTGTCTACAGCTTGAAGCTCCAGAGGCTATCCCCAGTGCCCAGCATAGGCCCCGGTGCTCCAGGGACCAGGACATCTCCAGCTTTCCACCATGCTCAGGAGACATATCAGACACATAGAACCAGAAATGAGTTTCCAGTTGGTTCTACCAGCTTGAATTATTAAAATCAGCTCTTCTTAGACTCTATATCACGCTCTAAATGTATTTATATCCCCCTTATGCCCCATTATCACAAGCTGCCCAATGTACTCCTCACTAGGATACTATGTTAATATACATTAATGGAAAATATATTTTAATTTAAACAGAGACCTTCCGGAGCAGTATGGTTTTAGAATGAGAAGATCTTTCAGCCTCCTTTATTTGAAACGTTTTTTAGCTTTTACCTGTGTTGAGATATAGTGATATATTTTCTTTAGCTACCTAAGATAGATCACATAATAAACTAATGCTCTCCAATAGTTAATGTCAATTCTACAAGATTTTCCCAGAAAGGGGTATACTGAGAAAATTGAGTTCATCGAAAGTCATGGTGGTTTTTGTACTGTATAAAAAATAAATAGGACATTGCATCTGCCGTAGAGAACTTGAATCTGCTATTAGGGAAGTTTAACTATGATGAAATAGGCAAATTCTTTTAATTCATCAAGAACTTCATGAGAATATTTTAATGACAAATCTGCACGTAAATTTAGAGCATCCTAGATATTAGACTAAAGACCTCAAAGAGTATTGGGAACATTTTTTATAACTTCATGATTTGGTGGGACTAAATCAACAAAATGGTTTAAATAGGCCTATGAAAATAATCACTTTTTAAAATTAGTCATTCTAAGCATCCGTCTATGGGATAACATTGTGTTTCAAAGTAGCATGTAAATGTTTATTTTGACCATTACTTATTCCCTTAACTATCCACAATCAATAATAAAATACTAAGAGCTTTCATTTATTTGAGTATCTATCATGTGCAAGATGTTACACTAAGGGCTTGAAATATATTAACTCATTTATCTCCTTATATATATGTATCTCCATATATATATCTCCTACATATATATGTATCAAGGGGCGCCTGGATCAATCGATTAAGCATCTGACTCTTAATTTCAGCTTAGGTCATGATCTCAAGGTCATGAGATCGAGCCACTTGTCAGCACAGAGTCTGCTTGAGAATCTCTCTCCCTCTGCCCCACCCCCACCCTGGCACACTCTCTCTCTCAAATAAATAAATAAACAAACAAACAAATAAATAAAATAAAGTACTTTAAAAAATAATTATTTGTATCAGATAGCTCATTTTACAGCTAAGGATATTGGAGTTTGGTATTGTGTTCAAGATTACTTAACTAGTAAGTGTCAATGAAGATTAAAAACAAAGAATTTGACCTGTGGTTTTCAAATGGGGACACATTTAGCAATGTGTGGAAACATTTTTCATTGTCACTACTTGGAGGGTACTACTGGCACTTCGTGAGTAGAGGCCAGGCTGCTGTTAACCATCCTACAAAGCACAGGGCCCCTCCCAACAACAAAGAATTGTTGAAATCGTCACTATTGCTGAGGTTGAGATCAGTACTAAATAAACCAAGGTGGCTCAGGAACACTTGACAAAATTAAAAACTTTAAACAATTAAGGGTACATATGTCATCTATTAAAGGAAAGGTGGAATTCTTTCAACAATGATCCCAGATAGACCATACATCTATAACATATGGCCTGCCACTAACAGGCTGAAGTGGACAGGGCCATGATACCTAGTCCAGCTCTATGAGGTGGCCCTCAGAGCCTAACAGGTCTGCCTATGTGTTCGGTCACATCTGTAATTCCAGGAAGTCTGTTAGAATTACAGGGTGGGGTAGAATGAAGGCTGTGGTGTATCAGGGACAGAAGGTCACAATGAGGCACTAAAATCTATTTCTGGGTAGAATTGGAAACCCAAACTTTAGAGATTAATGTGTCTCTGAAACTGGAAAAAAAAAAAAAAAAGACAGATGTTAGAATTAGAGGATGACCCAAAATAATTTCTCCCAGTGAATCACTTCCCAGTTGCTCAAGAGACCTTAAAGTGCATGTAGATGAATTGACACATTCAGAATCCATGAATAATGAGGATCGACTCTAAGAAATAACTCGTGGGGTGATGGTCAAGAGTATGTTAATATTAGAAACGTCATCCTAACCTCCCTGCCCCACCCTTGATTTACCATAAAGTTATTCTTTTCTTCATAGATGCTTACAGTGACAGTGGCAAAATAAGTCCTAATTCCGTTGTTCCTTCTATATTTATTAGTCAGCACTTGACTGTAAGGAACAACATTCTCTTCTCTTCCTACTTATTTACTTATGTATCTGTTATTATCAGGGACTCATGAACCCTAATTTTATTTAGTGAGTTAGAACACGTCACTATTATTGTTCTCTTTTTGCCATTAGAGGGTCATTTTAGACTGTGAAATCACTAATAAAAGAGCAGAAAAATATGAAAAATGTAGCATTAAACTGACCGTGAAAGCTTTACAAAATGAAAGTTTACAATATGAAAGCTAAAAAATAAGGCAGAACATCTCCTTGTTTGACCTCAACTGGGACTTGCCCATCTTTAAGAGTTAATTCTGAGATTACAAATAAATTTTGGCAAGCAGACAAATTCCTAAATACAGAATCCATGAATGGTGAGGATCAAAACCCTCACTGCCCCCGATAAATTTTTATGATCAGGGAAATACTAATCAAAGCTCTCATGTAATAGTTCAGTTGATTTTCCCTGTATTTGTCATAGTTCTGGTGATTTGCCTGAAGATATTAGACAACAGTATAGTGTCATTGGTCATCATTTTTAAATTATTTAAATTGTTAACTTGATCACAAAATACTTCTTTAATTTTGGATCTAGTATCTTCAAGGCCAGTGGTTCTCAAGTAAGGATACATATCAGACTTATTCATAATTTTATAAAAATACAGATGTCTAAGACTTACTCCTAACTGAATCTCTTTACATCATATTCCCAGTGTATTCTTTGCGTATTATGTATACAATGTCCCAGAATTATCCTCTATAAAAATTATTCTCATCTTGTTTTATAAATTAGGTGTAACATTCACTGACTTTTTGAAAATGGGCTTAATCAGTTATCCCTAGAGACACTTTATCTACAATAATTTTTGTGATGACTTTATTATCATGTTTTGCATGCCATAGAAACAACCCACATTTTTGTCATTTACAGATTCTTATTACAAACCCTCATTAATTCTTTCACACTTGAAAATTTCAGTAATAGATTAACAATAGCAATTAAGTCTCTGTCTTCTACAGTCTTTGTTTTACTCTGATGATTGTCTCTGCTATAAGCTATGAGCGTTTTTGTCCTCAACAAAGACTGTGTCAGATGACCAGAAAAGGACTATACCAGGGACTTCACTCTATTGATGATTCAAAGAATAGACTCTTGTGTAAAATCTTCTGATGGCATCACTTAGCCAACTTTTAGACTGGGCTAAGTCAAGAATAAAACAACTTCATGAGACTTGTAACCCCAAATCCAGTGAAAGATGACAATATAATAGACTCTGCTTTTGTAAATGGAAATGAAACATTTTAAAAATATTTTCCATTGACTCCCTCCAGAAGTTCCTAAGTCTTCTGACTTTTCATGTTAATTCTGTTATTTACCTAGGCTCAGTAAGAATCTGTCCTCATTTTTACCAAGATAATTAATTATGCAAGCATGTCCTCATACAGAGCATTAGAGTTGAAAATAATGCTCATTTAATCAGGTGTGACAAGCCACTTTTAAGGAACGACTTTACCTACAAAGCTGATGCCGAGAAAGTCCCCTCAGAGAGACGGCCCTGGTGCGGACTCTAGCTATAGAGTCTCAGTGTTAGAGATGGTAAGAAAGTTCACTTCTTGGCATGCCAAAAAATAAGGGTGTTTTGGGGACTTCAAGAGAAGAAAAATTCCTCCAAAAGTATAGAAACTGTCGGTGAAATCTGGCATAAAGAGGTTTTTGTTTTTTGTTTTTTTTTGCCTTGGTTTCATACTCTCATGTTGAAGCCATACTCTCATAATAGAAGCCTTTAAAATTAAAATCCAATCTGAGATTTCTTATGACAATTTGCCAAAAGAAGTTAATTTTGCGATTTTTCAGTACTGTATGGGTCTGGATTTTGCGAAATAATCTTGAGAAGGCATAGAGAGTAAATTAAGACTTTCGCTGCATGTATGCAAGTAATCAGGCCAAGCCATCTTTATTTTGTGATCAAGAATAATCTTTCTTTGAGCTTATTAAGATCACAAAGGAAAAGAAAATTATGGATAAAAGAGATCACTAGATATTTTTTTCCACTGAAATGGATAAAAGAAATCACTGGGTATTCTTTTCAGTGGAACATCATAGTTTCCGGAGGTTAACTGATCCTATAGGAAGGTGCACTTTATTTTTTCTTTGACCAGAATATTTCACAACTTTGTAGAGATAGACATTAACTTCTAAAAAAGTAATAATATTACAAATAATTTTTAAAAATACAAATGTGTCTGATGGAATGCATTTGACTGATGCATACTGACCTGTCCATATTGACTAATTTTCCTAATTTTTAAAAGATTTTATTTATTTATTTGTCAGAGAGAGAGAGAGAGAGAGAGAGCATGAGTGGGGGAAGGGGCAGAAGGAGAAGCAGGCTCTGCACTGAGCAAAGAGCCTGATGTGGGACTCAATCCCAGGACTCCGGGATCATGACCTGAGCCGAAGGCAAATGCTTAACCAACTGAGCCACCCAGGCATCTCTAACTTTCCTGATTTTACATCCATTTGTAAATTCATTTTAGTATTTGTTATCTTACAGTGAAACTGTGGTACTTGAGTTTTCTCTGAATCAGTTTTGCTCCCTCATCAATTAATAAGTTAAAATCTTTGACACATGTTCATTTTATATCATATGATAATCATGATTTCACCTTTTTGTTAAAAAATTATCTTCTAACATTTCTCAATCAAGAAAAAAATTAGTTTTTAGAAATTGGAAACAACCATCTACTGCTAAAGCAATATAACTGGAAAAAAGGTATTTGAGTTAAGAAAACTAGCTCCATGATATTCTCATGAGTGTGAAATTACTTGTTATCTTTACATAATGTGTGAAGTTTTCATAACAACTTTGAGGGCTTATCATCCTTATCATCATAACATGTACAGAGGTCTTTTTGATGGTATGAGCACAGGTATTTTTAAAAAGCCATCAGTAAGACTTCAGAATTTGAAGATAGAAAATATTTATCAAGTGTACATAAAAAATAGTGATAAACATGTTCGATGGACAGATAATATATACTAGATAGAATGAAAGACACATATTTAAAATGAAGCCATGAAGGTACACTGCCAGATTCAAATGTTCATGATAGCATAGATATTTCTATTCGGGAATAAATCTAAACCATATCCTCCTGACTAGGGAAAGAAAAGACAAAGTGTAACAGAGCCTTAGAGATTTACCAGTAACTTCAAGGATGGCCTGTGCAATGGCATGTGAGCAATAGAGAGCCTGATGTGGAGCTTAGGTCCAGATAGTGGGAGGTCCTTTGACACTGAAGGACAACTGAGCTCACGGTCTCAACTCTCAAAGTCTTTTGCCTGTTTTAAGGGCACCAAGGCATCATGCTTTCCCATGGCCATCCATGCTATCGTCTTGCCCTTTTTATCATTAATGATCAAAGGCCAACCATACAAAAATTTGCATATATGCATTTTTATTTAACTGCAACTTTCAAAAAAGACATGTTTGAACCTTCAACAATTTATTCACTGATATTGACCTATGCTAAATATATTTGCCATTCATTAATGCATTGGTATGAGTAAGTGAGATATATGTGCCACTATTTTAATGTCCACAGTCTTGTTCTGCTCATGTCCTCTAAAATGACAGTCTACATTAAGCATAATCACTGTCATGTGCTTCCATGGGTGGAATGTGAGGAGCTGAGAGGAAGTCTTGTACTCACTAGGAGGAGAGGACAACCAGACTGAGCACAGAGTGAAAGAGAAAGAACAAGATTAAAGGGAATCTGTACGTGAGAATTTTTGTTCCATTGCTGCAGGATAGAACTAACTGAAATGGAGAGAAAACAAGTACTTAAATGATCTCAAAAGGCAAAAATGTGTATGTATGGGGTCAGAGTTCTAACTGAAGGAACAAAATTTTCCTTTAGAAGGAATAACCAAGAAATCTCAATGGCAAAAGTTAAATTATATGGATATTATTATTAAATTTGAGAAAACACAAAAATCTAATCTAATAAAATAAATAAAATCTAATAAAATAATGAGTGAGATATACATTACAAATATTTCTTCAGGTCATTTGCTAAGTTTCTCAGGGGGAAAAGAACCATTGCTAACAAGACATGTACATTTACAACTTTTTCCAGGACTGAAAAACATTGCCTAAAACACTTCCAACACTATGGGATGTGACTAATGAGCCATAGGAATTTTAAATTAGACCCCCTTGTCTTCTTAGTTAAATTTAGCACAATTTACATATAAAGATAGATAAGAAACTAGTCAGCTAGCGTAAAAGGACACACAATTTGGATGGCTAGATGGTAGAAAGTTTTAAATAAGCTATGAGGTATTTTTTTCTAGAAATGAAAATCTGGGGAAATGGGGAGGCAGAAAACTTAGATCATCTTGCCAATTCTCTGGGATCAACTGAATAAATTCCCTTGAGGTTCTAACTGGGGGAAAAAATAGAGTAGTCATAGACCTACACCACCTACAGCATGAGGTTTGTGTGAAGTAGTATTTATCACATGTAATTTTAATAGGGTTTCTGCAAATACAGATCAGCATAAACTCTAAGATAGCATGAAAAGGTTTGGCTTACTCTATTTACCTGATAACTCAGTTCTTCAAATAGTGGGCCCAACAGTATGACAGACACTAAGCTCTGCAGGAGGGATATGGTGCAGGGTAAGACAAAGTCCTTTCCCCAAAACGCTCAGCATACATTTTGTTGAAAGTCTTTGGTACTTTACAGATTTGTTTTCTTAATTGGGAGTTGTACAGTAGGAAATTCTGCTTTGTCCAGATCAGGAAATTCTGCTTTGTCAGTCAGTCAAAATAAGAATATAGCTGACCCATGTTGATCAAGGGTCAACTGTACTTTTTACTACAATAATTATTTCATTAAAACAGGACACACCTCACAGAATATAGTTCTACAAACTGAATCAATTTGGCTTTATGAAAATGTGCTATAGTGTCTTATTTTTCTCATTTTGTTACAGACCTCTAGGAAATTCATCAGGAACTTCACTAATTTGAGAATCACTAAGTTTGACACATAAAAAGAGTTTGCAGTGTTATGCATCTTACTTTTTCAATAGGAAGAATATGTCCAGTCACAGAACAGACAAGGGGAGGGAGAATGATCGCATAGGCACAAACATACCTGCAAATCATCTACCAACAAGAGATAAGTTAAGATAATGTCCAATTTTAGAATGCAACATGCTTCCTGGGGATTTCCTATCCACTTTTAATATCTGTATGCGAATTTTTAATCAGATAATTCTGTAACATTTTGATAAAATCTGACGCACTAGTGGAATTTGCATTTTTACTGGGGGAACAAAGGTAATCTTGGATTGCTAGGGATGTACCTATTGCAAAGCTGAGCCGGAATAGGTTTTAGAATCTGAGGACCACATCAAAAACTAATTATGTACTATACAGTGGCTAACAACAACAACATAATAATAAAACCCCACTTATCTATCTATAGCACCCGTAGGGGAAAAAAAAAGAACCTGAGGACCACATGGGGTTGTAAGCATCTGGAAGGCAGGTCATAAGAGAATTGGAAATGAGAAAAGATCAAGGAAAACATTGGGAGCGAACCAAAGATAACCGAAGAATTATGAATGCTTTTGTTTTCCTTCTTAAGGTTCTGTTCCAACTCTTTTTAAAATAATCATCTCTTTTTTTGACAGGACCTTAAACAGATATATACAATATCGAATGGATAACAACTAAGTAGTTCTGGTTGAAGCGGGAATGAAAGATCCAACATTCTAGCTATAGGGCTATGCCCTCAGCAATCATGGTCACCTATGTTCAAAACCAATGGTTTTGAAAGGAAAATGTAGACAGGACAATAAAAAACTGCAATAAGCAAAAACTCAGAGAACTGGTATAAATATTCTGAATGCATGAAATGTAAGGAGTTATTTGTGTTCTAAAACCATGTAGTTTTGCAAGCACTCACATTTAGCCTTAATTATCATGCAAGGCTGACATGTAAATTCTAAGGTGGCAGAAGGAACAGGAGGTTGGATAAAGATGATAAATTGAACATCTACCTTTCCCCAGCACAAAATTTATTCAGGGTTATGGATTGAAGGTTTATGTTCCCTCCAAATTCATATGTTGAAATCCTAACTCCCAGTGTTGGTATTATGAGGTGGGGCCTTTGGGATATAGTTATGTCATGAGGGTAAAGCCCTCAGGAATGGGATTAGTGCCCTGATAAAAGAGACCCCAGTGAGCTCCTTGGCCCCTCCTATCATGTGAGGATGTAGCAAGAGGACAACCATCTATGAACCAGAGAGCAGGCTCCCACCAGATGCTGAATCTGCCAGCACCTAGATCTTAGACTTCTAACTTTCCAGAACTGTGAGAAAGAAATACTTGTTGTTTATAGGCCACTGGTCTATATGTTCTGTTACAGCAGTCTGAACTGACCAAGACATTTTGGTTCTTTGAAAGCAGATACAAGGTAGTGGTTGTTGGGGGGCGGGAGGGGTGGGGTAGGCACTGAAAAACATTGCCTGGAAACACTTCCAACGCTATGAGATGTGACTAATGAGCCATAGAACTTGATTGGGATAAGTGTAACGTCAGGGGAAAGAGGGAGTACTTAGAAGAAACTTTGAGGAAAAATTCTGAAAGAGAGAAAGCCAAAGAAACAGTAGCCAAAAATATCTACACAAGAGAGCTGTGGGGGTGAAAGTGGCTCAGGCTTCGAAAACCCATATTCAACACGACAGTGAGCAGGCATTCAGCCCTAGTGGAGTCTCAGGTATTAATTGGAAATAATTGCAATTCAGAGTAGCCAGGCTGCATGACCAATTTACAGGTCTTCCATAAGAAACTGTTGGAGAGAGAAGTGGGGAGGAAATAATAAAACAAATAAGAAGATTTTTCATTACTAAAGAAATGAATCTCGAAGTAGAAATGACCTACATGCTAAATTTTTAAAAAATAATTTGAAAACCTTGGTTATAGTTTTTCTTCAAAACTATAAAATCAAAATCTACTTGCTGTTTTGAGCTCAGAGCAGACATCTACAAAGAAAAAGTAGACTATATCTACGCTTCCCCACTCCAAGATTATCCCCTGGGTTAGCTCGTGTTAACATCGTGTATTCTTTGATTTTCACTATGCTCTCTTAAAAAACATATACATACCAACCAGCAGAGTAATTTTGCCAATCTCTTAAACAAAAATGGGATCACACTATGTCATATTTTCCTGTCATTTTCCTTTTTTAGTATTATCTGAACATCCCTCTTGATCCATTGATAGTGCTATAAGGAAGATGCTTGTTCTGTCTAAAATATTCTTTTCCATTATCTTCATGAGGCTTTCTCAGTTTGTTCAGGTCTTAGTTGATCTCCCTATTTTTTTCTATCATATCACCCTGTTTTACTTTATTCTTAGAATACAATCATTCTCTAAATTATCTTTATTTATTTCCTTGTTTATTTCCCATCCTCCCTAGTACATGAGTCATGAAAGATACACTTTCCTGTAGAACTTGCTTTAATGTCAACACTTAAAACAGGACATGAACACTGTAGGTATATGTTAAATGTTTGTTGAATGAATAATGAATAAGCTCATTCCTTTTTTACAGTTGTGTAGCATTTCCCAGCATGAGTGTATACCTTAATTTATTCAACCTGTCTCCTATTAATTGACAATATAGTTTGTTGATTTATTTTTGCCACTTATAAAATGCTACAATAAACATTTTTGTACGTATTTCCTTATATATCTGTGGTTTTATTTCTATTTGATAGATTCCCTAAACTGAGATTACTTGGTTAAAGGATATATGTGTATGTGTGTGCATGTGTATATGCATATATATAAATATGTATGTAATATAGTAAGTATATGTAAATATATATTTAATTTTAATAGATACTATCAATTCTGTTGCAAAGTGTTCATAGTATTTCATCCTTCTGCCAGCATGTGTAAGAATTCCCATTTCCTCACCTTCCCATCAGTGCTGGGCACTATATATTAAACACATACACACATATTTTTTGCCAAATGCATAGACTAAACAAAGTATCCTGTCACTGCTGTTTCCATTCCCATTTTCCTGACTGCTGGTGAAGTTAAACATCTTTTCATATATTAATATCTCTCTTCCATTGCTATTCCCTCCTCTGTGATTTGATGGTTTATATTACTGACAAATTTTATGGGTTTTTATCTACTTATCCATTTATTTGTTACTGCTGTATATATTACAAATATTTATTCTCAGCCTTATCTGTTCTTAACACTTAAAACAGACTTTGTTTATGGTAGATTTTTCCATGTAGAAAGTTCACATTTCTTTGTAATCAAATCTCTTAATCTTCTCCTATAAAGTTTCCTTTATTGCCTCTGAGGTTCCCCCCACCACCTGGTTATACAGATAGTTTCCTAATTGTTTTGTGAATATAGAGTATCTTTTGCATTTATAGCTTTAACCACCTAGAATTTATTTTTGTAAATGGTGTAACAAAATAATCTATTTTTATGCAGATGGGTGGCTATTACATCAAATGTATTTATCAAATAACAGGAATGAAATACCATCTTTATTATATATTAAGTTCTTCCCATTTATGCATTTTAGATCCTTATTCAGTCCCATTAATCTATTGTCTATTCTCATTTCAATGTTTCCTAGGTATACAACTTTGATTTTTGAAGATTTGCATATATTTTAAATCTGGTTGGGTAAGTCCTTCCTCATTAGTCATCTACTTTTAAAACTGTTGGGCAATTTTCTATTGAAATTTTAAAATAAATTTAATCTTTTTTAGTAGGGATTCTGATAGGCTTAAAATTAATTTTATATAATCATTTGAAAGATTGACATTTTGATGATATTGAGTTGATGCTCTGGTTGGTTTCCCATTATTTATTACTCCTTCTCATGGCATGAACTCTACTTTGAATTCAAGCATTCACACATACCCCATATGTTCCTTCAGCTTGGAGAGATGCTGAATCCCTCTGTGTCTCTCGGTTAGGGACATGTTCCACCCAGTAATCAGCATAATCCCATCTCCCGGCCCATATTTATGGACAGTCCCCCAACCCAAACTGGGCAGTGAGGCACAGGGAGAAAGTACTTGCAGGGTTTGGGGAAAGAAATGTCCTTATTTCTATAAAGGAGCTCCCATATGCAACCTAGTCTTTCTTTCTTCTTCAAGTCCGGTAAGGAAATCTACAACCCTAACATTGTTGGCAGTGCCTGGCAATCCCCAGAGGAAGCAGAATGAGAATGAAACTGACCAGATAGAGACAGAACAAAAACGCAAAAAGATACATTGAGCCACAGAACTTAACTCTACACTTCCAATTTGTAAACCAATAAATCTCCTTCACTTGTGCTTCTTAAAGTCAGTGTGAATTAAGAATCACCTGGAAGGCCTAAAACATAGATTCCTGGGCCCCACCTCTCAAGATTCTAATTCAGTAGTTCTAGGGTAAACACTGAGAATTTGCATTTCTAACAAGATCGCAGATGATGCTAATAATGCAGCATGCTCACTGACCATATTTTTGAGAAGCAGTGCCCTGATTTGTTGCAGCCAGATAATACTGAACCCCATATAGATTATGTTTTTTCACATACATACCGATGATAAAGTTTAATTTTTCAATTAGACACAGTAAGAGATTAACAACAATAACTAATAATAAAATATAATATTTATAACAATATACTATAGTAAAAGTTATATGAATGTGGTGTTTTGCTATCTCTCAAAATATCTTATTGTTCCTGTACTCACCTTTCTTCTTGTGATGATATTAGATGATAAAATGCCTACCTGATGAGATGAAGTGGGGTGAATGGCATAGGCACTGGGAACTAGCCTTAGGCTACTACTGACCTTCTGATGTTATGCCAGAGAAAGATCAACTGCTTCTGGATGGCCACTGACCATGGGTAATGGAAACCTCCGAAAGTGAAACCACAGATAAGGGGGGACTTCTGTACAAACATTTTTTTAACCTGTGTGTAAAACATATATGTGGGTATGACATGTATGTGTAATGTATATCTATAGTTTGGGGACATTTATTAGTGTTCAGACAATTTCCTAAGATGTTAATAAGAAATAGTTTGCATTATAATCTCTTTGATTTTCAACATGTAAAATCTGTCACATTCAAGATCCTGGCAGAAACCAGACAGCACACTAAATTTTTCACTGATGAAAGTTTAATGGGCTATTGTACAAAGAGGACTTAACAGGTTTAAAGGAACATGGTTGAGATGGGAAACATTCAAGTGAAAGGTCGAAATAAATATTCTTCATACATGTAGAGACTCACAAAGATTATTATCATGAACACCCAAGGCACCTGGGTGGCTCAGTCAGTTAAGTGTCTGACTTTGGCTCAGGTCATGATCTCGGGATCCTGGGATGGAGCCCCATGTTGGGCTTTGTGTTTCAGTGCAAAGTCTGCTTGAGGTTCTCTCTCTTCTCTCCCTCTGCCGCTCCCCCAACTCGTGCTCTCTCTTGCTCTTGCACTCTTCTCAAATAAATAAATAAAATTTAAAAAAAAGAGTAATGACCCCCAAAAGGGAAAAGATGGATAGAGAAAAATAATTTCGTGAAATGAATAACTGAATCTAAATAATTGAGGATACCATTTAAAAATAATATTCTCATAATATTACTCATAATATTCCAAATTATCACCACATTTAGTGGTGACAAGGGAGGAGGATAAAGAAAGGTAAGCAAGGTTCCCATTTTATGGTAGGAATAAATTAATATGGCTAAATCTAAATAACAATAGAAAAATGAATTGAAATATGTACATTAAGATTTTAAGAATATACACTAAGCCTAGAGAAGTAGGATTTACAACATCAACCCACAAATGAGAAAAAGAAAAAGAAACGTATGCTTGGTAGATCAAGTTCAAAGACAATAAGAAAAACGCCACCACAGAGCAGAAGAGTATGGATGATACGCAACAATATGGTAAGGAAAAATTTAGGCATTAGGATTCACGCACACACAAATGGGTTAAATGCTCCAAGTCAAAGTTTTTTAAAAAGGTAATTATAAGGTTTTTTCCTTCAAAGGAAAGAGAAATATCTATGAAGTAATGCAGTAGACTAAAAATTAATTGATGATAATGAAGTAGTAGGCAAATACTAACTCAAAGAGAGCAGTTATCCAATTATTTAGATTGGACAAAAGAGAGTCCCAGGTGACGTTCATTAAAAAGGAAAAGGAGATACATTGGACATGATAAAGCTAGAGGCCCATAAAAAATACATCAATTATGAAACTGCCACATGGCTTTGGAAATTTTTAAAGTATAAACTATTACAAAAACCAAGGGAAATTGACAATTTCACATAGTGGGAGAAATCAAGTGATTAGGTGACTAAAAATTGAGAAAGATGTAAATCAAGGGTAGCAAACATTTTCTGCAAATGGCCAGGTAGGAAATACTTTAGGCTTGAGGTTAGGTGGTCTTTGTCACACAACTCAACTTTGTTGTAACGTGAAAGCAGACAAAAATAATACATAAATGAGTGGGATGGCTGTGTTCCAATAAAACTTTATTTTCAGCTGTAGAGGAGGAAAAATAATTTTCCCTCTACCCTTGTGAGTTCTTGGCCAAGACCCCTATAATAAAAGATTGATTAACAAGAGGAAAACTAATAGAAGTTTATTAATTTCTCATGTGTGCATCAGAGATACCCAGGAGAAGTGAGTAATTTTCACAGAGGTGGCTTAGAATTGAGGATTAAATGTCATCTTAAAGGGTGCCTGGGTGGCTCAGTCGATTAAGCGTCTGCCTTTGGCTCAGGTCATGATCTCAGGGTCCAGGGATCAAGTCCCTCATCGGGCTCCCTGCTCAGCGGGGAGTCTGCTTCTCTCTCTCTTTCTGTGATCTCTGTCGCTCTCACTCTATCTCAAATAAATAAAAAAAAATTCTTAAAAAAATAAATGTCATCTTAATAGGAAAAGGGGAGGAGGTATGTAGTCCTCTTAGGGACAAGTAAATGACTTTTAAGAGAGAATAGATGAGAGGTATGATAGTCTGTGACAAAGTCTGTCCAGGCTAGGTGTCAACTTCTAGTCTCCTCTCCTGGGATGAGTCAATCTTCCCTGGTCGATGAAAGTCCGGGGGAGGGGATCTATGACAATCAGGTTCCTTTTGGAGGATTTATCTTTAAGCAAATAAGGGGAGTACAGAGAAAAGCTCTACCTGCATGTACTATTTTTTAAGTGCATACAGTTCAAAATAATCAATATACCAAAGTGCATATTTTGGGGTGGCATGTCCTGAACTCCTACAGTTTTATTTTGGGGTGGCACATTCTTCTACCCTTCACGACTAAAGATGACACAGATTTGGCCTATATCTGTAGTTTGCCAACCTCTGATAGAAATGATTTGAAGAGCATGACAAGAGAATTGACATATAAACATACAAGGCAACCACTGAAGAAGTGAGAGTCATAGGATACAATTAGGAAAGCAACTACTTCCATCCCAAACCACCACTCTGTTGGGCTAGTCTTCCCTTTTCCTGGGGTGAAATCTATCATTTTTCTGATCACTCTCAGAAACTAAAAAGTCCTTCAGACCCTTTGAATCGTAATGCATACTTCATTCAATAACTAAATGTTCAGTCCCATGCAGTAGTTGAAACTTGGAGCATGATTTAATGTTAGAACTTCTACTCTTCTTCACCTGTCTCCAGTCTTGTTGGGAAGCCTGTGGTGGGAAAGCAGGGAGCATGGTTGACTTCTGTGGTATTGTCCTAGCTTGAGATTCTATTCCTTTTCCCTCATACTCACCGGGCTCCTCTAATGTGGAAACAGGGAAAGGAAGAAAATTAAGGGACAGAAAAAGGCTTTCTTTACTGGTGTTGAGCCTGGCCATGGAAGATATTGAATCTCAGTCTTTCTTTCGAGGATGTTGTGCAGGTTCTTCTGGAGACATTCAATTACTGGGTCCCTTGTTGCAATTAAAAGCATACCCTCCTGAATGTGACTGACGATCCAGTCTTGGGTCCCATTATGCTTCTGGCCTCTTTCCACAGAGGTCCCCTCACCCAAACCCCAGTAGTTCTCTTGAACTATTCCTAAAATTACCCCAGCTGATTATTTCCTATGATCCACACCCAGTCGGGTTTAAAGAGTGTGAGTGCATGAATTGTGATGCTAAATTCCAATCACAGCCACAGTATCTTGTCTGCACCAGTAAGCGAAGATTGTTTAAGTGGTATAGCTCTAAAAGCTATGGTAATATGGGTGTGGGTAGCAGGAAGAACACACCTGTGCTAGTAACTTCAAGGAATAACACATTAGGATTAGTTTACATATAGCCAATCATAACCAAGGGCCTGAACAGGAACCACATTCCTAGGGGAACCAATTACAGAAAAGGAGTTCCTTGCCACAGGTGGGAATAAGGCATTTCACAGTTCAAAGGCACTTTTCTCTCACCCCAGGGCCCCAGTTGTTCCTCTGTTCTCCCAGCACTCGAGTAATCTGGCCAGACAAATGCAGATCTCATTCTGACTAACAAGGGTCATTGTGTGGGACCCAATCCACAGGGATGGCCTAGACTGCTCTTGGGGAGAGAAGCCCGCCACACAGTGTATAGAGAGACTTTACCAAAGTACTACTGAAAGTAATATGCATGTGCTATGTGCATTAATAGGAAGACTTCATTTGGATTGATTGAATAAGTTTACATTCATATCTTTTTTAGGTTGATAATCCCATAGAAAATGTAAGTAGTTTGGAAAGGTTACCTTTGATCAGTTTTCACATGTATGACAGTCAGTGGAGTGAATGTCACAGCTCAATGTCAGCTTCAGTCCACTCCCTGCACATGTAGCCTTAACCATGAGACATGCATATTTTTGGCCCTGTTAGTGGAAATTCTCTTACCATCCACTTTAGCTCTCTACTCTGATGACACAAGGAGCTTCACACAATTTGCATTCTTGAAATTTCTGAGGAAGGTGTCTGATATTCTAAGGAACACATACCAAGCTGTCTGGGTGGTCTCAGGAAAGTCTCTTCCACACTAGACTTAATGTAAATTTAAAGCATTTCTCATCCTTCCACAGAGGGGTGGGTGGTACTCAATATCTGTCAACAATTCTCTCCAGAAATAAGCCTCCCCCCCACCTCTCTTTATTAACCTATCTCTGGCTGAAGTCTGGGTCTGCAGTTTACATGAGCTGGACTCTTGGTGGGCAAGAATTGCAAAGCTGATTCCAGGCCCTTCTTTGCAGGAGTTACATAACTGGATAGAGGTTCTCACGGTAGAATATGAGAATACTTGCTGCTCAGTTTTTGTGACGTCAGCCAGACCTGTGGTAGAAAGAGTTCCAATATAACATTGTGTTGTTACATGGAAATTGTTCGGTATCCATGGAAATTTCATTTTTTAAAAGACCATGTAAACTTTTACACAAGGGAAATCTCAGTGAGGAACCCAAATCAGAAATCACTCGGTACATTTCAGGCAATAAACTGCGAGAATAAAGGCAAATATTTATTTAGACATCAGGAAGACTTCTCTAAGTAACCCCAGGTTAACTTGGGAGTTGAAAGCTAAAATTAAAATCTTAGTAGAAATGAACAATGAGAATACTACGTGGCTTATCATGTGAATGTGATTGAAAGCATTTATTAGAAAACAAAAAGAACTAAAATAAGGGTAAAAATGCCCTGGGACAGAAAGTAAAAGACAGGTATGGCTGTTGCAATGTGCTGTCAGGTTACACCTGCACACAGTTGGTTGTCATAGCAACAGCTCAGATAACAAAGGTGGATTACGAGGACATGAGATTGGGTGCCCATGGAGTTGAGACTAAGCAAGATTATGGGGCAACATTGCCAATGAAATAAAATGCCATGAGAATTACTAAATTTGGTCAGCATTTTCTCCTATTCCCTTCTTGAAGCTATTGCACCGTTGAAAATAAAACAAAACAGAGCACACAAAAGTGAGCTTGTGATCATATAAAATGGGATTAAACTGGCTTAAGTAAAGGGCCAAACATATTGCAGTTAAATGAAATGCTGGTGTCTACAGTTAAGTAATTCCATCCTAATTCATTTCATCGTAATAAAACATTTAAGCATACACATTATGGATATAAGGTCACCCACTGTTTTGAGTCTCCCAAAAAGAAGCTCATAGCTAAGTTGTAAATTAATTTAAAGGGTTTTATAAAATTGTAAATGTTTTGCTGAGCCTTTAGAAATGTTCCATGGGAAATTACTAAGAATGCAATAAAAATATTCTTAACAAGCTTAAACTGGCAATTTAAATTTTTCTAACACGAAAGATGATTACTTTTCCAAAATCAGCTCAGCATCAGAAGTTTTAAAGATTTGGATCCATTTAAAGAAATAAAATAAAATAATATTAAGATATTGTTGCTTTTCTCTCCCTATTTTACCCTTAGTAAAAAATTTCAAATAGGGTGCCTGGGTGGCTCAGTTGGTTAAGCGACTGCCTTCGGCTCAGGGCATGATCTTTGAGTCCCAGGATCAAGTCCCGCATTGGGCTCCCTGCTGAGCAGGGAGTCTGCTTCTCCCTCTGACCCTCCCCCCTCTCATGCTCTCTCTATCTCATTCTCTCTCTCAAATAAATAAATAAAATATTTTTTAAAAAATTTCAAATAATTCAGGAAAACAAAACCAATGTATACTCCTTTAAGAAGGTCAACCTGATTTTTGAGTTTTTAAAAAATGCTTAGGTCTATTTTATATTGATTTTAGTTGTGTCTTATTCACAAGTTTAAAATATCCAGTCAGACTCTACTCTGTTTTTGATTACTGTTTTTATTAATTCTTTCCAAATACAGCATTGATTGTGATAACAATGCAATGCAAAGAAATCGGTCTCATCCTGCTGAAGAATCAAATTATAAATATATTGTAGAATTATACCCAAATGTAATAAATAATTTAACTAATTAATAATAAATGGAGTAGTTTAGATGCATTCTTTTTTTCCCTTTCCCCAGATTGGAAATGTAAGGAGAGGGGAAATAAATTCTACTGGAGGAAAGGAGAGTCGGAAAGACCCCACAGAATGCGTAAGTCTCGAAATGAATCTTGAGTGATGCAGTGGGGTTTACCAGGTGGGCAACAATTCTGTGTACATGGGTGCCCCTTTTCACAAGCTCCATCTCCTCAAGTTAAAGAGGGAAGATCAGGGTTGTGGAAACTGAGCCACTATGTATTACGTGGAGTAAATTATTCTGGGCATGTCTCTTGACCTCCCAGCTATGACCTTCATGTCCAGGGCAGCATCTCATGAGGGAACAGTTCTCTCTAGCATGTGTTAAATGTTGGTTCACGTAGACAGGCTGTGTTAGCATTGTGTTGCAGTTGTACCGTTGTTTACTCATTACTCTAATCGTTACCATACCACGTCCACTGAAACCAGCCGTCAGTTAACAGTGCTTCTAACCTTGTCAGGGTTAGATAAAGTCACACCAAGAGCGGTTTTAAAAGCAAGGACAGGAGTGGGAGAGGGTACGCAAAGTAGGAAAGCTATAATATATTACGATGTTGTACAGGACGAAAGGACAATATTTATTTGAAAATCTAGTAAAATGCAGAATATCCACCCCAAAGTGGCTCTGACTAACTTATATTAAAACGTATTCCTCGCAATTTATCACACTTTTTTTAAAGGACGCTTAATTAAAAAATTCCTATGACTAAAGAAATTACTTTTAATGAATTCCAACAAAAGACTTATGAATTTTTTTTTATGCTCTGGCTTTACCTATACTCACGTCCCTGAAACATCCCTTCTTGCACGGAACTTTGGTTAACCTGGGTTTTGTTTTAATATTACTTGCTAAAATCTACATCTTTCTCTCTCTTATTAAAAAGTATCTGACATCAAAGCATTTTTACTTGTACTGAAAGCCCTTGTCAACTGCTGTTTGGTTCTCTTTGGGAACATCACCAATCCCCCTGGACCTAGGCAAACTTAGCCCGATGTATTCCTTTCCCATGTTCTCCTATTTTATTTCCTGCAGCGTCTGATGTAAAACAGATTTTAAAGCTCATAATAGAACAGAGGTCAACATGAAAGCCTCTAGGAGCCTGGCCTTTGGTTTTGCTTCTGGTCTTTATTATCACAACAAATAGTTAGTTGAACTATTGTTTTCCATGTCGTATAAAAGCATTGGAATGACAGCTCTTCTTTTTAAGCCTAGATGAGGATTTTCAAAGGAATCTCCGATAAGTAAGAACAGGTATAAGGGAAAAAATATAACAGTAACACAAAGGGACCAAAATGAACTGTTAGCGGTCTTAATGTTTCTAAATCTGGGAAGCAACAAGTCTACCATCTAACTCCCTGCTCTTAGCCTTCTTTCCTGTTTTGATCCAGAACCTATCTTCAAATAGTCTAAGGCCAACCCCTCCACCTGTTGTTCTGATTCTGTCCTCCACTCCTGCATTTGGGAACATACACTGAGCATTTTCTTTTTTTTTCTTCTACATAATCAGCCTTTAAACACACCCCAGTGTCATCCATTTCAAAACAACACCCGTCTTGCCCCATCTCCATAGCATCCACAGCATCCACCTACTTCTCTTCTCTCCACTGCAGCCAAACTTCTCCAGTGGGTGGTCTATTCTCTCTTCATTTCCTCGCCTTCCTTTCCCTCTTTAATGCATTCCAGTCTGCTTCTACCAGCATCATATCACCAAACAGCTCTTACTAAAGTCACGAAATCCAAAGGCTACTTTTCAGTGTTCCTCTTTTTTTTTCTCTTGTGTTTTTTAATTTTATTGTTATGTTAATCACCATACATCATTAGTTTTTGATGTAGTGTTCCATGATTCCTTATTTGCAAATAACACTCAGTGCTCCATTTAGTACGTGCCTTCTTTAATACCCATCACCAGTCTAACCCATCCCCCATCCCCCTCCCTTCTAGAACCCTCAGTTTGTTTCTCAGAGTCCATAGTCTTTTGTGGTTCGTCTCCCCCTCCGATTTCCCCCCTTTCATTTTTCCCTTCCTACTATCTTTTTTTTTTTTTAACATATAATGTATTACTTGTTTCAGAGATACAGGTCTGTGATTCATCAGTCTTACACGATTCACAGCGCTCACCATAGCACATACCCTCCCCAGCGTCTATCACCCAGCCACCCCATCCCTCCCACCCCTCACCACTCCAGCAACCCTCAGTTTGTTTCCTGAGATTAAGAATTCCTCATATCAGTGAGGTCATATGATACATGTCTTTCTCTGATTGACTTATTTCACTCAGCATAACACCATCTCAACAGCAGTCAACTGAGAAGGGCCCACCTTCTTCTTGAAATACTCTCATCTTGGGCATCAAAATCCTATGGGAAATCACTAATCTCATATCAGCCCTGTAGATCTATCTTTCCCACCATCTCCCCAGTCCTTCCTTTCTTCTCCCATTGTCCTCTCCTAAATCTGAGAAATTGTAGGTTCTTCTACTCTACCATCCTTTGAGATCTGAAGATGTATAGTCTGTAGGAAGAGAAGGAAAACAATAGAAGGACTCGAGAAAATATTACTGAGGAAGAGAGGAATTTCTGTAATAAAATGTTGGATGGGTAGGTAGCAATGAGAAGAAAAAGTCAAATACATTCTTTGTGAACAAAATAATTTTATCCTTTCATCAAGCTTCTTTTCTCTGAGTGAGATGGAAAACCATTGCAATAGTTTAAGAAAGACACATTGGAGCAGGTGGAATCTGATGGAGATGGAGCAAGATTAGAAAGAAATTGTACTGAATATTTAATAATTAACTAGATAGTTGGGCATCTTCAAAGTTGTTGACACACTTGCAAGTAAGGGGTAGAGATATTTTGAAAATATTCTTAATGGCTTGACTTTCTCTTTGGATAAACTTACCCATTCCCACATCAAGATGGATTGGCTCTATACAAATTACTTCTAAATATATGTTGTCAATCCAGATACTCTCTCTGCATGATAGACTTAGATATATACTCACTATTTGATATTTCCACCTAGATGTATAAACAGAATTATTTAATTCAAAACAGAACTCATGATCCTTATTGCATGTCTTCTCTGCCCTTCTCTAAAACACATTCTCTTCCAGGGTCATTTATCACCCTGAATGCTATCCCTATCTATTGAGTTGTTCTACAAGGCTTGGATTCATCCACCATTAAAAGAAAAATAATACAACTTACAGTCCTTTGCCAGTTAGAATGTTTGTAGCTACAAATAACAGGATACTAACCAAAGTGGCTGAACAATGAGGGATGTATTATTTTGTATAACAAGAAGTAAGAAAGTAGTAGTTTCCAGGATAGCGAACTTAATGTGATCAGCACAGTAATGATTTTCACACCTCCAAAAAGCTTCCCTTAAAAGCTCAAGGTGGTTGGTGCAGCTTCAGACATGTTGTATGATCACAATAACTGATCAAAATTACATAAAAAATAAAGAAATGGAAAAAGAGATACTGGGATCATGCTATACCAAAAGAAATGTTATGTAGCAATATTAATATCAAGTGCATTGGCACTGATTCTGGAATAAAATCCCTTGGGTTTGAACTCTAGCCCTACTAGATGTTAACTGGGTCACCTTGAGCAAATTACTTAACCTCTCTATGCTTCCATTGCCTTTTTACTCTGACCAATTGGTTCTTAGGAACGTCAGTCACAACACATAGCAGTATGCAGATGACCCTGGCCCAACAAGAATAGTACCACAGCCTCTGGCCACTGTGCTTGGTCCAGAAGTCAGGCACGCTTACCTGAACCAGGCCAATCAGAACCTTTACTGGGATTATTTACAATAAAGCCAGGAAGAAGATCATCTTCCCTCTGGAGCAACTAAACATGCCACGACCTTACTCCACCCTCTACCTTTATGATATAAAGGAAGCTTTTTGAACTGAAGAGAGAATGCGGCAGAATTTAGAAACAGGCTAAAATGAGAGCTGAAGAGAAAGATGAAGAATCTAGATAACATTGTTAGAGTCTAGCTTTACCTTCCCATTAAGATGAGCCACAGTTCATGCTCTTTTTGGCTTCGGCTAGATTAAAATAGATTTCATTTGCTTACAGAGAATGGTCCTGATTAGCTCTATATTTTATGGGTATGAGCTGGTTGCAACTATTGTTTTCAGGCCCAATAGACATATTAGTCAAATTCTTTCGTATGTGTATGAATCTTGAATGCCCCTTCTCTGAACTTGGAACAGCAGCTGAAGCTCAAGGAATATGGACCAAGAGGAAGAAGTTGGACAGTTTTAATTAAATCATCTGAAAATAGGTCACTGGCATTATCCCTGGACATATGAAATCACATTAATCACTTAGCATTGTGCCTGGCACATAATAAGTGTTCAATAAAGACTTATTTCCCCTGGTAAAAACTTTTAAAGATAATGCAAAAAAGAAGTGGTCCCCATATCCAATACCTATACAAATATCATTAGTCTCTTTCTCAGTTTGAAACTTTACTATTTGAGTTTGATGATAGGAAAAAATGGACATCTTTTCTGGTCTTTTTAAACTGAAGATGCTATAAATTCTTTCTTCATAATTTCAGAATTTGTCAGTATATGTGGCTGGCTTAACTATTTTATGTAACTACTTTTCCACTACAAGTTTATTTTACTATTTTTTAGTACACACCCTTTCAAATTTACTTAGAATCCTGTTGCAGAGCATCATAAAGTTTGAATGATCTATAGAATATATCCAATCCCTTACTACAGTGCCCTATTAATATATAAAAAAATATTCATGGACATATTGGATGGAGGAGGGGAAGAAAATAGTATGAAATAAATTTGAAACTGAAGACTTTGAAAATACAATGTTTATTTAAAAGTACATAGAAAAAATGCTCCATGAGTGTGTTCCTTGCAAACTAACCACTCCATCCCCAACCCAAGCAACAAAGACATCTCAAAGAAGAAATCCTAAGACAAAAATTGGACTAGGAATCAGGAATTATATAATTTTACTCCTGAATCTGACACTGACCATTAGAAGGAATGATTTTGGATGAATTATATTCTGGACTTCATTTATTCATCTGATTTGGAATATCATAGTCCCTATAGGTTAAAAAATAAAACAAATGGATTCTATATGAGATTTCAGTGATTCTCATTAGGGCAAAAGCCATGCAAAGAAGTCAGATGAATGATTTCTTTTGTGTCTTTCCAAATTCCTCGTGAGTGTTCCTTTAGTAGGTATTATTAGTAAATAACAGGTTTACGGTTGTCACTCTTCCAAAGAATATTTTCATTTTGCTAGGAGTGTCCATCATTCAAAGGAATGGGAATCTAACCGTGGGACTCAGGGCCCTACCATCGGGAGGCTTCAGGTTAGTTAGGGGAATATTGGGGAAACATGGGAAAAAAACAAGAATAATTAGTTTATCTAGAGCCCATCCAACTGTAATTAGACATGAATTTTTAGTCAATGACAAATCATTATGAAACTTAAAATCTTGATGGAGCTTTTCATTAATATTCCCAGCCTATTAAGTTTTCCATCAATTTTATTGTCATTTTATAAGCTGGGATTTGGACTTTTTTTCTCCCCCCACCCCACTTTCTTTGGAGGGGGTATGGGGCTGTCTAAGGGAGTGGAGGGAATGTTGCGGGTCTAGCAGGCAGGGCTGGATTTCAGAATTGTTCCTGTAACTGGAGGGAGAATATCCTTGCAGGTATTCCAGGCCATAGCTCTCTGAAAGATCCTCCCACATGGCTTGCTTAGCTTTTACTTTCGTTCTGTATTAAACAAAAAGTCATTTGAGGGCTATTTAATGCTCTGGTTTGTGTTTTCCAATACCAGATAAAAGTTAAACAGATGAACCATTTGGGGGGTAAGGATTGGGAAATCCACGGCTGCTAAAATGCTTTAAAGTTTCAAAATGGTTTTGTTTTTTTAAACCCATTTTCCATGTTCCAGCAGCTGTGGGTTTTCCCAGGGCTCCCCCTGTGGCTCAAAAGGGAGCTGCTTAATGCTTAACAGATGAGCCAATTGAGTTTTTAAATGCAAAATTAAACTTAAAGTGCACAAAGAGCACAGGGGAATCCACAGCCAAGAATAGCTGAAGGAGGCGAGTGAGCCACAAGCACTGGGCTGGGGAGATTCTGCCTCTCTGGAAGCATGCAACCTGCAGCAAATGGGAGGACGGGGCAGGCACATTTATCTGTTAATCAATCCTCCAACAGGCTGCAATTATACTCCACATTGCCAAAAGTTTTTCATAACTACTTTCCTTAGATTTATTTATATACGTTTACTTTTTTTTTTTTTTTTTGAGAATAGGAAAAGGGGAAAAGAAATAGATGGATGGGTTCTATGGAATACAAAGACAATTATATTTTGATCTCCATGGGGTTTGTTCTGTCAGGGACAGTGAGAGAATTGGGCCCCCTCAACATTTTTCCCTCAGATCCCCAGGTGCTTTACCTTGTGCCCCAGACACTCAACAAGAGATCATCCAGATTCTCCGAGCATTCCGCTTTGAATGTGAGGAGCCAAAATGATTGTGGACTTTGGTTGGGACACAATTTGGGGAGTCACAGGATAAACGGTTTGATCATTCATCTAAATATGTGGACATAAGAAAGCAATGCATTTTGGTGCTTAAAAGTAAGATTTAGCAACTTTTTAAAAGTCTTCTCTGATTCAAGACAAATCATCCTAATACCTTAAAGAAAAAAATCTCCATTTTAATTGTATAAATACTTACTTAAGAGACTTCCAACATCATCAAGACTAAAATTCCATAGGCATACTTTCTTTCACTGAAGGTGATAAAATTAACTGTTGGATTCCAAATTGTGAAAATCTTCGGGGGAACTGATCTCATGATTTCAACAAATTTCTCACAGAAATAAGTACATTGGCATTCCAGAATGGAATCCTTGTTGTGTATTGCATTTTAATTGCATTTGAGGAATATTTGGGATAATCTACAAAAGTGCTGAGAAATGACAAACCCTCTGGAAAACTTCTGTTGTTCAGATCTTGTATTCATACTTGGCTTTTAAGCTAGGAAAATATTGAAAATCCTCTAATAGCTCACTTTTGGGGAAATCATTTTAAGAGATAGTAAACAAAAATCCTGTTAATACCAGCACAAACTTCCCATTAGAATACCAAGAAGAGGGTACTAGAAAGCTTCAAGTTCACATTTGATGTATCACTTCAGTGATACAGTTCCGAAATGACTAGTGAAGTCACAAGGTTATATATAAGCCTAAAAAAGTGCACAAGTGCATACACATATATGTTTCTGCATGTACACGTACACATACACACACACATTTCTAACCTTATCTAAAGCTACCTGTTCAATTACAAATTACATTCCTTAGGCATCTTTTTATCTCTTTCAAACTTTCAAAGTCAATTTTATTACTTTCGGTTTTGAGATCAATCATGGCTCATTCTCAACCCCCAGCCAAAAAAGAAAACAAATAAACCAAACCAAAACCAAAACCAAACACACACACACACACACACACACACACACACACACACAAAACAACAAACTATAAAATAGATCATTACTATTTGATCTTAACCTTTCTGATGATACTTGTCAACTCTTAATTCTTTAATGGAACAGTTATTTTACCTTAATCATTTAAAATGTTGATTGTGAAATGGCAACTTCAGAAAGTAGAATGAGGATGAATATTCCTACTCTGCATTTGGGAACTGTATATTCAGAGACTTGTACCTCTTAGGCAATCAAATCCACTTGAGTCATTGACTATATCCAGCCTTGTCAGTTTGCCGGAAGGAAAGATACTGATGAGGTTGGGCTCCTGCGAAAGCAATCATATGGTTAATTGCTTTAGTGTGAACCTAGCCATTGTGATTAAAGCCTAGGACTCGTGTTTAGGTAGAGCAGAGTTTCCATGCTTCAAGGCACTCCTTGGCAGATCTAGTACTCTCCAGGCCTCAAGAAAATGTGCTGAGGCATCAGCATATTTCCCTAAGGAGTTGCAGTGTTCGGGGGATCATTCAATCATTAGACCATATTCAAAGAAACTGCGTTAATTTGAATATGTAATCATTGGATCACATATTCATATATTTGCAAGCTCTTTGAAAGGGTGATCATCAGAATGCAGATTTAGATAAATAAGAACATATTCAAAACTCGACATATTATGTGCTTGAATTTAATGTGAAGCTGTGCACACCCCCAAAGCATCTTATACCTGTCATCTCATGATTATACACGCCTGTATACTCCACTGGTGCACTTTTCATGTATGTAAATTAAATAGAGAATCTGCTCTACCTTCTAATAAAATGCTATGGTTTATCTTTTCAGAATTCCAAATGTAGTTCCCTCTCATACCATTTGATTATCAACAATTTGATTATCAACAATTATCAACACACACAAATATATGCAGTCTAATTGTTGATAATCAAATACATGAACCTATATGGGTATACACACACACATACATGTGCACGTGTGTGAATATATCTATAGATTAACTTTAATGCATATAACATTTCAAAACTTTTGCTTAATGCTTTTTTTTGGTATAATTATATAGAATCAATATCATTATTCCTTTCCTCTCCAATGAAATGTTGGCTTCAGAGTCCACTTTTTATAAAGAAATTCTGAATCGTTAAACAAGTAGAATACTATCCCCCCTCTTCTTTTAAATTACCCAGCATACTTTTGGGGCTTACACAAGTGGAGGCTAACATGCATCGATGCATAAAAAAAACAGCTACCCATGTTCCAGTAATTCAAATCCAACACCATTTTGAATAGATTTTTAATATACTCATGGGAGTCACGCAAGGGTAATTGATGATGATTTCAAATTACTTGCATCTTATTTCTCTTAAAATCTATCCCATAATCTGTTACTACATTATGGGTGATAATATTCTGTTAACTGCAAAAAACAATGAAGTTTTATTAATTTAACTGTATTTTATTGCTCCTCTCTAACCTCATAAAAGCTGACCCCTCTGTATGTCAGGTATTTTAGAAACCCTACTTCCTTAGAAATAGGTGTGGGTATTAAGATTTTAAGAAATATTGACCCAAAGGGGGAGCATATTATGATATAGTCTTCATCATTTTGTATTGTTCTGCAAACAGTTGCCTTCATTTTCAGGGTGGATCTCTGAATGTTAATAGCGGATGTATCACGTGCAGAGGCTGGGAGCATGCAAGCCATGTTTGGCATATAGATTCTTTGTAGGGGAAAAATGTTACACAAAGCATGCTGCACCAAGCGCTTTGTTGCCGACATGGAACCTTCCTCTTAGACCAATTTGACTCACTATTTTCTATCCCTGCAAAAATTTACTCATAAAAGAGTTAAATATTAAAATTGAATGGGAAGTAATAGGAAAACATAACCTCTATTCCCCAACGCAAAAATCAAATATGCAAATATGAAAATGAGGGGACTCTGCTTCTTCCCCTTCTACAACTGATTAAATTGTCACTGCTGGAGATTACAGGGGTTTTATTCCCTTTACAGCCATATTCAATTGGACAGACAGAAAAATATATTGCCACAGACGAGACCCACCACCTGGGTACACTGTGCTTCCAGTTGCCTGCAGAGGCCTCATCCAAAACTTTGCAGCTACCCCTTTAAAAAAAGAAAAGTATTAGATCATTAGATCATTCTAATGTATTGTTACATGATACATTCTAATGTATCATTCCAATGTATCAAAAGTATCAGATCATTCATGACAAACTGGATGATCTCTAAAGTCCTCTCCAACTTAGACATTTCAGAAAGACAAAAACTCCTCTCATGACCAGATATTAGCCTGCAGTTTATGTCTCATGAACAAAACCCTCACTAGCACACTCCCCTTCTCTCTAGATCCTAAACCACTGCATTCATTTTGTATAAGACCTTCATTTAAACAAACAAAAATTATCAGAGGCTCTTTTCTTTCTGTGTTTGCAACTGATTTCCTAGCTGATTGATCAATTCACTTCCTTGCTTCTCAGTTTTGACACTGAACATACCACCCCCCCTTTTGCTCCCTTGTCCCTTCCCGATGGAGCTATCTGATTCTTGCAAAAAAATTGGATATAGAAACAGAAGAATTACCTTTGCTCCTCTCGTGTCTTGATGCAGTTCCGATAGGGTTCTCACAGTCTGCCTGCATTTAATAGAAGTTAGTGCTCAGTGACTATGTCGCCTGGCTGTGTCACTCGGCACTGCAGGCTGAGCGGAGAGCTGCCTCCAGCTGCAGACGAGGGGCCTCAGTGTTAAGGGCACACAGAACTAGTTTGTTAATGAGATCCTAGAGACGTAGCCACAAGGACAAGAGGAATTAACAACTAAAAAAAGGTGATAGGATGATGTTTGGAATTAGAGCATTTGGGCAAAAATATAACAACAGCAAAAAACCCAACCAATCAAACGGACAAACACAAAAACCCAGTGAGCAGATGCTTCATTGCAAGGACAAGTGAGCAGGAACAAGTCTATTTGCCTGTAGATTTGTGGTAGATATACATGTACTACTTTGCTACAGAAGGGAAGGAATTGATCCCCAAAGAATTTTTAGGTGTTTTTTTGTCTGGCTGGAAACATTCTGGTGGCTGTTGTTGTTTTATCCACTCAGCAAAATGACTTACAGATCTTTTAATTATATCAGATCTCTACTTTATCTGTTGATAGAACTACAATTTGAAAAAAATGTATCTTCTCTGGCTGGGTGGATGCGTAAACAATCAGGGTTTTCATTTCTGGCATCCAGATGGCTAAATTTATAATGAAATCAAGTGATTTCTTTGTGCCCCAAACCTAGAATTCCATATTCATTTAAAACATAGACCTGTATATCATGCTTAAACATAGCCTTCTGTTTTGAGAACTGGAGAAGCATTGCTTTCTAACACCGTGTATGCCCTTTTCTTAGAATAAATCTGCTCAATTCAGATATCTTTTTGCTGTCAAAATTAAAAGCAGAGTTATGCATGTTCCACTGGCTTGAACACATGTACACTTCAACCCTGCATTCTCAGTGTGTGCTGTTTTCCTGCCTTTCCCATGTTTCTTTGTTTTTCTTTTGTGTTCTTTTCAAGACTTCCCAGGGTTTTTGTTTTATCATATTGTTCTCTTTGTATTGTTCAACTGCTCTTTGACAAAAGTTCCACATTTAATCTAATTTTCTTGTTTTTGTTTAATTTCCTCATAGTTTTATATTGTTGGTTTTTCTTCTTTTTCTTTTTCCTCTTCTGGGACATTGTGCTTATTTGTAAAAATACAATTCCAAATGTCAGAATAGTACTATAGGGACAAACTTTTCTATTGAGTACCTTTACCTTTTAATATTTTGGCTTTTGTCATCTTTATTCTGTCAACCAGTACTGACCCTTTTAAATCATCTTTTCATCTATTGCATCGCCTTTGCGATTACTAATATCCTTCTTTTTCATTCTTCTCTTGGTGTCTTAATTTCCCAGGCACCTAGTTATTGCTAAAATGTGACCACCATTTAGTCAACACTTAGCACAAGCCCTGTGTGCAACACTTCATACATATTCCTGTGAACTCTTGCTACAACCCTGAAATGTAGGCTTTCTCATCCCCATCTGGTACTGGGCCTAATGAAAGGTATTGCCTTAAGGCCACACAGTAACTGTGATAGCAAGTATTTGTTCTCAGAACTATTGGGCACCAAATCACCTTCTCTTTCCCCTAAATCATATGAAGGCAAAACATCAAAGGTATGTTTTGAAATTCTGTTATGGATAGGGGAAAATACGCTCACTTGTTAAACTTCACAAACACATACTCACTTCATTATTTGTATGTACTTATACCTGAAATGATTAAATGGAAGTTACTCCTTATGTCTTCTTTTTAATAGCATTTAATGACATTAGTTTTACTTGTGATTTAAAAAAATTTCTAAACTCAAATTACTACCTTTAACACAATTTTTTACTAAAACTAGGTCCATATTTTCTTCGTACATACACCAATTTACTAATACATGGTTGTAAGTGTAAACAAATTGTAACAGCAAGTTCCTGTTAGTAAAACAACCAGGGAATGGCAATTCTAGAAGCATGAAGAGATCATGTTGTCTGCAAACACATAGCATGATATCAGGCTTTCCAGTAATGACATCAGTGATCAAATATGTTTTTACAGTTGTCAAAGTAGTGGATCAGACATTTAATCCCAGCCTGCTTGCAGCTGCTTTTCTCCATCCTTCCCTCCCTGTATTACATTTGCCTTTTGGGAGAATAAAAATATTATGTGTTCCTTTATGTTCCTCATTCAGATTTAGAAAGTCTCATACTTTCTGCTATGATGATGACATGCAGGTGTCATTCTCTAAACAGGTCAGTTTGCAAGTTCCATTAACCCACTGTTTAATCATTACAACCTCCTTCATCTTATTCTTGCAATGATACACACACACACACACACACACACGTACGCACATGCACACGCACATATATTTACTTTAATAAGCAGACACTTATATTTGATATTCCATTAGAAGTCTCTAAAATTGCTCCAGAAGTTATATTTCTAGACTTTGGACAAACGCTTAACAAAATTCTCTTTAATGGAGTGCAGTCCTGAAAGCTGTTCTTGTACTAAGCTGCAATTAATGTTTGTACCCAGCAGTCTCCTAAGGAATTGCAGAAAGAACAAAGTTAGCAACTAGCATACCCAAAATAGCTAGAGGGCTTTGACCACAAGGATAGGATAACAGTAATGCAGTGAGTAAGAGGAAAGACTGGGAAGTAGGGGAAACTTGACTTTGAATTTCAGTTCTATCGGTTGCCACTTTTGTGGTTTAGGCAAGTTACCTTCGGAACTCCAGTTTCTTTATCTCTAAAATGGGGATAATAAAGCCCACCTCCAAAGGCTATAAGAAAACCTGGGGCACCTGGATGGCTCAGTCGGTTAGGCATCTGACTCTTGATCTCCGCTCAGGTCTTGGTCTCAGGATCGTGAGTTCAAGCCCTGCACTGGGCTCCATGCTGGGTGTGGAACCTACTGAAAAAAAAAAAAAAAAAAAACCCAGAAAACTGAATTATGTAACACACAGAGAACATTCAGGACAAAATTTGGTATTTCATAAGCCCAGCATAAAAGACCGCTGACAGCATCATGGTCATTTTCATTTTTATCATCACTATGCAGTAACTAAAAATTGACTTCTCTTTCCTTCTTCCTTCTGGCACTATGTACTGAGCCATAGTGAGCTTTATCAAACTTATGAGTGACTTTTGAGGTCCTAGTATGTTCTTAATGTTGTTTCTCTCACACTATAATAAAATATATAACTCCCATAACAACTTTAAGACCAAGATCAAACCTGTACTAAATGAAGCCGACATGAGCGAGCTCTTCCACATACGTTATAGCACTTGAAATGAATGTCTACTGGCAACTATTTAAGAGTCTAATCCATACAATGGTTCCTACTTTGCTATATCAACTTTTGCTAGTATTTTATTTCCCTAAATAAAAATTTCCAAGTCTAACCGCAACGCCTGGCACGTAGAAGTTATTCCATAAGTTACGGTTAAAAGGAGCTGAACCGAACCTATCTATCTTACTTGCCTTAGGCAAAACACGAATTCATTAAGGGTATGCTTTATTCATTCATTTGTACATAATATGTGCCTTCATTCATACAGTAAAGTACTTGTTACATGTCTACATGTCGACATGGCGCTGCTTCCAAACTAATCCACACAAGGGTGGCAGCCATTTCTTTCTTGTATATAACTGTATCCTCAATATGTAACGCCATGCCTGGCATCGGAGAGGGGCTTAAGAAATATTTGCTGGATCAATTAAATTCCATTTTTGGTTGGATTCCTTTCAGTGTACACATAAGCAGCCCAGAGAATGGCATGATGAAAACAAAAACAAACAATGTGGTGGTAATAAGATCTGTCTTTCACATTGCTTGCCAGGCTAAGTGTCATCAAATCTTAAAAGTTTGCTTCCAGGTTTCACTACTAAGAGCCAGTATGTTTTTGGCTGGGTCTGTCAGAGTTTTTCTAACAACAGTTGCCTGATTAGCAGTTTTCCCTTGAAATAAAAAAGGAAGAATGAATAGTAGTTGAAAAAATAGTGACAGCTAAAAGCAACAGTAATAAACACACAACCCTGGAATTTTATAAAGATTGGAAAATCTAATTATTGGCAGGAGGGGAGGTCTAGGTGAGGTAGCTTTATTGGGAGTTCCTTCTATAAGAAAGAAGTAATATATTTTGATGGGAATCATAGGACTTAATTGCTTAGAGGCCTTAGAAATCAGACCACCACTTTAATTTTTACCGATGATAAAGTAAGATCCAAAAGAGGTTCAAAGACCAACACAAGGTACTTGGAGCCAGAACTAGGTTCCTGGTCTCTGATGTTTAAGGAAATGAGTATCTCACCACTGTATCACAGGACCTTTCAAATATAAATGCACATGGGTAACTCCATGAATAGACACATTTTAAATTATCTGTAAAACATCAAAAATCTAAGCAAAAGCAGAAAATGTGCAATAAAATATTCAACATGCAATTGGTGTTGTTTTCTATCAAAAAGGTTTAAAATAATAGAAACGTCAGTTGTTCAAGCATAATGTACTTCTATTCAATTGATCCCCTAAATCCAGATTAAGACCAGAGTAGGTTCCAATGGGCATGCCTTTTTTTTTTTCCTCCCAGCCATTCATATTGTATTTTAAATTCATGTTATCAACAGCCTATACAATCCAGGGAGGAAAAAGAGGGAGTAGGGTAAGGGGGTGGCGTTGCACAAGTTTCTGAATGTAAATTTGCAATTTAATCTTGGAAGATGAGACTTTTGAAGGGTCCTTATATCAAGAACACCACACAGAGCTGTCTGCAAATAGCAAGTTGGAAATATTTTTTTTTTAAATTTTAGTTACAAAATTGCAACTGACTCTTTACAAATAATCATTCAAACAGCCACAAGAAAATGACGATGAATTCTATAGCAGATTTTTTCATCTGGAAGTTCAAGATGCAGATTTGGGGGCCATGTATTCAGAATATTGCTATATGAAAGAAACAAGAGACAGTTATGTTAATTTCCTAGGAAGTTACCACTTTGGGGTAACAAGTATTCACTCCAAACTATATCGTCTTCCCACTGCTGTTTAACTGGGTGGCATAAATGTTCTTGAAAAATGAATTTATCTGTATAATCTTCTATAGACGTAACAGTGAAGGGTGACCCTGAAGAACCAGGATCAAGGCTTTAAAAGGAATGAATGTAAGCATGTGTAATTATTTCCTTCAGATTTATAACAACATTCTTGCTGTTAACAAATATAAATGTAACATTTACTAGGAAATAAGAGACTGCAGACGGAAATAAACAAACCTAGGATGTAGTTCATCTAAGTAAACACTGAGGTTATAAACCTTCAAACTCAAATATCAAGAGCCCTGCAAATTAATGCTACACACAATAGACCCTTTGGAAGCTAACTTAATCCACCCCCCTGAATCTACATGAGGGCCATGCATAACAATGCAGGAGCTGGGTTTCCATTAAGAGTTTCCTCTGCAGGCTGTCAGCTGTTTGAAGAAATAACAATTTCCTAGGCATGAAAGCTTTTTCAGAATGGTCCCACTGATGTGTAATAAAAATGACTATTTTTTTTTCTTCTACTTCTTCCTTCCCCACCCTCCCCCATGTTAATTTTGTAGGGAGAAAAGAGGTGGACTAAGGCCATAGGCCCCCTACTAGTTTACCTTACGTGGATTATCAGTGCAGGTGTTAATATAATTGAAGGTGTGGTGGCCGATACAACCCCCTAATAGCTTTTCCTATATGGAGATTACCTAGGTAGAGAATGCCAGAGTACCTGAAGAATAGGCAAGTGAGTACCTTATTAACATATCACCATTCAGCGGCAGCTGCATATCTGGAAGAAGAAGAAGAAGGAAAAAAAAACCTTTAAAGAGCCTATTCATCTATGTTAATGGGCCCATTGCACAGCACATTGTGTGAGAAATTAAGTCTCTGGCTGTGAACTTCCTGTGCCGTGCAAGCTGCCTTGACTCTTTTTTATTGCTTCAGTGTTATTATCTCCTCCTGGAAATAAAAACAATCATGTTCTCGCATTTGAGAAGGCAAAACATTCTGAGATTACAACCTGGAGATGCTGGTTGAAAGTTTCTTTTGTCTCCCTTATTAAGTGAAAAAATATGTTTTGAAATTAAAGCAACCCCCAAATTTACATCAAAGCCCATCAAATTAATGGAGCTGCCCTGTGAATAACAAAGTTTTTTTTCTCTCTCTCTCTCTCTTCTTATAAAATACACAATTAAATGGCTTTCCTAGTTATTGTTCCTATTTTAGAATTAATTTTTGACTACAAAATATGTTAATTTATTCAAATTAGACATGATTTTTAAAAATGTGCAACTGGCAAAAGAATTGCTTTCCTCCTAGAAGTATAAGAGACATTAAAAAAAAAAAGAATGTTATTTATCCTCGGCAAACAATTTCAATTTCAGGACAAGCTTGGCTAGCATTTCAACATGAAAATGGAAAAGGTAATTTAAGATTAAGGAAATTCCTCCTTTTAGATTAGTTAAAAGCCCAGAATGTTCATTCCTGTCTTTTCCTTGGTTGTGACAAATGTAAACCTATATACATTTGGCATAAAAACGAATCCTCCTCAGATTAACAGAACACATTTCCATCATTTTGTGTGCACATTACATCATCATCATCACCATCATCATTAACATCCTCATCATAAAAGAAAGGGCTAATGATCAATACTAACTGATTACAACTCAATTAACAGAGAATCTCCCAGTGCAATTTAGAAAAAAATTGAGGTTCCTTCAGACTTGAAGCATTTTCAAGTTTACCTAATATGTTTTACTATTTAACAGGTTTAATGAGTATGGGAGACAATAAAAAGAACACTGTAATTCAATCTGCTGCTTTACTTGGCTAACGTACATTCTGGCAAAATTTGTCTGAACAGAATGATAATTATTACCTGATGTTTCCAAATTTACCAATAATAAATCTTTATTTTAAGAGTATGGCAAATCAGCCAATGATGAAACAAATGTTGGATACATCCAGGATGGGTATATGAACAACGTAGAGTTTGTCAAGGAAATTCTTGGGGCATTACAGACTTTAAGATTGTTCATTGGGTTTGGCTTGTTGTTTTTAAAAGGAAGGAAGGAAGGCAGGAAGAAGGAAGGAAGAAAGAGAGAGAGAAGGAAAGAAAGATTTGAAAAAGTAGAAAATACTGAAACAGACCCTACTGTGAACAATACGATGGCAAGGATGATTCCTTAATTTGTATGGTAAAATCAGCATCCATTATTTGAAATAATATGCATTGTCAAGCTTTTTCCTAAAGGACAGGTAGGCAAATTTTCCAAATTACTACTCACTAATACTTCTATGTTATATTTGCTTATTTATCAACATCTTATTTATGGGAAGCACTGGAAGAGATGAATCTATTCCTCTTAGAGTCAGCTGCTTTAGTCCCTGTGACATGTCTATAAATGGTACATTTTGATGGACGTTGGAGAGGATTGTTAACTTTCTATTGACTTCTTAAAAAGAACACTTACTAGAAAACAGTAGAAACAAAACTTGATTATCCATTCTTTGATTAACTAGCTTCTACTTTATGTTGTTTTATGTAGACTACCAGAGTTTTCTAGATTGAGTTGCCTCTCTAAGATTTTGTTTTTTTAAACACCCCTTCTTTAGATGAGGTTCCTTTCATAAAGAGAAACATTTTTTTTTTTTTTCACACAAAATGCCCTCTCATTTTAGGGGCTAACATTTTATAGAGTTACAATCTGTTGCTGGGGGTAGTAAAGCACAAGGAAGATCTGAACTCTACTGTTCAATACATCAAGGGAACAGTTGATGTTTCAGAAATCATGGAGACCAGCGATTTAAAGAAGAGTTAAAAAAATTTTTTTAATGTATTCCCCTAAAATAATTCAGATTAATGGGCCATTCACAGTCCTGTTAACACATGGCCACTGTAGGCACCAGGTAATCAGGATGACATTGTTGCCAGTGCAAAAGTGACATCAGAACTTGTCTTCATTGGCATCAGAAATGCCAGCCATTTCACCTCTGACTGTGTGGCCCCACATCTATTAACCTTATTGATTTGGAGTCCTGCTGGGCCTCCCTGGAAAACTCCCCGCTGAAAGGCTGAAGTGGATCAATCCTGAACCATGAACAAGAATTCAATAAAACAACACAGTAAGGACCTTTAACCATTAAGTATTCCTTAAAGTAAATCAAATTAAGGACCTTGCCATAATGAAGCTCTTTTAAGATTTTGAGATGTCAATTGATTCCAAGTCTCCAAAAGTAAACTATTGTCTAGAAGGGGCATCAGGCTGTTACAAGAGACACCTTTTTATCCGTTGTGAGGTAATTAACTGAATATAATGAGGGCTGGGTTTGTGTAATCAAGATGTCTGTCATGAGTAAATAAGTGGTTATAAAGTCAGATATTAAAATGTTGTTATTTTTATAACAAAATGGACCTCTATGCAGATTTGCAGTAGAAAATATCTTGGTACAAAGAAAAACGTCTTTCTCAATGGCTGCTGAAATAAATTTATTTTACTTATTAGTTATTTTCATAGTTACATGCTACTGACTTTACTAAGGTTTTTTAAACACTTAAAATTCTTCTCAAATTCATAGTTAACAGAGAAGACAACTGGAGAGGCTCAGAGCTTTGTATTTCTCTACAAAGGTAGAGAAAAAAAAATCTCATTCTCTGAAACCAAACATGATTTTTCATTTGCAAAATATGAGGGTGGTACCAATACTTACCCTGAAGTCCTAAATTCACAACAAAGGATATAGATGGATTTGATAAATAGATCTAAATTAGATAGATAGGAAGTTTTAAATAAAATAGTTTCTCAGTTAAAAATGCAGAGATCTGGTCTGTGATTTAAGAAATAATAATCGGGTGACAATTTGTTTTCCAAAATACTTTCTGTATGAGAGCTTAGAAAATTCAGTGTTAGGATTTTTTTCTTTACTGGAACAAAATAGTATAACGTCTTGTTCATTGAAAAAATGACCCAGTCGATTAGTTAATATGGTGAAATTAATGCCATGTAACCAGAATAATGGCAATTCATGTTTGCTTGCTATAATTAGTGTTTATCTTTGAATCAATAATGCACAATAGCCTATGTGAAACATCTAACATAGAGTATATCACATGTTATCTCCATTCGGCTCCTCTAGGCAAGAATATTGTATAGGGGAAAAAACCCCAAATTACTGTTTTTCTTTATTGACGGCTCTCTGAGGAATACACTGGAATGAGTTCGGTCTGCCAACTAATTGATAATTATTTAATTAGCAATTTATAATGACAATGGGATTTTACCCCCCACCAGTCCATCTCTTACTTTAAGACCCAAGTAGAGAACCTTATGCATTTGTGCCCTAACTTCTGGGAGCTAACGCAGGCCGAAGTGTGCCCTCACGGTGAGTTCCCAAGTCCAGCCCTAAAAGCACTGTGTGCCACCACATCCTTTGAATCACAGCATTTCCTTTTCCCATTAGGGCGGATGACTGACACCTTCGCGGTGCGTGTGGGTGGAGAGCCTTGTTGTGTCGCTGCCGTGGACAGTTCTAACAGCGGCTTCATTAGTTCTTTTTACAACAAAAGATAGGGTTTTTCCCCCTGCCTTTTTCTTTCTTTCCCTTAGTTGGCATGCGGGTGGAATTTTCCTTGGACCCCCTGCTTGACTTTTTTTTATTCCAGAACTTCTTTAGAATGGTACAGCTATTGGAACACTAGGAATTGTAACTGATAGACTGTTTGCAGGGGAACTCATGAAAGTTCTCTTTGTTCTCCCTTCTTTAACCAGGTTTACCAGCCCCTCCCTCCCACCAACCAAAAAGGAAAAGGAAATCCACTTTTAATTATACACTGATGGAAATCACCGCGTAGGAAGGCAGCATTCACTGTAGAATGCCCATTTTATACTTTCTTACAAGGGAAAAGAGGTGCTTGCATCGGAAGAGCAATTCTCAATCCTGAGCAAAAGCTCAAGTTAAAATATGTCTTTCTCCATAACATTTCTGTTCAGTTTAATTAAGATTTCTCAACTAATGAAAGAGTCTGGTTAAGAAATAAAACTGGGTAGTAGCTTTTATGTGTATCTTAAATCTAAAAATATTTAAATCTATTTTAAATATATATAATATGTTAGATGTGTATTTTAAATAAATATATATATTTTTAAACAAAAAAGGGAAGTGGCTTAAATATACATGTGGCATGGGCATATATATATATATATATATAATGTGTAATCTTCATTTAACTATATAGAAGGACTTTGTATAGATCAAAAGGGCAAGAAATATTTTAAATAGCTGTTTAGTTCATTGAAGTTTTCAACAATTCATTCTTTCTGTATCTTCCATGCAAAGAAATAGGCATAGAATTAAAAAGGTTTGAAATGGAAGGAGGTGGAGTTGTGGAATCTAGTTGGGAATAATAGGGGGAAACGTATATTTTAATGTTAATCAGTGACTAATAAGGAAACCTCAATATTCTTTCTAGGAATAAAAAGGAGAAAAAATTGAAAGGATCAAGCAATAGGCACACTCTTGAAAAAGAATTTCAACAGCAATTGCCTATTTATTTATTTATTTTTACTTCCAAGGCAAACACTTGCTTGACATTAGAAACTACTTTCTTTCTTTTGTCTTTTGAGGGTTTGTTTATCCGAGAAAGAAGGGTAGTGAAGTTCTGTATGCTGGAGCCAAGGCACTTGCTCCTGAGGCCCAACAATCAGGCTGCAATAATGCCACATAGTTAGAGTTTACACACCAGTCTCATTATCACTAGATTCTCACTACAGCTGTGTGAGTCAGGCAGGACAACCCATTTCTTACAGGCAAAGCAACTAAGGCTTAAAAGAGTAACTGGCCCTATTAGATATGGTAAAGAAAACAGAACCACTAAAAATACTTTGGGAATCAGAGATTGAGTATAGAAATCAGATCTTTTCCAAATGTGGGGGAGTCTTTAAGCACAGGTCTGTAAAGGAGGGAGGAGGGTAGAGTTCAGAGGTACGGTTAATAACCAGATCCAAATGAAGCGTTGGCCCAGAAGGACAAGGGAGAGCTTACAGGAAAATTTGAGATGTGTTCCTCTGGATGTGTCTGTAGAAATTGTTCCCTTTAAGGAACACGTTGCTTCTGTAATCTCACAGCCACGTATGTAATGGTGGGTTGGTAGGGCCAGCAGGCAAAGAGACAAGCTGGACACAGACTAGGACAGCAATGCCAGGCTGGGGCCCACTGAGACCTTTGTATCTGCCCCTCACCATGTCTGACCCCGACAGCCTTTTAAAGGTAATGTCTTCCTCTTCACTTCTACCTTCCAATATCATGCAAATTCCTTTCTTGGTTAACCCTAACTCAGAACCAGGCAAGGAAGGGAGTTCTGGAAAATGTAATTCCCATCCTTAAATGAGAGTGGAAGTGCCAACTTGACGACCCACAATCCAACACATTTGTCTAAGGCCACATCGCTCCAAAGCAGCAAAGCCCAAATTATAGTAAGTTTTTGACTCCGAGAACAATGCTGTTTCCATCCTGCCAGGCTGTGTAGAGTTGTCAGAACCAATGAGAGACTTCCTAGTGAAAGAGGGAAAGCATCAATCTGAACGTCATGGTCAGTTCACAGTGATAGAAATCCAGCCAAAAGTGGTATTAAGTCAAAAAGGGGATTTACTGTCAAATGGGAATTTGTTGTCAAAAAGAAATTTATTGCTTAATGGAAATATTCAGACTTCAGGTTTGACTAGATCCTGGAATACAAATGGTATTGTCAGGACTCAATTCTTTTTCTTTCCCCCCCTTGGCTCTTCACTCCTCTGGGTTGACCTTATTCTTATCTGCTAAGAATGCTAATGCAGAAAGACTGGGAGAAAAACAAAACAAAACAACAAACCCTTAGGTCCTGAAAACAGAAATTCTTGCATGGAAGAAATGGTTTTTGGCCCTATCCCACCAGTTTCAATTCCAAAGTAAGGGAATGCTTCTCTTTCCTGATAGTTTGTTTTAAAATATTTTAATTGAACCATGTTGGCCTGGCTTGGATCAGATGCCCATTGCTGAATCAATAAATGAGGCCAACAGACGACTGTTCATGCCTTGGATCTGTGTTCCTTCTAGGAATCAGAGAGGGGGAGAAAGTACCATCCAAACCCAAGAGGGAGAAAGGGAGCTTTCCTGTGCTTAAGAACATGGAATGGACAATAAATACACACCATGCTGATTAAATCTCCTTTTTTCAATGAATTTTGTTATGAAGGAAGGAGGAGTTAACCATCTCTAAGAATCTAAACGTTCATGAAGCAAAATTGAAGTGGATCAACAATTTTTTATTAATTAATATATATTATATGTGCCCAGAACTGTTCTGGGCATTGAAAGGAAAAGAAAAAGTGTAAGTTGCAGTTACTATCTCCCTTAACAATATGTACATTTGTATTGAGGAGAGAAATTGTATCTATATAGCAGTTAGCAAGCAATTGAACACAGGATATAATTAATGGCAGTTTTTTTGTGATATGCATCAAAAAGAGTACCAGTCCATTAGGAATAGACTATATAGGAAAGTCTTGCAAAGGAGGTGGTACTGTGGTCTGCCTTTGAAGAGTAACGAAGATAAAAATAGATATCTAATCCTGGAGAAATAACATAGATACACACGTAGAGACAGGACTAAGCATTTATGGGCTAATATGGCAGATATTACTTCCTCTTCTTCACTAACAGAGTTTTTTTGTTGTGGTGGTTAAGGACAGCTACTTGCCAAGCTTAGAAGATGAATAGTCATTTTTTCAAGCCAAATATAAACTTTCATTCTCTAATTTCCCAGCCTTCTGTGCATTGGGGGATTCCATGGGTCCCAGCTCTAACCAATGAGATAAGTAAGTAAAATCTGTTGGGGAAATTTGGGAAAAGATACTGTTTTCTGATATATGGCTACAGATTTGGCTGGTGATGGGGGCCATATTGAATAGTTAAGCTGCCGGGGCTTGAAAGAATAGCAGAAGCAGGAAAGTCACTTTGATTTTACACTCATCTGTCTCCCCTGAATTAAGTCATAAAACCCTCAGAAGAGGGATGCCCCCCCTAAACCCATAGAAAAGGAACATCCTCATTACTGAAGACAAAGGGATGCCAGGAGAATCTGAACAAATAGGCATTGCTAAATTTTTCCCAGTTTACCACACCGAATTCAAACTCTTTGATCTACCATATTTATACATGACTGGCCACACTCTATCAAAGCTAAGTTAAAAAAAACAGCCAGGTTTCACTGCTTTTTCCTGTCTTCATTTCCTTATGAAGGCTCCCATGTCACATAAAATTCATATAAATGAATTTGTATGCTTTTCTTCCATTGATCTTTGTCGGTTTAATTTTCAAACCCAGCCGGGGTCTCTAAGGGGGCTGAGGAAAACTTTGTCTTCCCCTACATTGATTGGCAAAGCTTTATCTACAACCTTTCTGACTTGAATATAGACAGTGTCTGAACATATAGCTGCCACCTTCAACCAAGAGGCAACAGATTTTTAAAAGAAAATCAATATACTAAAAAATGGCAAAGCAGAACAGATCAAAATCTAAGAACCATCTATCTCCAGACATTTTGCTGTAAAAGACATCTTTATTTGTTTAAGTCACTGTAAGTAAGGGTTGTCTTATTTGCAGCGCAATCCATTTGTAACTTACACAGATAGGAAAGAAATTAACATGGGGAGGGGTTGGAAATTATGGGAAATACTACTTCACTATTCAGCACATGCGCATTCACATCTCTGTGATTTTATGAAATGAATACCTTCATTCTAAAACATCTTTTCTTTAACTCTTTACCTAAAAACGTCATCTATTTAGGCCCAGCACATTTGCTATTTCAGTCATGCAAATTTCTCTGATTACCACAGACAGACTTAGTAAAGCCCTTGTCATGGGGTCTCCAAAAGTAAAATATTATTTCTCTGGTTTTTAAGAGTTTTGTGAACTGCCACAATGTTTCAAGCTATTAGGAGACACTGAATATCCTTTTAAAACTCATGGGGATATGTGCCCTACTTCAATTGTTTCGTTCTTTGTGAAACTTTTTTTATGAGTATTTTAACATTTTAACCCAGAGTATTAATAAAATTTTTCATTTGGTCTTAGCTTGATTCACGTGGACTCGGTTATTCTTGAGCAAGAGTCAGATCCTGACATCACACCTCACTAAAAATGTACCTATTTTATACATGTATGCCGTGTGAATTTCAAAGCCATAATTAAGGTTCCTTACCTTTGAACTGCTTTAACCCAAGGGGAGTTAGGAACCTAATTCAAGGCATCTCTAAGCCGCTTTTTGTATCTATTTCTTCCTGTCCCTTTCCACTTAGGAAATGGGAGACAGGAAGCAGAAAAAGGAGGGGAATGTAGTTGGCTAGATGATTCTAAGTTCTAAGTTTTTGTGGAGGAAGGTATACCTAGGATGCAGAGCAGGTTCAGGATATTCTGAAATGTTGAGCGTATCAGCCAGAAATAAGGGTGTCACTTCTCATAGAGCTAGAAAGTAAAAGCTGTCTGTCTTGGGATGCCTCCGTGTGTCAGGTGAAGTCCCAGTTCTCAGACTTATCCCAGAGAGGAATCTTCTCTGTGAATAGGACTCCACCCATCTTAGTCCCTGGCTTGAAAGACCTTTTGTTCCTACTGTGGAAGATAAATTTGAACGATATGTTCTCAATCCCCCAAATTCGTCTCTACACTCTTTTCTAATATATCCTTTCCCACATCTTAGATGGTCTCCAGAAAAGAAAATAGAAATACATGTGAATGTATTTTTTATATAGATAACTTCCAACTTTATGATCTGAACAATAGTTTGTAGTTATAAGCAATATTTCCATAGTATTCTTGAAGCAAAATTGGAGTTCATTTTAATGGGCTGTGAGTACTAAAAAATGAAGATTCTGATAAGCTGGGATTTCTCCCAAGTCCCCCACGACACTAATAATACTGAAAGCAGAAATTGGGAACTGCAAAGTCATAATTCTAATTTTATTTCCTAATTAAAATTCTTGTAAGTTTTTATTATATTAGGCATTCTCATTTCTAGATCATTCTAGAGAGAAGCCACGCCTGAGAATTGACCTTAGAGTCATTTAGTCTCCTCGTAAACACTTAATAATGTGCTGGAGTTAATGGTTACTTGTAAATTTTGAGCAGGAAGATGAATGGCCAGAATTTCTAAATCAGTTGGGAAAGGTAAATAAGTATAGTGACCCTGTATGGGGGGAAAATTGTGCATCAAACACGATAGAAATTTATCTCAGTGTCACATAAACATAGGCAGTTCATACTTGGTATGGTAATTACATAATCATGGGGGGCTTTTTTTTTCTTCTAAAATTTTTTTTATAAACTGTGGCAAAATAGACATAACATAAAATTGACCATTTTAGCTATTTTTAAGTGTACTGTTCAGAGTACATTCATATTTCTGTACTGCCATCACTACCATCCATCCACATAATTCTTTTCATCTTACAAAACTGATACTCTGTAGCCCTTAGATAACTCTCCATTACCCCATCCCTAGGCCCCTGGATACCATTATTTTAGCTACTGTCTTTATGATTTTGACTACTCTAGTATCTCATATAAGTGGAATCATACAGCATTTGTCCCTTTGCGACGGGTTTATTTCATTTAGTATTATGTCCTCATGGTTCATCCATGTTGTAGCATGTGCTAAAATCTCCTTCCTTTTCAAGGCTGAAAAATACTCCATTGCATGTATATACCACATTTTATCAATCATCAGTCTATTTTTGCCAGTTTTGTTGAGATATAATTGGCATGTGACTTTGTGTCAGTTTAAGGTATACAATATGATGGATGATTTGATACATTTATATCTGGTGATTAGTTAACACCTCCATCCCCTCACATAAATACTTTTCATTTTTTGTAATGAGAACATGTAAAATATACACTCTAAACAATTTTCAAGTATATAACACAGTATTATTAACTATAATCACCATGCTGTACATTACATCTCCAGAACATATTCACCTTATAACTAGAAGTTATTACCCTTTAACCAACATCTCATTGTCCTCACCCAAGCCCCTGGTAACCACCATTTTACTGTCTGTTTTAATGAGTTTTGCTTTTTCAGATTCCGTATATAAGTGAGATCATATAGTGTTTGTCTTTATCTGCCTCATTTATTTCACTTAGCATAATGTCCTCAAAGTTCATCCATGTTGTCACAGATGGCGGCAGGATTTTCTTCTTTCTCCTGGCTGATAAATACTCCATTGTATTATATTTATACCCTATCTTCTTCATCCATTCATCTGTAGATGAACACTTATGTTGTTTCCATATCTTGGCTCTTGGGAATACTGCTGCAAGACATGGGAGTGCAGATGTCTCACTGAGATCTGGTTTTATTTCCTTTGGATACATACCCAGAAATGGGATTGCTAGCTCAAATGGTAATTTTATTTTTTTGAGGACTCTCCATACTGTTTTCCCATAGTGGTTGCACCAATTTACATTTCAACCAACAGTGCATGGAGTTCTCTTTTCTCCACATCCTCATCAATATTTACCTCTTTTCTTTTGATGGCCTTTTTAACAGATGTGAGGTGTTATTTCATTGTGGTTTTGATTTGTATTTCCCTGATGCTTAGAGATGTTGAACATCTTTCCATGTATCTATTGGCCATTTCTATGTCTTCTTTGGAAAATGTCTATTCAGTTCCTCTGCTGTTTTTAATCCAATTGTTTGTTCTTTTTGCTATTGAGCTGTCTGAGTCCTTTTTTATTTTGGATATTAACTTCTTATCAGAAATATGATTTGAAAGTATTTTCTTCTCTTCTACAGGTTGCCTTTCATTTTGTTGATTGTGTGTGTGTGTTTACTGTGTAGAAGCTATGTAGTCCCCCTTTTTTTATTTTTGCTTTTATCGGTTGTGCTTTTGGTGTCATATAAAAATTTTTGTCATACAAAAAATCATTACCAAGACCAATGTCAGAGGAATTTTTCTCTATATTTCCATTCTAGGATTTTAATGGTTTCAGGTCTTATATGTAAGTCTTTAATCCATTTTGAGTCAATTTGCTTGAGTGGCATAAGATAGGGGTTCAATTTCCTTCTTTTGCATGTGATTATCCAGTTTCACTAACACCAAGTATTGAAGTATCCTTTCCCTGTTGAGTATTCTTGGTTCCCTTGTCAAATATTAGTTTACCATACATGAGAGAGTTTACTTCTGGTATCTCAATTCTCTTCCATTGCTCTATACGTCTAGGTTTATGCCAGGACCATACTGTTTTAATTACTATATCTTTGTAATGTAGTTTGACATCATGAAGTGCAATGCTTCCAGTTTTGTTCTTCTTTCTCAGGATTGCTTTGGTTATTTGGAGTCTTTTATAGTTTTAAACAAATTTAAGGTTTTTTTTTTTCTAATGCTGTGAAAAATGCCATTGGAATTTTGATAGGAGTAATATTAGATCTTTGGGTAGTATGGACATTTTAACAATATTATTTCTTCCCTGTCCCACAAATTTGGACAGGCTTTCTGTGCCTGCTCACCCGCTGTATGCCAAAACTTGCTGTCATCTTCACTATCAGGAGAGCACACAGGGATCGAGCAACAGGGTGGGAGTGTGTGTGGGTAAAGTATACAGAGTGTTGGGGGTGTCCACTGGGGAGATTTGTAGGTGAGCTATCCCAGTGGTTTGTGGATGGGCTTCTTGATAAAGATGCATTTAGTAGAATCTGCATCCCTTTAATGCCTTCTGAGAGTCCTATCTTCTTTCTCTGTCCCAGCTCTGCCTACCCCCAAGTCATGCAGCACCCTATTCAGTACTCTGGTAAGGGTAAGATTGAAATGAGCCTCTCTGGCACTGTCCTGCACAGGTGGAAAAGCCAGGGGCTCATGCATACATCCTCACTTTCCTTCACAGGACAAATCATGGACCAAGAAGATCTCTCTTGGCCTTGAACTGTGTTGCCTTAGGGGAACAGTGGTGCAGGTAATGTCAAGCTGTTCTTGCCCTCCCCAATGCATTCAAAGTTGTATTTTTTTGCTCCAATGATGCACTGGAACTTAGTTGCAGGAAACCTGGACTTCCATAAAGGCTTTTTCTTCTGTGGGTCATTTTCTGAGACAGTGTTCTCCAGAGATTTCTGTACCACATCCAAGAGAAGCTGAAGCAGGTTTATGGGCCACTGCAGGATCTATAGCCAGGACTGGTGTATATGTATATCACCCAGTGCACATGTGGGTGAGACTTCTGCTCCATAGAAATAAGGATTATATCAATGTCTTTCTTTCAAAGGAATCCAGTTGAAGTTATTGAAACTAACTTAGTAAATGGAATTGATTGACAGATACAGAAAGCTAAATCCTAAAAGGTACCTATTTGAGAAAGAAATTGGTAAATGAAAGAATAGAATCAAAAGGTTGTATGCCAGGTCCTTCAGGATTTTGCCAATTTTTGATCAAAGGCTTCTGTAAGGATTGCAAGTAAAAGAGTACATAGAATGAGATAATTCAAATTATAAACATTAAAGCACTTTCCACATTTTGTTTTAATTAGCCACTGATACTTGACTGTTACTTGTCTCTTTGAAGTTATATTCAGAACAAGGCTTTCTCTAAAGATACAAATAAAAATAGAGCTGTGAGAACACTGAGAATTAAGTAATTCCTTAATTACTGAGTGGAAAGATACATTATGATAATATTAGGGAAACATTGAAATGTTAGCTCTGATGAACTTAATGAAACTTGTCCTTCAAATATTTCAGTCCCAATAATTAAACTCTGCTGCTCTTCTGCATCATCAACTGTTCCTCTCTCCTAGATCTTCCTACCTGAAAACATACATTCTTGTCCCATACCTCTCTAGCTACCACCTTATTCTCTGGTCTTTTAAAGTGAAACTATTTAAGAGTTGTATATATACAGATTATGGTCTTCTTCACCTCTGATTTCTCTTCAACAAGTTCCAATAGGCTTCTGTCTCCACCACTCCATGAAATGGCTTTAGTCAAGAACATCAATGGCCTCTATCTTGCCAAATAACAGCATTTTAACCAATCTCTCAGCAGCATTCAGTAAAGTTGAATCCTCCTTTTCACAATACTTTAATTTCTGGGGTTCTATTTAACCAATATTTATTGACTGCTGGTGTACCAGGAATTGTTGCAGGTACCAGAACAAAACAAAACAAAAAACAAAACAAAACAAACCTGCCCTCATGGGGAACTCAGGCAACAATATTGGAAGTACATGAATAAAATTTATGGTGCATCAGATACTGCTACATGTAATGGAAAAATGAAGCAAGGAAGGAAAGTAAGGAGAATTGGGAAGGGGGTTGCCATTTTATTTTACTTTATTTTTAAAGATTTTATTTATTTGAGAGAGAGAACACAGCAAGCAGGGGGGGAGGGAGGAGGGAGAGGGAGAGGAAGAAGCAGGCTCCCCACTGAGCAGGGATTCTAACACGGGACTTGATCCCAAGACCCCAAGATCATGACCTGAGCTTAAGGCAGATGCTTAATGGACTGAGCCATCCAGGCACCTTGGGTGTCACCAATTTAGACAGGGATGTTCAGTGAAGATCTCACTACAAGGATGATATTCGAGCAAAGAACCTGAAGGAGGTAAGAAAATATAATAACTTATGGGGGAAGAGCATTCCTGGCAGAGGGAGCAGCCAGTGAAGTTGGGGAGGGACAGCCTGGGGCATGGTGACGAAGCCAGGGTGGCACACGTAGAGTGGGTAAGGGAAAGAGATGGGATCAGAAAAGATAATGGTGCAAACTGTAAAGGCCTTGGGGGCATGGTAAAAGGTTGATTTTAAACTCCAGATAAGATGGGGACCCAAAGCAAGGTTTTGAACAGAAGGGTGGGTGACATCAACTGTTTGTTGTATTTATAGGATCACCCGGTTTCTTGAGGAGAAAGGGTGGAAGCAGGAAGCTATTCTAGCAGTTCAGGCAAGAGGTGGAGGAGGTTTGGACAAAGAGGGAAGCAATGGATATATTGAGAAGTGAGAGTCTGGATATATTTTGAAAAAAGAGGCACATAATTTGCAAATATTCAAATGTCTTGATTTTTATTTTGCATCACTGGGTGCTGCTTTTCTCCTTTGCTGACCTATTTTCCTTACAGCCTCTAAATGTCAACACGTTCAAGCTTCAGTCTTTGTTTTTATTCTATTTTCTATCAACGTCCCCATCTAGGTGATCTCATTTGGTTCAAGAGTTTTAAAGAACACCTATCTGCTACCCCACTACTCCAGACCTTGATGCTACCCCCGAACTCCAGACTCATATTTACCTAACTGCTATCCACTACATGGGTGTCTAATAAAAATATCACACCTAACATATCCAAAACAGAATTGTCAGTTCTCACCCTGTATCCCGAATCATAGTCCTTGATTTTTTTGTTCCCTGTGAGTAATTCATTCAGTCACTCAGTCTAGAAGGTCTGGGTTTGATGTAATCCTCTTTTACCACATACCATCACATCTTATACACTAATTATAAGATTCTACCTTCAAAATATATGTCTCACACATCTGTCCCCTTCTCTGTATCCCCGTCCAAACTTCTGACATCTTCTCTCACCTGAACTACGGCAATAATCCCCAGGTTGTCTCCCTGATTCTAGTCTTGCTTGCTCCGTTTACTCTTTACCAACATCCAAGTAGGAAAATCCTGTTGTTCCCCTGTTTAAAATCCTTCAATGGCTTCCCTTTTCTTATAACATAGTCCTAGGGTTCTACGTTATTGGTCTATATCTTTAATTTTATCTTACACTACACTCTTCAAGCTTACTGTGCTCCAGAAACACTGGCCTTCTTTCTTTTCCTGCACTATGATAATCTAATTCCTGCCCTGAGGTGTTTGCACCTGCCATTCTCTCTGCATGAAGTACTCTTGCCCCACTGGGCGCCTGGGTGGCTCAGTTGGTTAAGCAACTGCCTTCGGCTCAGGTCATGATCCTGGAGTCCCGGGATCGAGTCCCACATCGGGCTCCTTGTTCAGCAGGGAGTCTGCTTCTCCCTCTGACCCTCTTCCCTCTCGTGCTCTCTGGCTCTCATTCTCTCTCTCAAATAAATAAATAAAATCTTTAAAAAAAAAAAAAAAAGAAATACTCTTGCCCCACGTCCTTGCATAGCTGCCCTCTTTCCCTTGGTCAGAATTTAATTCAAACACCACCTCCTCTCAGAAGACTTACCTGACATCCATATCTTAACTATATTCCCCACCAACCCTCAAGTACTCTCTATTCCATTATTAATATCATTTACTACTAACTGTAATTATGTGGACCCTTTATTTGTTTGCTGTTTTTCTTCTCTAACTAGAATGGAAGCTACGTAAGAGAAGACTATTAAATAATAAACGTGTTCACTGGTTGTACCTCTGTGCCTAAAACAGTGCTGCATATACACAAGTCACACATTAAGTATTTACTAGAAGAATGAGTGAATAAATATTATTCAACTTACTATACACTATAAGAAAAATTGTGGGACATGAACTACAACTTTTAAAACAAGAGCTAAATGGAAAAATAACTTGGAAGGTCAGTTAGCTAAGATGAACTTTAAGCTCCCAGAACTGTGTGACACCCCTCTCTGACTGAAAAATTAGATAGATTGTCTGACTTTCTTTGAAATGCTCTGTGGGTCAGACTGTTTTCAGAATAACCACCTGTGTTCTGGCCAGTTGTGTTCCTAATTCGGAGCTGAACCTCATCAGCCTTCTCTAGCTTATCTGATACCGTGGACACTGAGGAAGCTGCAGACTAAGGAATGAAACACAGGAGCCTTCTAACTTTGGGGTGCCCCCATGTTTCCTTTATTATAACAGTGCAGACTACAGGATGGTAGGAGACAAATGGTCCCTGAAACATCTGACTCTTGAACCATAGTTCAAAAGAGCCACATTAAATGTATTACCTGAGCTCACCTCTTGAGTTCTATCTTCAAAACAGATAGAGAGACTTATTTGAATATCAAAAAACAATATAAATTTTATTCTTTTTTTAATAAAATTTATTCTGGTTGATGGACGGAGGTAGGTGGGGGATGGGCTAGATGGGGGATGTGTATTAAGGAGGGCCTTTGTTATGATGAGCACTGGGGGTTGTATGCAAGTGATGAATCATTGAATTCTACTCCTGAAGCCAATATTGCACTATATGTTAACTAACTAGAATTTAAGTAAAAATTTAAAAAGAAAAAATTCATTCTGAATTGCCTTAGATAGAACATGGCTATTGTTAATTAAATGAATATTTACTCCCATCTCCTTGTGTCTTATTGCTGGGGAATACTGGAAATATATGGGGACACTAAGGCAAATGGGAAGTTTTGTGAGGTTGAATGTGCCCAATTTTAAAGTGGATTTAAGCTTATACTCTTAATATATATTTGGTCTAATGTCAATCTGTTTAGTTCAACTGGGCCTAGAGCATCTTTCTCTATTAATTACCAAAAGTCAGTTTTTACTGTGAGATTTTCTGTTGTTGTCATTTCATTTGTTGTTTTATTTGGTTTTCAATGGAATAGAGAAAGAACATGCTTTTTAATAAATAAACACACACACTACCCTTTAAGTGTTCGTTATGATATTCTAGTCAAGTGTCCATGTTCAAGTACTTTGTTTAGAAGGGTTTTAACGTGAGAACACTTTGTAAACTATAATTCCAGGTTAGTTATTACTAAGTGAGCTGTGCAAGTTATCAAAAGTTTTAATTAGATAAGCTACTTTACTTCTCTTAATCTCCCCAGATGTTGACTGTCAACTCTGAGGAAAAATCTGCAGCAAGATCTTTTTTCCTGTCTGCTTCTTATTTGCTGCAAACTAACAACCACAGACTCTTTTGAAAAAAAAAACAAAAACAAAAACACAAAACCAAAAACAAAAAACATGGCAACTTTCCAGTCCCATAGTTTCTGTGACTGTTTTCATCTGCTCAAGGAAAAATGGGCATATGTTTACTGTTGGACAGCCGTAGGAATCTCCCTCTGTTTTCTCGTTCCTTGGTCTTCTGTTGGCATCTGTAGCTGTTGATTCGCTCTTTTGGAATGATTTGCTCCTCTTGCTTTCTATTTAAAGATTTCTAGTTTTCAACCCACATTACATGGATGACTTGTATCTTTTGAACAGATCGTTTTTTGTTGTTGTTTTTTTGCATTGCAATCTATTTGACATTCACATTAGTACAACAGATACAGCATTGCTACATTTTCATTTCTGAACATTTATATGCTATAATTTAGTCATTTGTAGCTCTTAGATATTAATGAGTTAGTTCCTGGAAATACAAAGATACTTTTGGAAGTATCTTTAGAAGATACCTATAAAACTTACACTTAAATATCTTATAGAAGTATACTTATAAGTAACAGTACATATTTATAACATAAACATTTTAAACACCTATGTGTTTTCAAGCATGTTAAACACACCCATGTTTTAAAAGTTTAAAATATAAAATTATTTCAAATGCTTTTAAAGTTGTAGGAAACTGGATATTATCTTTTTGAAAGAAAGTATTCGATGTCAGAGGCCAAGTAAAAACACTATGAGAGAGCCGTGATAATTATGGAGAACAAAAACAGGATGGGAGGAAGAAATTTGGATGAAATTGACCTGGGATCGAAAAATGTAAAAAGTATTCTCCTATGATTGAAAAGGGGACCTCATAGGATTTTCACACAGCCTGATAGCACCACACTGATCCTTAGATTTCCTTGTTTTTAACTTTCCATAAGTTGAGATAAGGCTATGTATATACATGAGAAACTTTTTTTTTTTATAATATATTTTTTTAAGATTTTACTTATTTATTTGACAGAGACACAGCAAGAGAGGGAATACAAGCAGGGGGAGCGGGAGAGGGAGAAACAGGCTTCCCACTGAGAAGGGAGCCCGATGTAGGGCTCGATCCCAGGACCCTGGGATCATGACCTGAGCCAAAGGCAGACGCTTAACAACTGAGCCACCCAGGTGCCCCTACACGAGAAACTTGAAAAAGTGAATCAGTTTGGTCCTTTGATCAGTTTGAAGTTGGAAGGTGTCAGGCTTTCCTGTTCAAATACAATCTAAGGTCGTACGTGTCTGCCTGCAAGTTCCCCGAGTGGTACTCAAGCTGTGCACACACTGGACCGTTTAGTTATATGTTTACTCTCCCCTCCTCTTACACAGAATTAAATCATCTTGAACCTCTATGATTAGGGATAGAGTCATTGTTGCGACGTTGTTCAGACTACAGACAATTGTGTACCTTTTTTTATCAGAGAATCTGGGCAATTCGAAAACTTTTTTTACTTGGCTCAACTCAGAGCATAAAACAAATCCAATTAGGCTTAAATGATAAGTGAACCAGTCAATTTATAGTGTTTACACATGTGCTTGAAATAACGGTTGCTCAGTTAACAACTCTATTCATTAGAAACTGCAATGCTATCAGATTCTTTTTTAAGACGGGTAGTTTCTCCACTTAACCTTGCACTGCTTTTGCTTTGACTATTTCCCTGCTCAGAAGTAATCACTCTCCTGTATATAGTGTTTATCATTCCCAAGCTTACTTTTAAAGTTATTGTAATTGTTCGTATCCAGGAAGAATATTTGGCTGGACCACTGTCAACATGGCATCACTGCTGTCCCGTCCAAGGTCTTCAAAGGTTTTCAAAGGTCTCTACATTGCAGAGGAGAAACAAAGAACGATATTTTAGAGTTCCCTTTTCCCTGGGGCTCTGAGTTGGAGTTTACCAATGAGTGGCACTCCAGTGATATTTGGAAGGTAGAAAGGAAGGGGTGGATAGGATTTTCTGGAGGTGCTTTCAGACAGACACTGGGTAGGTTGCAAACAAGAAGATTACAACAGCTTTCTGGCAAGCTCACCTTCTGTAGTGATGTGGGCAATTAAAACATCAAGTAATGGCTTCTTGAGAGTCACTGTTGCCTGCTGGGATAGTCAGGACCTTCCCTCGGTTCCTGAGACTTTCAGTGCTTTCTAAATAACCTCTTGAAAACTACCAGGTCGGCTCTGTTGTTACAACTGAGATTGTCACCAGTGGATTTCCTAATTATACTGTCCCGGCTCTTTCGATTGTTTTGTACACCTCTAATCTTTTGTATTAAAATCCTTGATACTTAGAATGTAATGTAGCTTCTAATTTCCTGATCCAGCTCTACCTGACAGAAACAGTGAGTATTGTTTAATGTGACTTTAAACTTTATGCAAATGGCCATCCACTACACCTACCCTCCCTCAAATTGCTTTTTGATTCATTTATACTTTTGAGATGAATCCATGTTACTACATGTGGTTTTAGTTCATTCCTTTTAATTGACATATAATATGCTAATGTTTTATTACTACAATTTATTTATCCATTTTTTGGTTAAGGTATATTTAGTTTATTGCCAAAATTTTATTATTATTACCAATAATGTTATAATGAAAATCCTTTTATTAGTTTTTTTCTACATAAAAAAATAACACTTTTTAGGATCTGTACTGGGAGTAGCATTGATGTCTCCAGTGATATGAGAGTTTTCTGTGTTCTACATCCTCATAAGCCTGGTAATGTGGAACTTTAAAATTTTGTCAATATTCTGAGTATTTAATCGTATTTCATTATTTTAATTTGAAATTTAAAAATTCCTAGCCAATAAAAACATAAATTCACCTGCTTTTAATGTAATATAACATAAATTTTGCTTACATATATATTTTTGCTCAAAAAGCTATTTTTATAAGAGCTGATGAAGGCATTAAATAGGTAAGCTATTGACTACTATACTCTATAGCATATGAAACAGAAATTGTTTAAGGCTGATTTCCTCTTACTATACTATAAGTGTCTTGACAACTGGATTTATATTTTTATTTATAAATCTTTTGAATCAAACTTCCAGTTAAAGATGAAAGAATAAAGGCATTTCTATACCTCTTTCTCTCTAAAAGCAGCCAAACGTGGCAAAGAGCAAAAATAATTATAAATTTCTTCTCCAATGAGCTAGGAGATAGCCGTAAAACCCAATGATAATGATTGCAATTTGAAATTTGGATCTATTTAGAGGAGAATGCCAAGTAGAAAACATACCTCTATAGAGCTAGTGAAAATTTCAGAATTCTGCTAAAGTAAACAGGACTGATCATTTCCCTGTACTTGGCCAGCAAGATGTGGGGAGGGATGGCTTGAAAGAGTATCTCTGAGTCCAGGGATATACATCACAGGGTAGAAATGAAGTAGAGTCAAGTTCATTGCTTAATAATAAAGGCAAAAGCCTACATTTCCAAATATGTAAGACCTCACAGCACAATGATACCATCAGGATGATGAAATTTGGCCAACCAATAAATGACTAGAGAAAACAGAGAAAAATATTTGGAAATGAGTATTGAATCTACTTAAATACAGAAATATAGCTAAACAATTATGGAAATTTTGGTTATAGTATAAAATATAATTACTAGCAACTAAGACAGTATGACCGGAAATGGTGAGAAAATCAAAGAGTTAGCCAGACCCCAGATCTTGGAGGATATTATAATCTAGGGCAAGCATTTTTTTTTTTTTTTGGTAGTAAGCCCTAAAAGGACTTTTAGATTAGTGAGTGTAGGAGAAAATGAGGGATTAAGAATGACTCCAAATGTTTGATCTGAGCAATTTCAAATGAAGCATCATTTACTGAAATGAGGAAGCCTCAGAGAGAAGCCAGTTTAGGTTGGAGGGTATATAAAAGTTTGGTTTATATTATGTACAAAATGTTCTGTCTCCCCTAAATTCATATTTTGAAGCCTTAACCCCCAGTGTGATGGTATTTGGAAATGGGGCCTTTTGGATATAATTGGGATTAGACGAGGTTATAAGGATGTGGACCTCATGTGCCATAGGACTAAGCGCACCGGTAAGAAGAGATAGCAGACTATTTGCTCACATATATCCCTGTTCTTTCTCTCTGTTCTCCTTCTGTCTCTCGGTCTCTCTTTGTCTTACTCTCATGTCACCACGTGGAGACACAGCAAGAAGGTAGCAAGCCAGGAATAGCTCTCACCAGGAACCGAATTGACCAACACTGTGACCTTGGATTCTCCATCCTGCAGAACTTTGAGAGGATACATGTCTGTTATTTAAACCACTCAGTCTACGATATTTTGTTATGGCAGCTCAAGCAGTCTATAATAGTATATGTTAATTTTGAGATGTTTCTATACAGGTAGGAAGTTGTATCTACAATTCTGGAGTTCAGGGGAGAGTTGGGTCCAGAGATAAGAATTTAGAAGTTACCATCACTTAGTGTGGACATTTTAAAGTCAAACTGAAGATGCTTAAGTCTACTTAAGTCTACAGATATTCCATCTGTACAATTTCTATTTATAGGGAAAGGAATGGGATTGGTAAAGTGTGCTCGAAGTCTAATTTATTTAAAAAATTAACACCAAGTTTGCCTGCTCTTTTCTCAGCTTACTTGGTTTTATACATAATGACTCATTTTGTGCTTTCTACTTACTTCTAGCTATAACCATTCCAGAAGATACTCCTAGTCCTTCTCTTTCTTTAATTCAGTGAGTCAAATCTCAAGGCCAAAATCCTATCATTATTGTGCCTGATGGTCTGGCTGCCAGACCACTGGACTAGCTAAGTTTGTATTTCTCCCTGCCTTGCTTGTTATAGGACAAAAAGTTACTGCAAAGCCAAATAGAGAGATAGAGAGCGACCAACCAACACAGTCTTCCCAGGACTGATAAGGTTTACACCTACTGTCCTGGCATGATGATTAACAGCATTCCCTCTCACTCTCCAAAGTGTGCTGGTGATTCCTTTTGTTGTTGTTGTTAATTTTTTTATTTGGGTATAGTTGACACAGAGTGTTAGAGCAGGTTCAGCTGTACAACATAGTGATTCAGCATCTCCATAGGTAACTATACCCGTAGTGTGCTGGTGGTTTGAGAGAGAAATTTTATGGTCGTCTTCACAACAGTAGATATTTCTTCTTCACAGTTTATTAGGTAAGTGCGAGTTGTAGATTTCAACCGAAACTATGTTGGTCTATGATTGTGTGTCACACTGTTGAATAATATAAAACTACATTTTAAAAGGAAAATATTTTTAGGGGCCCCTGGGTGGCACAGTTGGTTAAGTGTCTGACTCTTGGTTTTGGCTCAGGTCTGAACTCGGGGTCCTGAGATCAAGCCCCATGTAAGGCTCTACCCTCTCAGCAGGGAGTCTGCTTAAGGCTCTCTCTCCCTCTCCCTCTGCCCCTCCCCACCACCCCACACACATGCATGCACATGTACATGTGTGCTCTCCTCGCAAATAAATACATAAATCCTTAAAAAAAGGAAAACATTTTTAAAGACTCCTGATGTTAATTAAAATTAATTATATGTTGGCGAATAAGAGCAAATATAAAACTCAGTATAAGACATCTTATTTCACTATGTTAACAAAGCTGAATTTTTAAATTAAATGACAATGAAATCCCTATAAAAACCTTAAAATTCAAGCCAACAATAATAATTAAACATAAAAGATGATGTTGTTTCGCAGAAACTAAATGTCCTCTTAGAATATGCTATAGTACTTATGCAAGTTTTTTGAGTTCTTCCAGAAATGTTCTCTTTTGAAATAACTATGGCATTATTATTCATGGAGCACAGCATGGCATCATTTGGCCTTCATTTGGTATGAAAACATTACTTCATTATTAAGTCTGTCTTTGTTCTTTTCTCACTATTTATAAGTAAAGTTGTGTTAAGTGGTCCTTTTTTATCATAATGCAAACATTGGTACTAAAATTACTTGGTAAGACTTGATTATATGGTGGTTCTCCAGATGGCTAGAATATACCTGTGTCATTTCTTTTTATAATTTTATCCAGATGAAAACACAAAATTCGAAAAAGTATTGCAGGTCTCCAATAAGAAATTTGTGGAACCACAGGAATATTTAAATTTCTATTTGTAAGATGTTGTTTAAGGGTTTAAATCTAAGAAATCACACAGTAGGAACAAATGATTAATAAACATAAATACTCTTTCGTACTAGAAAAAAAAGAAAATTACAGCAGATAACAATTATAAGTATTTTGGAGGTTCAAGGGAAAATGTTCTCACTTTTACACACTGGTCTTGGGATTTTAATTGGGTACATTTCTTGAAAACAAATTGGCGACATGTATTAAAGCTGTAAAAACGTGCACAGCCTTTAACTAAATAGCTTCCACTTCTAAAAATGTATTATAAGAACATGCTTAAGAAAATTCACATAGATATATCAATTAACGCAGGACTTGGCACATAGTATATATTTGATAAATATTTTACACACACACACACACACACACACACACACACACACACACACCACATATACCTTTGTCAGTCAATCTGCAAGGTGCTGGGTATTCAGTAAGTCCTTGCCCTCAAAAAGTTACAATTTAGTGGTGGAGACATATTAAAAAATCATACAAACGTGTGGCGACTGTGGCAAGTGCTATGTAAGGGAGGTATGAGTGTGTTTAACAAGGGTATTTAACATTAAGAGATACACAATGGCTTTTCTCAGGAAGGGCCCTTTAAGCTGAAAGCTGAATGGTAAACGCATTTTAACCAGAAGAGGGGAGAAAGCAGGGTTAAATCAGGGAGGTAATAGGTGCAAAGATCCTGTGGTAGGAAGAGACATGATGAATACGAGGAACTGACAGGACATCATTGTAGCTAGAATGGCGAGAGAAGGGGGAATGTGGTCAATGAGGCAGGAAGGGGCAAAAGCACCAAAGTTGTCTCTTTTTTCAGGGTGTTGCTCTTTTTCTCAAACAACTAAGCTTTCAAAGCTTTAAAGAGTTTTAAATATAAGTAAATTTGCCTTTGGAAAAGATTGCTTCAACTGTATGTGAGAAAATAAATCACTGAATATTTGTTAATGAAGTTAGTTATAATTGTGTTCTTTACAGCATTTTTAAATCATAACGAAAAATGGAAAACAGCTTAAATGTACAACAGTAGGGGTTTATTTAAGTGAATTTTAGTGCATTCATATAATGAGATATTTTTAAAGTTGTTCAAAATTATAATACCGTAGAATTGTCTTTATTGGCATGAAGAATTGTCCCCAATACCCTAAATGAAGACTCTTACGACAATAAAATATCTTTGTTCTTACCTCAGACTGGCATGGCTCTCAGGACAAAACACAACTACTGACATAAAGTATTGGCCAAATGCAGGTCAGGATAGGAGGAAAGAATAAATTCAGCAGTTATTAAGCAAATTTGTCACTCTTTAAAGGGAACATAGAACAATAGCCTATATAACCCTGATGTACTCTCCGATCCGCACAGGAAGTTTTATTTTCTTTGCATCACGGAAAACTAAAGAGGCACAGAAAATTAGGGATCATCAATACAAGAAATCATTTGACTGAATAAATAAATGTGCAACTTTTTCCCAAGATAGTTACTTTCCTCCATAAAACTATTTTATCTTAGCTCCCTCAAGAAGAAAGGGGAAAATAAGAATGCAATAATATGACCTCAGAATAAATAAAGAAATAATGGAAGAATCTCAGAACAGAATGAGGCTTTGCTTTGAACTATGTAATCTTCTCGAGACTGCAAATTGTAGAATGAACAGGGGATAATTTATCTCATGAGTTTTCTCCCAATCAGGAGCAAAATACAACATGAGCCTTTCTCATGGATTTCAACATAACGAATCACGTACTTTGAAGCAATCTAGAAGAGAGATATATGAAAAATTCATAAAGAAATTATGTACGTAGTATGTTCAGCTCAATTTGTATTTCATACAAAATTTTGAAAGAAAAATCAGAATTATTTTGACGTAATAATTCACATTCTAGTTCATAGTGTATAAATGCAACTAATATAAATCACTGTCTGAATTCCTCTTGAATGTCATTTTGCTTAAATGTTTTCAATGTAGTAAACTTTCTGATACTTTTTTCCTAACAGAGGGCTGTTTTCCATTTTATCTTTCTTTTCTGTATCTTCATATTTCATAATATATTTCAGAGAGTCAAAATATGTTGCTGCTGATGTAACAGACTCTTTAGCAAAAATAAACTTTGACACAAACCCAAGCTTTGAGTTTAAGATTTGATTTGGATAGTAATATCAAAAGTAAAGCAATACTCTGGAGCATGCATGGATTGTTATAAGCTCAGTCTGTGGAGTAGAACAGACCTGAGTTTGAATCACAGCTTCAGCAATCGATAAGCAGTGCATTTTTGGACGATTTACTTAACTTCTCCAGACGTATTTTAGGTCATGTTACTGCTTTGTTTAAAACCCTTCAAAGGCTCCTTATTCCACTGAGAATAAAATTCAAAGTCTTTTAAATTGCTCATGGGTTTCACATGATCTGCTCCCTGATTATCTCTCTGACCTTCCCCCTCTTACTTCCTACCTACAGAGGTGTTGCTCAGGGGACCTCACACGTTTTCCAGCCTTCCCTTCTTTCCAATGCCTATCCAACCTATCCATATACAACGATGCACTGGTTCCTAAATATTTATTTAATTTCCCACTGACAACAAAAGAGAGCATCAGGTGTCTACAGACCCTAAAAATACATTTAAAAAAAACTCCATGCTGGGAGTATTCCCAACAGCATATTATGAACGAGGAGGAGTGTGTCTTCAGTACTCCTATCTCAACAGTGCCATTTCTCAGGCTGTTCAGCCTTGAGTTAATAATAAATTTGATCAATCATTTGAAAAAGTAAAAATGTCAGTGGGGCCTGTCTGGTATGCATCAGCTCAAATCAATTATTTAGCAGAAAAGGTAAAGTTGTAAATATACAGAAAATAACTTTTTGTTAAAACAATTAATTTTTTTTATTTTGATATCGCTAGCACTATTATAATGAGGAAGCTCATAAATCAGTGGTTGAAATAATGTTATTAAAAATAAAAGTAATCACAGCAGGTATCTTATAACCATGAAGGAAAAACCAGTATTTCCAGACACAGCATTCTTGACATTGTTGAAACCCCAAATCAATGCAGTAACTGCCTATCTGTAGACTATGTGAGAAAAATGAACTCCTATTTCTCTAAACCTTTATAAATCTTCTTTGCTGTTATATACATTCAAAATCATTCCTAGTTGATATAACTGATAATTCAATTGTATCAAAACACCAAAATCCATCACAATCAGTTCATGCTAGCATCTTCAGTGTTTATTCATTGGGTAGTTTGGATCATATCTGGCTTATAAATTAGTTTTTTTATTGTTGCACAATAACTAGAAAGATAAGGACTTTGTTGTTTTAAAGAAAGTTATACATTACTCAACACAGTTCTAGAGTGACAAACTCTGAAATGGAATGAACATTTGAAGAGTGAGTAGAACACTGGACCACTAAGTCGATGACCAGATTTTGAATCCTTGTTTTGTTTTTTTAAAGATTTTATTTATTTATTTTAGAGAGAGATGAGAGAGAGAGAGCACAATTGGGGGCAGGGGCAGAAGGAGAGGGAGAGAGAGAATCCTAAGCAGACTCTGGCTGACCACAGTGCCCGATGCAGGGCTCAATCCCAGGACCCTGAGATCATGACTTGAGCTGAAATAAAGAATCTGATGCTTAACCAACTGAACCACCCAGGTGCCCCGAATCCTTGTTTGATTGCAGGTTTGGGAATGTCAGCCCTAACAGCTATAGGCTATGTTCTTCATAAGGGGAATAAAGGACATACAAGGTGATCTGCTGGGGTATGAGAGGAAAATATAACTCCCATATTTTCCAAGTCACTATTTATAAATTTTTATTTTGTGTGTATGTTTTATAAGAAGCATACCATAGTAGTATATAAATATACATTGGAGCATATGCTCAAATGTTTTTACTGATAAGAATGTGTGATCTCAAAATTTTGAAGACAACTACACTTACAATTCTTTTATCTTTAAATTAAAGAAATCAGTGTTTTTTAGACACTACTTCATGGGGTCCTAGGGATTCTTTGAAAGTGGTCGGAATGAAGACGCCGACAATGGGAGGTTCACGGAAATCCAGTCTACCAGGCGCTGCCCTTCCAGCTCCTTTTTACATCTCTTTTGTACATTACACACCTGACTTTTATTTATTCAAGTTCAGATACTTAAACAAAGAGTTTGAAGGACACCTGACTGCATGATATCTAAGGTCTCAACAGGATCTAACCTTCTTTGATCATCTAGGGTCTGAGTTGCCCTCCATTCTGCAGGTAAAATAGTAACAAACATTAAACTCATACATAGAAAATTTTCACATTTGGGACTGTGTGTTATAGCCTCCAGGCTCATGATCTAATTAGTAATATGATGTATGAGTAATATGTATGAGAAGATTACCACCAATATATGTGCAAGTCAAGTGGTGGACACAATGTATAATAGTGGTTAAGCATAGGAACAGACCTCTTGAGGGTGGAATCATAGTGAAATATATTTTTAAGGGCTCCTTAGGATCATCCCATGTGAGTTTCTACCCCATGCCATCTTTCAATGAAACTTTTCATACCACCCTAAAATAGTTGCCTTCTATAGATCTTGACTGTAAAGTTGGCTAATGCAGCCATTTCAAAGCTTCATTTAAAATAAAAGAGCATAACTGGATTTTGGTAATACACATTTAAAGTAGTGAAGAACCTAAGGCCCTAAATGCCTGGACATTCTTTTTTTTTTTAATTTTTTCTTTCTTTCTTTCTTTTTTAAATTTTATTTTATTATATTATGTTAATCACCATACATTACATCATTAGTTTTTGATGTAGTGTTCCATGATTCATTGTTTGCGTGTAACACCCAGTGCTCCATTCAATATGTGCCCTCTTTAATACCCATCACCAGGTTAGCCCTTCCTCCACCCTCTCCCCTCTAGAACCCTCAGTTTCTCAGAGTCCATAGTCTCTCATGGTTCGTCTCCCCCTCCAGTTTCCCCCCCTTCATTTTTCCCTTCCTACTATCTTCTTCTTTTTTTAAATCATATAATGCATTATTTGTTTCAGAGGTATAGGTCTGTGATTCATCAGTCTTACACAATTCACAGCGCTCACCATAGCACATACCCTGGACATTCTTGATGAGAATCAGGTGTGGACCTGGTTGCCTCAGAAAGAAAGCTTGTCATCATAAGCTATTTCACTTGTTTACCAGTTTATCCTCAAGAAGCAAATACAGATGCAACATTTCTTGGATTATTTCTTCTCTACCCATTTCATTAGAATCAACCCAAGTAGTTTGTAAAATCTAAAAGAAAAAGCAGCTTGCAGTTGTCGGTATGGTCAAGATTTTCTGCCAAATTTTTGGCACGGATCATAAACAAACAAGTATAAGAGGACATAAACTGATAATATGAGTCATGACTATTACCAGAGGCAATTCTGAGTCTTTTCCAAAGTCTGTTAATCTGTTTAAGATTACAAAATCAGTAGGCACACATGCAAACTATTTTTCAGGCAATACCTCTTCACAAAGATTGTCCTGAAGAATTAAGAGGCAGAGATGGTATGGATGCACTTGTAATTGGAAATGACTCCCCATAGCAATGAACCTGACATTGTCCTTTAATGAAGGGTTGGGGTGCACAGCGAGAGAAAACACATTCTGCCTACGTCTGCACCCATTTGAGGGAGCATTGCTCCCTGAAGAGAATCTTTTGCACTTTTGCAACTAGGCTTGCCTAGCTTCTTATTTTCCTAAGATGTCCTTATCTTCCCTAACCTGAGTGATACGCATTTTTCTCCCCCTTTGGTTAGAAATTTGAATCCCAAAATCCAATGGTCAATGGGCAACTTTGTCTATAAAGCAACACGTCTTTCTTTCTATATCCTTTCATGTAAGGATATTTTTGTGCTCTCAATCACCCTTAATCCTTGAGTAAATAATTGCTAAAAATAATTATTTTCTCCAAAAAAAGGAGAGAATGAAAAAAAAATATTGCTTCTATCCTAAAATGTGCCATTAGAAGCTGAGGCCTTGTGTGTGCATGTGTGTGTGTGCATGTGTGTGTGTGTGTATGTGTGCATAGAAAACTCAAGCCCCAGAAGTGCTTTGCATTTAGACTCTGGATATTAGCAAAATATTCAAAGAAATAGAAACATATGGAATCCAAGACATCACACTCAAAAGTTGGAGGAAAGATGCTCACTCTGCAATTTTTGCATTTTAGAGATCACAATATTTGAAACCCTATCTTGGTATTTCCTTACTTTTTACCCTTTCGAGGGCCTTAAAAGATGTAAGAGCCCTGATACTTACCTTACTCTGAAAGCCTTGAAATATGGGTGCATTTGTTATATCTTAAATATGGAATGCCTGCTTTTCTACATTTTGATGCAGAAATACTATCTCTACCAGAGTCGACAAACCCACTAGAGAAATGATCACTGAGTTTGTTTTTAGGGTTTCCCCTTTCATGGATCCAGTCAAAAGAGGTAAGAGACCAAGTGCTGAAGCAAGGAAAGGACTTGGAGGCAGTGCCGGAGGGTTGGCATCGCTGATGACGACAGCCCCATCACTTGGCACTCCTGATTTCTTTATCTTCTAGGCAGGGTATAGTTTCTGCTCGTGCACGCAATTTATTAGTCTCTGAATGCCCATTACACTCTTTGAGTAGAGAAAATGGTAACCATCTCTTAGCTAAGGACCCCTTGTCCTCTCCCTTTATAGTGGGTGAGCTTTCATGGTGGTGCGAATGCGAGACGAGAGAGAGAGAGAGAGGGAGGCAGGAGGTTTTGCCTGTTTGAGTCACTCAGGCAGTCACTGCACCAGGACCAGTGCCGGCACCTATTGAGGGGAACCGTACCATTTGTCATCCCAACTGGGACACTTCTGTCTGAGAAAAATGCTAAACTGGCCAGAGCACTGAGTCCTCCCTGGCAAACTGGAGAGAGTCACATAATGGGCATTCATTAATTATTCATTGAATGAATGAATAAATGAGCAAGAATATAGCCCGTCATATACTTGTTCTGAGGGGTGCCATGGATAAGGGTCAGGGAGTCATTCAGGTTGTTTCCTATGGTGATCCAATGAACTGAAGTACTGAGATGATGAGCTCAGCTTTTCCTGAGGCCTGACCTTGAGACTGAAGAAAAGGATCCGTAGCCATTTAAACCATCAGACGCAAGTACAAGCTGTCTTAAGCATGTGGTAATTCAATACTTTCTCAAAGTAGAAACATTAGATTTATTTTCAAATAAACACTTACCTCATTTTATTTTTATAAATAGAAGAAAGTGAGATCAAAACAAAAACAAAAGAAAACGAAAGAAAAGGATGCTGGAGAAAAACAGGGTTTGGAATGGGAATATAAAGACCTGAGCTCTAGCCCTCATTCTTCATTCAACTTGCTCTGAAATAATGGGAAACTACTTAGATTTCTGTAATATCATACCTGTAAATTAATAAAATAAGGCACCTAATAATCTCAGAGTTTCCCAGCCCTATCTACCTCACAGGATTATTTTAATTAATTAATTAATTAGTTAATTAATTTTAAGACTTTATTTGAGAGAGAGAGAAAGAGAAAGCAAGCAGGGGGAGCAGCAGAGGGAGAAGGAAAAGCAGACTCCCTGATAAGGCAGGGAGACTGATGCAGGGCTCAATCCCAGGACCCTGAGATCATGACCTGAGCTGAAGGCAGACGCTTAACCAGGTGTCCTCACAGGGTTATTTTAAAGAAAGAGTGACAAATTCTAGGTCAAAAGTTTTCTTTTCCAAAAATAGAGCATTGATGAATGAAATTTTTTAAAAAGAGAGAACAAATGTTCATTTCAAATAAAGGTACACACTCTTTCAGACCAGAAATGGGACATAAATACAATAGGATAATCTAGAGCCCAAGGCTGAAGTGGCTTTCTGGGCCCAGAGTCCAGAAGCAAGAAGAGTGGTCAGGAATTGGCCCCTACAGGGCAAGGGAAACAAGGGCCCACCTTAAGCAGGGGCTGGACTCTGGCTCACTGCTTGTTGCCAAGGACTTAGTGCTGCTCTCCTCGTTTTAAAGGAAGCTGAAAATGTCTGCTACCAATGACTATGTTCATATGGGGTTCTGGTTTCAGGAGTACTGCAGGCCTAAGGCTGCGAAGGGAACAGGCCCAGCTTCCAAGCTGGAGCTAAGGCAAACTGCTGCTGATTCAGAGGCTGGATCTGCAAACTTTTAATGTCACTGTGTACGCTGAACTACCTTTCAAAACCACTGTCCTAGATTGGGGGTCCAGTGTGCTGCATGGAGGCAAGTGCAAGACCTACAAAGGACAGGCAGACGTAGGCAAAGAGGGGAACTGGCAGAGAGGAACAAATATAAGAATCCATCCGCATGAAAATTAATCTGCAAATGTGACTTTCAGAAGATGAAAAAAACCAATGCTAAAAATGACAAAGAATAAACAATTGGAAATTCATTCATTCATTCCATGTAGAACAGTCTGATAAAAACTTTAAAATAAATATGCTGTGAAGGGGGCGCCTGGGTGGCTCAGTGGATTAAGCATCTGCCTTCGGCTCAGGTCATGATCCTGGAGTCCCGCGATCGAGTCCCGCATCGGGCTCCCCGCTTGGCGGGGAGTCTGCCTCTCCCTCTGCCCCCCCCCCCGCTCATGCTCTCTCTCACTCATGCTCTCTCTCAAATCAGTAAATAAAATCTTTAAAAAAATATATGCTGGGGATTTCCAACGAAATGCAGGTATCCATTTTTCCTTTTAAAAAGAATGACAATTTATGAAACAAAACAGTGGAAAGGAACGATGAAACAAAAAATAGGTTTAAATTCTTGAAAATAAAAGGTATAGTTATTAAAATGAAAAATAAGGTAATAGATGGGATAAACTGAAGACTGGATATGGTCGTAATGGAAATGAGTAAACTGGAATACGGTACCACAGAGAGAGAGAGTTAAAGATAGAAAGATGTTAAGAGCAGTTAAGAAACATCATGGGTTTAATCAAAATGCTCCCATATTGATCCAATAAGAATTCCAGAACAGACTGGAGGAAATGGCAGAAAAATCACTGTTTGGAGAGGTAATTACTGACAACTTTCCAGAATTGAAATCATTCTCCAAATACAAGCAAAATAAAGAAAAAAAGTAAACCCACAGCTAGATACCTAATTATACCCCAGATCATCAATTATAAACAGATCATCTAAGAAACTGCCAGGGAAAAAATATATTTTTCTTACAAATAAATGACATTTAAACTAACAGCAACAATTTTTTTTTGTCAGCATTATTTGGCATCGATTCATGCCAGAAGTGAGTAGAATTATATCTTCTCTCAGAGAGGGAATATATCTGTCAACATAGAATTTTATTCCTAGCCAAATTCTTCTTCAAGGGCAAAGGAAAAGTGATATTTGCAAACATATAAAAATAAATACAGGCTATCACTCAAATGTTTATTAGAGGGTGCAATTCTGGTAAAATAAAAGTGCACAGGGAAGAAAGTGTTAGACATATGAAATGGTAATGAGCACTGACACTGACAAAATATGGCTGAAACTTATTAAATATGAACTGTTGATACAAACATTAAATCAATTTTGTCTGATTAAAAGATGGCAAAATTACAACTCCAGACAGCAATAACGTGATGGAAGTAGAGGTTGTTAAATGGCAATGTAAAGCATGTTAAAAGTCTCATCGTGGTGGGATGGATAGAAAACTATTTAAGAGTGAAACATATGCATCTTAATAATCTAAAAGTCATCCCTAAAAGAATAGAAATAAAAATCTATAGTTTCCCAATCAGTATAGAAAAAATAAATATATAGTATATAGTATATTATATCTGATATATTTATATATTTAATATTTATGTACATTTTAACGTGCATAAAAGGACAATAACAAGATGACACAAAATAAAAGGGCAGGAATAACTGTAAATGTGTGTCAGTAATCACTTTAAAGTTAAATCGGTAAAACTGTCCTACTGAAGAGATTATCAATTTGTAAAGAAAAAAAGAAAGTAAAACTAACTAAGTTGTGCTAACAAGGAACACTCTTAAAGCAAAACCACACAGGAAGGGTAGGTCTAAAGTGATGGGGAAAGATATGTCTTGTAAATTATTAACCACAAAGTCGTATAGCAATATTAATCTCAACCGAATAGAATTTAAGGAAAAGAGCATGAAGAGAAATAACAATTCCATACTGATAAAGAATAATGATCACAAACATATGCAAATAGCTTCAAAATCTATCAAGCAATAACTGACAAGTACAAAGAGAAATGGACTAATCTATACTCATAGTGGATTATTTTAGCACACTTAGCAGAAACTGATGGATCAAGCAAATTAGGAAAGATACGGAGACTCACGATTGTTAACATGGGCTATTGTGATAATCCCCAAACTGGTCTTCCTGCTTCCATTCTTGACTACTTTGTGGCAATTTTATATTATTCCACTTACCAGTTCTGTCTGATGTGTTATGCTAAACAAGAGGTAAAGTGTTCCCATTGTTCTATGTTTTCTTCTTTCAAAATATTCTTATCATTTAGATTTTCCCTTGCAACTCTAAAATTTGCCCTTCAAGTACTAAAAATTAGACATCTTGTTATAAACTTGGAGAAATGCCTTAAATTTAGAGATTAATTTGTGGAGAATTAACATCTTCTACACCACTGACTCCTTTCATCCAGGAAGAGTATACTTCTGCATATATTTGGGTCCACTTTAACATCCTCAACAAAGTTGTATAATTGTCTCCATATCATAATTGTGCTTTCTAGAAGAAGAGCATTTGATATAAAAGCTGCTAGTAGTTAAAAGTATAATATGGCAGTCTACTTTACCGTGTTGCTTTGACTAATAATGCTCTGAATGGGTTCATCCAGCTTTTTTCAGGTAGGTACACTATGAAGTTATCCTTATGACAGTCAGTCTTCCGTTCATTATCATTCATTTAATCATTTAATTAATGTTTTTTGGGGACAGGATTCACACTCTGACTGAGCCCTGGGGTGTAAAGAAACATAAACTATGGTTTCCACCCGCAAGAGGCTTATAATCCTAGAGTAAGGAAAAAGAAGAAATTAATAGATCCAAAAAGTAAACAAGAAAATATAAGAAAAAGATACCCAAGGAAGGAGAGGAAGAGAAAAAGAGGGGGAAAAAAGAAAAGAAAACCACAGACTACATGTTATGGGTCCAAAAGTAAGCCTTAGATTCCTTTCTCAGTCTACACCAATGCAATGTAATACATAATTCATTTAAAGCTACACAATAACTGAAATATATAGATAAAATAATTCTGTTAGCAAGTGCATACTTAAAAATACAGTGAGAGGGCGCCTGGGTGGCTCAGATGGTTAAGCGTCTGCCTGTGGCTCAGGTCATGATCCCAGGGTCCTGGGATCGAGTCCCGCATCGGGCTCCCTGCTCAGCAGGGAGCCTGCTTCTCCCTCTCTCTCTCTCTCTCTCTCTCTGTCTCTCATGAATAAATAAATAAAATCTTTAAAAAAAATACAGTGAGAAACTGAGGAAGAGCAAATTCAGAATCTTATCTTTAAACTAAAGGACACTATCATGTTTTGCCACTTAATACCTTTTTTTTCAGGTATCTGAACTGTTTATTTTTAGCTTAACATAGTTGATTGTGGATTTTTTTTTTGGCTAGTTCACTGGCTTACCTTTTAAAATTTGAGTATCTAGCCGGCATCTGATTGACTGGGATGATTATCATCCTCCCCAAAATGAAACTATTTGTTGACATTTTAAAATGGCTTATTACTAAGATGCTGCCAAGGACTTTTAAAAATCAACTTCTGCAAAGAGCAGCTCGAAGTAGGTGAACAAAAATAATTTACGTTACTCAAAAAGATATTTTTCGTTTAACACCTAGGGTAAACTAATTGAAAATCTAAAATTATACTGCTTTCCTATAGAGTATGAAAAAGGATTATAACATGAAAAACATCTCTTAAATCTAAATACTCCCTACCTTTCTTACTCCTACCGCCACTGTCCTCTCTTGCTATCAGGTGATATTTAGGTCTGTGTTAATGGATTAAGGTCCATTGATCTCAGCTGGAAAATATGAGTCACCGTTGCTGATCACTGTGGGCTGTTGCCAAAGCCGCCTTCTTTGTTAGCGAAGTATGATTCTATTGAAGTCTGTCCCAAATAATCATCTGTATAAACAATGATATGTGGTTTTAAACTTGAAGCACATTTTCTAACCAGCTGAACTAACTATTTTATGTAACTTTTACTTAAGAGCAATCCCACATGCTGTGATTTTTTTTTTAATGAAAAAAACTGTTTTCAAATGGAATATAGTGATTGTTTATTTGATCAGATGCTGGTTGCTCATCACAGGGACAACAATTTTTACCCAAGATTCATCACCACAGTCAACAATCCATCTTAATGGGATCCTTTTGACTTGTTTTGGATGAGCATTTAAATCAGAACAGTAATTCCCTCCTTCATTTAACAGACCTTTACTGAGCATGTATTGTAAACCAAGCACCTCAAGGGGTTCTTAGGATTAAAAAATAAAAACAAAAGTTGTGATTCCTGCCTTATATAGAATATCTCTGAGTAGTGACCTGAGTGCTAATAGAGTTTAATACAAAGCGCATTTTTGAAAGATTAGAATTTGGGAGGATATACAGAGAGAAACAGGAAGCTGTTGGTGAAATGTTTAAGGTGATTTTCCTAAGAGTGGGTCACACACTGAGTTTATGAAGCAGAGGTGTTAGGGTCAGATGAACTGAGTCTACCTCCTGGCTTCTCCACATTCCAGTATGACTTTGGCTATGCTATTTGACTCATCAGTAAAACCAGATTGATCATGTCTACCTCATCAGATTGTGTGAGAGTTAAATGTAATAATGAAGGGAAAGCAATTGGTGTAATGCCTGGCATAGTAAATGTTCCACAAATATTAGTGAAAATTATTACTGCTTCTGAGGGAGGGAACAGAATGTGTAAAGGAATAAAATACGTTGGTGGCAGCTCGGGGATCTAGTTGACTAAGTGGGGGGAGGTGAGGTTGGATCAGAGTGTAAAAAGCCATGTGTGTGTCCCGATGTGAAGCTGCTCCATCCATCAACCCTGGAACTGCCTTGTGGCTTCATACCTTATGTCAGGTAGTGTCCATGTTGTTTAAGACAGCTTTAGATTGTTTTATTACGTATAAAGTATTCCAACAGATTTACCGCCACTTGTGACATGTGACACTTCCCTTTATCGGGAGCAAGAGGGGACCAAAGGCAGAAAAAATGGTTAGGTCCTAAAGTGACTCTGCAGGACCAGGGTAGTGGGAGGAGTAGAATCCCCTCTGCAGGGACATTTTTTTTTTTTTCTCATTATTGTTTCCAGAGAAAAAGAATGAAAGACTTAATTCAGGCAGTGTATCTCACAGAGGTTGGTCAATGAAACGACACTTTTGCCTCTGTGGAGCTTCCCCTCTAGAAATAAACAAATATATAAGATAATATTTAATTACAAATGGTGTTAAGCACCACAAAGGAAGCAAATAGGGGGTAGACAGTGGAGCTACTTTACATAAAGTATTTATGAATGGCCTTCTAGAAACAAGGATATTTAATCTGAACCCTAAAGTCAGTCATGGGGAAAAATGGTGGGAGCAACATCCTAGCCAGCAGAATGACATCCATAAGGACCCTTCTAGAACTGAATGGAGACAAGTATGGCTGGAACATTGTGGATGAGAGGAAGAGAAGCACAAAATCACGGAGAAGAGGTATGCAAGGGCCAGATTACATACTGTTTGCAACTTATTTTCTGCATTTTACAAATTGTTTTTCAATTTGAAAAGATTCCTATTTTAATTAGAACACACACACACACACACACACACCTATACATGCATGTCTTCTTTAAAACCACTCTCTTATTTCCTAAGTATTTCATAAAAATAATCAGGACAGACCTCTGAAAATTCAAGCCACCTAAATTCCCCTTTTGGTCTTATTTCCTTGTAATTCCAAAACCTTCACTAAGAATTTTCATTATCAAAGATCCCCAAAAGAACCTAAAATTCTCTTCAATGAGCAATAAATTGATATGCCAAGTATTTTTTGGTATACTATCGTATTCTGAAAAACTAATCAAAAAATTCAGACTCAGAGAAAATTGTGTTACCTTGCTGTCTGAGGATCAGGCACTCAACTTCTTTCTGATTAGCGCATAGTTTGTTTTTTGAAGTTTCAAATCTCTAAGGCTTACATCTTAACTAAATGTGATTGACAGTGGTGTAAAACATAATATGTTTGCTTCAAAAACCTGACACTTTTTTTTTTTTTGAAGAATAGTCACAATTCCCCTCAGGGGAAAAAAATCTTTACTCAAAATTCTCTAATAGTTTTCTCCAAGAAATTTTAATATAATTCAGTTTTGAGAAACTAATTTTAAGATCAAGGGACTTCTTCCACTGTTCTCTCAATAAAATAATTCTCTATAACTTAACATGTATAAACTTATGTTTTGCTTTCTATATAGCTTAAAACCCTCGACAGTGCAAGAGCTTAAAGCAAAATAAAAATCTAAGTGCAAGTTGAATTCTATTCTCAATACTTAACTGTTACAAACTCTCGTTAGCTAATAACACAGCTCTTTTTGCAGTCTTGCTAACTCTGGCCTCACAGGTACTTTTTAAAGGCTACCGTCCATTTTATAATGTTCTTTAAAGTGAAGGGCTGAAAAGCTTTCTCAGCTCATCCTAGCTACTCTGAGCTCTGTAAAACCTTCCTTCCCAAGGGACAGACTTCTAAATTCCTCCCAATCTAGGTCAGGCTAGACCCATTATTCTCTGTCTGCCTACTGGCATTTATTTTTCTCCACAGAAAAGGGTCAGATGTTCTCCGACTCTGGTGTGTTTAGTGTTCATTTTAATTGTTAAACTAAATCTGTTGGAATAGCATAGAATAGATAATGGAATCCTGTCACCACAGAATGGAATCTGTCCGTAGCCGTCACTTGTAGGTGCTCCGCCCAGATCCCCTAGACACTCACCTTGCCTTCACCTACCCAAGGCTTCCTCCTTGCAACTCTCCCCTGGGGCCGTCTCCGGTGGCAGGAGCATGCGCAGCTGTGTTGGGATCAAAAGCGAAATCCCTGGGGGTTAATAGCTTCAGGGAGCAGCTGTCCGTGATAAGGTTTAAGAGTTGGTAGGTAAATACCCTAGCTTTCTTATTCTGGTAGAACAACTCAGAGATGTGTTCCATTCTGTCTGCCAGAGTTTGCCAGAGACTCAGAGCAGAAACGTGTTCATGAATACACCCTGGATTGCCCCTTTCCCTAACCTGTCCTACCTCCCTACAACCTCACAGGTGTTTTCTGGAATCACCTTCCAAACAAGCTGCTTACACTTAAATCCTTGCAATAAGGATAGCGTCTGGAGGAACCCAATGCAAGATAGTGCCTAAACATTTAAGAAAAGGAAAGGAAAGGAAGGAGAAAGTTAAAGAATAAATTAACAAATCACTTATTTTGGAGATATTCAGGTCAACAAAACAAATAACCTAATTCTTAGGCGCGCACACACATATTTTGGGCAAAATTATGAAAATAGATGCTGCTTTAAAAAATAACACATATGAAGAGAAACATTGTAATCTTTTGGCCTTTCTAGCTTTCAAGAATGGAGCTTAATGAAGAAAGTATACAGGCTTTGGAATCCAGCTGACCCCTGCCTCCTTCACCAGCTGTGTGGCCTGGAGCCTGCTCGCGGGTAAAAGGGAGACAGTGTGAAGAAAAGTGCAGGGTCAGCTAGGCTACACTGATAGGATGCAATAATCATCATTTCCCTTTCCTTCAGCCTAATTTGTTATATTTGTGCCTGGACTAGACTGTTTTTTGGAACTTGATAGGTCTAAACCAAAAACTGGATAAATGGCTAAACTAGCAGCCCTTCAGAGATGACATTGTACTCAAGATATTCTCAGAAAGATTAGGATTACATCACAGTTTCTTAGAATTTTTTTCTTAATAGTTGGAAGTCATAGAAATTTACTGAATTTGTCAGAAATTGAAAATATCCTTAATGACTCTTTTAGTCACCTTCAGTAATGACTAGAAGAAAATATTATGAGATATTCTCTAAAGATTCCATATGCTTTTCTTATAGCTCCCATGTGTGTGACATTTGTTATTCTCAAAATTAATTATTTTTTTTTTAAGATTTTATTTATTTATCTGACAGAGACACAGCGAGGGAAGGAACACAAGCAGGGGGAGTGGGAGAGGGAGAAGCAGGCTTCCCGCGGAGCAGGGAGCCCGATGTGGGGCTTGATCCCAGGACCCTGGGATCATGACCTGAGCCAAAGGCAGACGTTTAACGACTGAGCCACCCCGCCACCCCTCAAAATTAATTATTTTTAAAATGCAAACTAAAAACTTCATTTGAAAGAGTAGGTGATAAAAAAAAATATTCTGCTTTTCCAGCACCATTTGCTGAGAAGAAAGAGTGTTAGCTACTAGTATTTGGTTGTAATGAGAAACCTTCCCTCTATTCCAAAGTTTGGGTAAAGACCTGATGATACTAAAATCACATACTTTTAAAAATTAATAATTAAGTCAGCAAATATTGACTGATTGCATCTTAGGAATGAGAGATGTGTGCTAAATGCTATAGAACACTACACTTTTTTTTTTTTTTTTTTATCGCTCTTTGTTGGTTACTCTACAGGTTGGCCAAGGCGGGGTGGATATCAGAGACAGAAAGGTCTTGTTGCTCCTGTTTTATTACAAGTAAGGCAAGTCAGACTCATAGCCAGGGAGTGACTTTTCCAAGATCTCAAAGCTTAACAGTGGCAGAACTGGAAACTTGGGTCTTCAATGTAACACATTTTCTTCAGCAATGCTACTTTGTTAAGTTTTTAATTCAGCATATCAGACTATACTTATGAAAAAAAAATGATCCCTTTTAAAACCTAACAAATTTCTTTGTGGACTGTTCTGACTGAAATGAAGTGAGAAATCAAAATGTTAGAGAGCTGATTTTTCAGTATCTGATGACAACAGCTAGTTTTTTCCCATGGATATTAAAAACACTGGCTTTAGGATGAAATGACAGGAGGTGGGAGGGCTGGGGGAGTTCAGTGACGTGCCCTCGCGGCAGCTCCTGGTCTTACACTCCCGGCACCTGGAGCCTGATTAGCTTTTGCCTAGAATAAGATTTCTTATCTCCCTGGTTTTGTCTGTGAAAACTCTGCAGTGTGAAAATGAACAAAATTTTTTAAATTACCGTAAACGACTCAAATATTTTTAGATGTCTCATATGGTCACCCAGGCCTCCAATCACATCCCCAAATATTGAATCTTAATACTGATTTTTTTTTTCTTACGTTTAAGAGTTTCATCTGCGTTTCGGCACCGAATTCACTGTTGAATTTTTTGCACATTCATCCCCAATGCTTCACCCAAGGAGGAAGGGAACAAGGTAAATTGTACATAACTGTTCCCTGTAAAGGAGGATAGGAAAAGGATCCTTGCCAAGGGCATCCGATTAGGGCTGCACCCTGTGCAGAGTGAGGGCACACTCAAGCCTTTCTTACCGAAGAGATCTGTCTGGCACTCGTCAGGCTGTGTTACTTGATCACAGCGGGATAAAAATGCACACCCAGGGCAAATCTGTAAACACCAGCTTAATCTGCATGGGAAGAGTCACTGTCATCTCCTTTGACAGAAAACGCCTCCAGGACACATTCCAGCAGTGACAGTCACCTCAGTGTCTTAAAAATCTTGTTAGATGTATCACAGCACTGTTAGAAATGTTAGAAAGCTGCACTGGGGGGAAAAGAATGAGTATCGGCTTCACAATTTTATTTCTTTGAAGGTAAATTTTACACTGCGACTAAAATAAAAATAACTTTATTACCCTAGAAGCTGTAGTGTCTTTGACATTATTAAATGACAGCCTCATTTTAATGCACTATTAAAGCGTCAAGCAATCTGACTACTCTGTATCTTAGCACCATCCATCTGATAGAGTAGGTTAGAGAGGATCATCCTAATATTCAGCTTAGTTTTTTACTAATGTGTGTCAGTGGAAAAAAACACAACATGATTTGGGGTAGTATTTATGGACAGACATGAGCAGACTTGTACAGACACCTGGAAAAAAAATGATCAGATAGTGGTAAAAACTAAATTGTACTAAGTAATGAAATATAATTAACCCACAAAGTATAATTTTCTCCAAGTCCTGGGAATGATGCATGTGAATCTTCATAATATTAAATTTAATGAGAGACAAATAATCATCCACTCCCCCCATGCACCCCTCCATGTCACACAGAATTCTAAAGAATCCTGACTTTTGAAGTCTTACTTCTTTGCAAAATGAAAATTCCCACCATTAGAGGCAGTTGGAGGTGGAGTAGACAAGAAACCCTCTGAGAATTTGATGAGTGCTATGAGCTTTCTCTTCAGGGGAAAAAAAAAAAAAATCACACATCGACTATTTCGTAACAGTTTCAGGGAATTCACCACCCCCCTAAAAATCCTCCTATCCCGAGTTAAGAACCTCTAATGTAGACACTGAAGTGAATGATTGGTTCTGAATGTGGTCAAAGCACTATGGAGGGATGGGCAATTCCCAAAGTCATTTTGAGCTGTCATCACAGCTGGAAAATGTGGACTTTAAATTTTCTCTTAATGCCCTGCCTGAGTTCACCTGAGAATTACTTAACTTTAGGCTCTACTTTCATTTAATTCAACATCCTGGCTAATTCTTGAGTAAACATATGTTTGGCTATACATATATGAAAAGGAACATATTGAAAACATTAAGTGTTTAAAAAATGGTCTACATTAGTTACTTCCATATATGTTCATTTGAAAAAGGTGAAGCATCAAGAAAACTAGTTACCAGGAGCCTTATTTATCCAAGATGAATACCTAGAGGTATTCCTTAGTATTAGTGTCAGCGTTTGCAAGAAAAAATTATCCCATTAAAATAGCCCTCATGAATAATTCAGAAAGTTCAATTTAATGGAGAAAGGGGGAGACAGAAACAGGTTATCAAATTTGTTGGAAACCCGTGTTGCTGCACAGCATTTTTTTATGAGCAGTCATAATGTAGGTTATTCTTTGTTCTGTATCCACATGAAGAAGTAGATCTCAACATTTACATTTTTTTACCTTTAGTTTTCTGTTTGTAGCATCCATAAACACACTTTTCCAAATAATATTTTCTGAAGAATATGTTCTGAACTCTGGATTCCCGATTCTTTTTCTTCTTCTTCTTCTTTCTTTTTCTTTTTTTTTTTTTTTTGGTTGTTGATTGGTACTGTTTGCCAATGTTGAAAGAGTAACAGACTTAAAGGAAATAGACAAGGGATGGCAAACTTTCTGTATGAAAAAGACCATCACTAAGGTGATTATAGTGGACACTGGTTGTTTACCTGCTGTGTTTTTGGCCAGGTACAGTCCAAAAAAACAAAAACAAAAACAAACCAAAAAACAAACCAAAACACTAGAAACCACTCTAGCAATTCCTTGAAGGAATAGAGAGAACTGAGCTTATATGACATTTGTAAGAACGTGGGGGGGGGGGTGTTGCCAGAAGGGAGACAGATGCATTAAGGAGAAAGGAGGATTAGCAATAGAATTGAGTAGTTCACAAAGCATGAAGAGTCTCTTCTTTATGAAATTTCAGGGACCACTTCTCCTCATGTAGAGAAGCCTTATAAATATAGAATGTCTCAGATTTGAAACATAACAACCAAAGGTTTTTGAGTTTTAACTATTAATCAATAAGTACCTTTCCTATTGTGTGAATAGCATATTATTTACTACAGAAAAAAAAGATATGTCATATGTTCCCTGCTTTTCTGTTTTTCTGTGCCTCCTATATATCATATTAATTAATTTACATATATTTTGTAAAGATAAAGCTGCAAATGTTAGTAATTATGAACCAAAGAGCCACAAAGTTGTATAGTGCTGATACTTCCAATACCTCCTCTTTTTTCTTCTCATCCTCCTCAACATCATCACAACAGAGACAACAAGACTTAAGGGCGGGAGGAAATTGTGTAAACTGAAGTGGCAGAAAAATCTTTGTGGGAAAGATGGTACTTCGCTCAGCCTGTGCAGGGAGTTTCTCGAGGCTGGTGGGCGGGGGTAGATATGGGAACTGTGGGAATGGCAGTTCTTAATAGGGCCAGGAATGAGAAGGGTTGCAGGTGCAAGTCGGGTTCCTAGGAAGCAGAATCTGAGAAGGAGATTCACGTAGTGAAGGCTTTCCAAAGGATGCTTTTGGAATCAGCATTAGAGAAGAGAACAGAAGGAAGCAAGCATGGGCAGAAGGAGAAGTGGGCAGAGGCTGAGAGGTAACAAAGTCTCAGTGTGGAAGCCTCAGCCTACCAGAGGAGCCCTGCAGGTGGAACAGCCTTTTAGACCTGTCCCAGTTTGGGGCTAGGAGGTCAGGCCTTTACAACCCTACTTCCATTATTGGGTGTAGGTTGCCCTGGGAGGGGGGCATGGCTTTGGGTAAGTTTTCTCTGTTCAACTGTGGTAAACCCTGAAGGGGGCTGAGATCTAAGGGCTATCTGCTAGCAACACTCACAGTACCTAGGAGAATAAGTCCTAGATTCCCAAAGAGAATCACAGGGAAAATGGGATGGACAAGTATTAAAACAGTTCAGGTAGCAAAAACAGTACATGAGGGCAACTCAGCAGTAAGAAAGAGTGGCACAATGAATAGAAAAACCTGCATGTAAGCAAGGTATTTGTAATATGTAGGGCAAGGATAGTTGAACCAAATTATGAAAGGGCATTAAAAGCAAGGCTGAGGTTTCCCATGTAACATAGTAATACACAGGAGGCTCTTCTTTTTTTTTAAATATTTTATTTATTTATTTGAGAGACAGAATGTGCAGTGGGGAGGGGTAGAAGGGGAGAGAGAGAAGCAGACTCCCCACTGAGCAGGAAGCCCATGTGGGGCTCAATCCCAGGATCCAGAGATCATGACCTGAGCCGAAGGCAGATTGCTTAACGGACTGAGCCACCCAGCCACCCCACAGGAGGCTCTTCTATCTGACTTTGAAAGGAAAAGAAAATGCATAAGTAGAATAAATCCTCCAATGTGTGTTGTCAATGAAGCAGAAAGGGAATCTTGAGTCAAATAGGATGTGGAAGAAATTGATAATCACCTCTTCAATATTGTGTGTCTTTTTCTTTGGTGAGTGATCCTCTTTACCCATGTAGGCTTTTCATGAAGAGAAAGGACATCAGTGCGATATAAGTCAGGTAGCGTTTTAGGGAAAGCTCTTTTAAGTGTGACTCTTTTGCCCCCTCCCCCCTCTTCCCGACTGAAGCTCAGAAATGATGGCTAGAGCTCCAGAACCCATCTTAATCCACGAGGAAAACACCAGGAAGAATTGCAAAGACCTCAGCTTGCACACTCTTGAGCCACTGAAATAATGCCATCTGTCCTTTTCTTCTAGATTTTTCATTACATGAAAAAATCCTTATGTGTTTAAGTCACCGTAGTTGGATCTCTTATACCCTACAACCAAATGCAGTTCCTACAGATGACCAAAGGTTTGGCAATAGACAGGCTTGCTATTAATCTATGGCAGTGGGAGAGAGTTAAAAAAAAAAGAGTTAAAAAATTACCTATTATCTATCTATCTATCTATCTATCTATCTATCTATCTATCTATCTATCATCTATCCATCTATCTTTGCCCTCAAAGGGGCTACTATTGAGTTAGGAAGATAAGACTTTTACCTTGAAAGAATGATTAATATAATGTATAATGATAATGAAGAACCTATTTAATTTCATACTACTAAAGATACATCACATAGGAGTTGAAAGGAGAGGAAAACTAGTGGGAACTTGGTCGCCCGAGAAGGCTTCACTATCAAGGGAAGACATGAATTCAGCCATGAAGAATGAATATATTTGCATAGGAAAAGGAGATGGCAGGCGGTTTTGAGTAAAACCATCACATTGAAGATGGCATGCCTTATGGAATAGAATCAGAAATATAGTAGGTTGTTTAATAGAGTAACAGAGAATGGTGGGAAGCTGGCAAGTCACACAGGGAAGGGTGGATTTAATGTGAGAGAAGGTAGGGAGCCACTGAAAGTGAATGCAGTGCATGTGACTTTGAAGAGCCTGGGTACAGCCTGGAATGAATTTGAGAGAAGCCTGGACATGAAGAGATCAGCCAAGAGATAACAACCCAGTCACCCAGAGGCCAAATGCTAAGAGGTTGAATCATATTGCGCCCGTGAGAAGGAATGGGAAGGCATGGATCCAAAAGATATTTCCATCTTTCACCTAGTGGGTATTTTTTACCCTCATCCTTAAAAAAAAGACACAAGACAGGAACCAGTTGTGACCAACACCGTAGTGCACACTCATTACTGCTCTGGCCAAAAGGCTGTCATAACTTTCCACTGGCCTTAGGGATAGAGGAAGCCTTCATTGAGAAAACCCTTCTTGAGGATGGTGTGTTTTTCTAACTGCTTAAATATTCTTTAGGCCCATCAATAAGATTTTATAGGTTTATTGATATAAAATTATAATTTTCCTGTTAAATGTGCTGTCATTTTTGTTGTTCTGATTTTTATCACATTGTGGTTAAGAGTGGGCTCCAGAATTGGACCACTTGGATTTTTGAGTCCTGTCTTTTCTGATGCCCAATTCTATGACCTTGCACAAAGCTTAAGCTCTGCATGCCTTAGTTTCCTTGCATATAAAATGAGAATGACACTTTGTTCATTTGAGGGTTAAATGCCTACTTTAATGCATATAAGGAATTTAGAATGCCCTGCTATATAGTGGTCAATAAATGTTAGTATTATTATTATTATTTTGAAGTTAGCTGGTTTCTATCTGGTTCAATGGGTAAGTAATGTGTTCCTTAATGAGTAATGCTATTATGACATGCTCTCTATTGGGGAGAAATAATTATTTGTAATAAGAAAAGGAAAATGAAAGAAACCCTACCTCAAGTCTTTAATACAGCTGTTTCCTCCAAAAATTCCATTTTTTTTTTCTAGTTTCTGGGCCTCAGGCCCTCAGCGTCCTCTCTGTATCTTCACTTCTGTTCTCATTGTCACCAGTGTGGTGTTCAGGTTACTCAGCTTGGAAACAGGGAACCATGGAAAGGGGATCTCTCCCAACGTTCCCCCAATCTGTCGTCAAGTTATCTGTCTTTTCTCAATCTTGATTTACCTTCTGTAAAATGTGGGTCCAAATATGTGCTGAACTCATCCCACTTATTCAAGAAATTCAGAGGAACAGATATATTTGAAAGTGCTTTATACACACTAACTACTGTTCAAAGGGACTTTATTTTCATGGGTAACGCCGTATTATCCACTGTCTACCCTTCACATCCAGCAGAGTTAATGGACGATTAAATCACTTTCATTTTAAGAGTTTGTCTACTAAAGCCGACCCCAGGGGGGGAAACGGGAAATGGGTGGTGTGTGTGCTGGAGAGCTTGCCCTCTGAATTCCCTCACTTTTCGGCTCCTGATGCCACTTCTTGGTAGCCTGCCTCTATCCTTCCATTTGTGTTGCTTCTCCAGCATCGGGGGGCTTTCCATAAAAATCAGACCCCCAAGAAAATTTTCCATGTGATTCTCAGAGAAATTAAATCCCTCCCTCAAGTAACTGGACCGAGATTTCCAGCCATTCTGGAACACGTTGTGCCAGTATTCCATTTCAAGCGAGATCAAAGACTTCAGATCAGAACGTATACTGGGCCTCTGACAATGCCTGAGGTCTTCTCCCTGGCTAGTAGTCTAGAGGCCAGTTAGTTTCATGGAGTTGCTAATCCCTGTCACGTTTAGCCCTCTAGCTCTAAAGTCAACATTCTGCTGCCATTTTCCCAGCACTGTGTTACTGTGTGCTCCCGGACCTGATTGCCCCATTCTTCTGAGCCCTGTGAGATCCCAAATCCACTGTAAACAGCTCCTCTCCTTCCTGAGACGTTCCCTTCATTTCTAACCTTGCGTCAATTTTGCTTCTCTCCACAGCACACTTCTGCCCCGACTTCCTTTGTGAGTGGACAACTGAGGTTGGTTTACTTCTACCTGGGTAGACTTCTACTGGCTTCAATTATGAGGACAACAGTGCATGACAGGAGGGCTCACACGCCACTTGTCAGCTGGTATGAATGTGGTAGTGGCTTTGTCTTTGCCTCTTACAAACACCAACATTCAAATACATCCCTAGACAAGATGAAAAACAGGTAATGATAAAAATATGGGAAAGGGAACTGCATTAGCAAAGTTTGAAGTTTCCAGACCAAATGTCTACAAAAAATCTGTACATCAGTATATCCTAAGGTATTATCCTATACAAATACTTGAGAAAGTCTTTACTCATGCATTGTCTCATTTAGAAACTTAAAACTGCCAGGGGGAAGGACAGCTCTTCGTTATTGTTATTTTTTTAAAGAGGAAATTGTAACTCCAAGTGGCAAGTGACATCCTTGAGGTTACCTGGTAAGTGAGGAATAACTCCCTATTAGACATTTGTTGTCTAAAACTTGTTCCAAACCTTTCTATGTAGCTCCAGGATTTCCCAGTTAAAACATTAATTTTGATAATTCGTTATGTCATAGGAATATGGGGCTTTTTAAAAAAATGCGTGTAATTTTATCATGTAATTAATTCATTATTTGTACTTGAAGAACATGGCCTTGCCTCAACTCACTCTCTAATCTTACACTTAAATAAAATGACCCTGTAAGAATGGTTTTCTGTACAGCAGAGCCCTCGGAGCTGTCAAGCTCAGATGCTCGTTTCCCGCTTAATGGAGAGGGCTTGCATGGGTGAAATGGTTTTATCCGAACCTAAACCCTTGCCATCAATAAGCGACTGGCCTGAAGGCATGAAGTGACAGAGTAATACTTTCACAATTAATTTCCTTAACTGGCGTGGCTGGTCTTTGGAGACTGGTCTCCTCTATAGAACATTGCTTCAGAAGGAAAAGTGAACATTTTTCAGCATACAATTGTCGCTACGTTTCTTTAATCCCATGGGGTGAAGTAAATCTGTGTAAGCTTTGCAGTTCTGTGGCTGATTGAAGGCAGCTTCAGAGAAGTCTATTCTTCACCAAATCTAAAGAAAATTTTTTAAAAATTAAAAAAAAATTTTTTTTTATAAAGTAGCAGCCAAATCACCTGTCAGGAGTAGATAAGACTAAGAAAATTTCCATTTTTTTTGAGGACCTAAATACAATATTCCATCTTAATCTTCACAGTAGCCCTTTGAAGCTGGCTATTATACTTCTTATTTTTTTACATTAAAAAGTTGAGGCTCAAGAATTAAGTCACTTAAATAAGGCCATAGAAATAAAAAGTGACAGAATTCTGTTAAACTCTGAATGCCAGGTTTCCCCCCACCTTGCTGCATAGTTTCACAGAAACTACACAGGGGCATCTTCTCTTGGACCTATCATGGACTCATTTTCTTTGAGTACTATGAAACCAATCCAAATTCCTAATTTTAAACAGGTTTACAATTGAAAACATTATTGCAGACCAGTCATTGTTTTTCATGTGCATTAAAAGGCTGATCTATCCTGTCAATGAGGAGTGTGCACTTTTCTTTCTGCCTTTTTTTTTTTTTTTTTGCTTATCTCTTTTTTAGAAGGCACTCTATAAACAACACTCTGATTTAGAAAAGAAAGTCTACCTTGAATTTATACTTGGTACCAATTTATGTTGTAACATTACTGACAGTGTCACTTAATTTGCCTAGTTGCCTATGGTCTAAATGTAGGTAATTTACAAACCTTTAACAATTTTCAGCTTTGCTAAATGGTACAGAGAACTGCAATTACATTTAAAATGCACTGGCGCTCTATATGTCAGTAAAAAGCACCTACAAAGACATAATTACAATGTAATTGCCCACAAGTTCATGAAGTAAACATACATTATTAGAAGGCACTCATCTGTTCGATTTAAGTAACATTACCGGTAACATATTGCATAAATAGGGAGCCATTTTGTGACTAGTTACTGTAATAACAGGAGTTTAAATTAAAATGTGGTGCCTAAGTATATGTATTCTTAAGATCATTTCAGATATGTTATTCAATACCCAGTGGCTTGATTTTAACCTGTAAAAAGTGCATTTTAAATATTATATTCATTTTAAGGCATTATTTACAATCAATGTATAGGGTCAGATCTGATTGAAAACTGGCGTTACAGAAAAAGCTTTCAAAAAGTTTTAACCCTGAGAAGAAATACACAGATTCATATTTGCCATACATTTAGAAATATGATGCACATATAAGAGGATGGCCAATTAAGATCTAATGCTGTACAGAACATACAGATCAGTAGCTTGGAATCGTTAAAATAATTCGGCTCTGCATTATTATACATGTATCAGCCCCAGGCTTCATATTTTCATCTATCACATCAAATATGCATTACATATGCCAAAGGATCTGAGTTGCACATTTTGGAGGACAAGGCTAACATGTACAGAGGTCTTAGAAATCAGCTTTGTCTCAAAACCCTTCTATGACTCCCCTAAAATGACGGGCTTGTCTTTGAAATACCGTGAGGAAGTAAAGGGTAGAAGTGGGGGACAGGAGAAAAAGGGAACCACAAACCTGAAGCTGATATCAGCAAAATATATTGGTAGTAATTATATTTGTAGTATAAGACCTTTTGTCCTGAAGCCTCTCAAAGTACTTAGCAAACTCTGTCTCAATAACATTTTTTTTTTTAGTTTAAATGCATTTTATTTTTAGACAACCTACATGACATGTTTTTTTCTTAAAAACAATGCCTCCACTCCAAATAAATCAGAGTCAAAACAAATGAAGAGCTCAAGATGCCTTCAGTCCCATCTAAGTACGGGTGTCGTGTGGATGAAGAGGAGCAGCCCGTTATGGCAACAGGTGACACATCCAAAGTCATGGCCGAATTCGTTAACATTTCTCCATTTCTAAACCATCCTTAAAGAAAATCATATATGGGGTCACACCATCCTCACGGTAGTCCAGCAGAGCAACCATGCCATCTGGATTCATGTTTTCACCAATAAAGAACTGGTAGTTTTTGAAATTAGCAAGGATGTGCTTGATTTGTTCTGCAGCCCCTGTCATAAAGGGCTTTACTCTTTCTGGCCTCTGTTCTTCAAGTTTGCCTTTGATTGATTTCATGTAATCTTTGATGTACTTCTTGTAGGCTTCTTTTGTGAAGCTGGTTTCCTGCAAGTGATGGTTCATGACAATATCAACACCAGTGATTACTGTGCTTTCGGTACCTTCGCCCTCTGGGCCTTCAGCGGAAGCATTTCCACCAATGAGCGGGTCATCAATGTTACCCACTGTCCTACTGACCATCTTCCCCTACACCTCCAGGCACGGACCGTCCGCGATCTCCCGGATCTTGTAGATGTCAGAGAACATCTCATCATGGCTGATGAGGTCCCGGTAGATGATCATGACGACGGCTGGAGAGAGACGACGGCGGCACTACCTTAGCAGAAGCCAGGAGCTCTGAGCGAGCGCGGTGCAGCCGGAGCGGCGCTCGGGAGGAGGGGGGAGCGGGCGGAAAAGCTCAATAACATTTTTGACACACATCTAGTCCTAGGTTCAAGAACAAGAAGAAAAGAGCAAAGGAAAGACAATGCCTTATCCAGTTGCCCAGGACAGTCAGATTTTAGTCAGAACAGAAGAAAACAAAGTAAACCTTTGGCAAGATGTTCCATGAGTGCCTCCTAAGTAAGTGGGGTCTGTAGTATTGCAAGATAAAATCTTATTTCTTGCTAACTCTCCTCCATCCTCATTTTCCCAAAAGATAGAGTCAATACCTGCAAAATAGCATTAATCATTAGAGGAACTCTCCTGGTTTAGGCTAATTAGAGAAAAATAAGCAGGTTACTTCTATGTAGACACATTTTTTTTTTTTTTGCAGTGTCTACCTGCTTGTTTTTATCGATATATTGAGGATTTAGGCACAATAGTTGAGTCTTTTAACCTTTGTATGAATTTGAATATAATTACTGCCTTACCAATTACAGTTGAGACCTGTAGATTTGAGCCAATATTCTTGTCAGCTTTGCACAGGGCAAGAGTCCTTCTCATTTTCAACAATATTTGATGAAAGTAAATTTGAATTAGTAGAAATGGAAAGGAAGTTTAGAAAGACAAATTCCTGCAAAGAATACAATAAAATAGTCTTTCTTGAATTTATCGTTGAGAAATCATTAAACTCATCTCCTGGTCCAAAGTAGTGATGGAAACTTTGAGAGCTTTCTCTCTATTAGAAAGAATGTGGACAAAGCCAGCATTAAAAGTACTGCTTTCAACAGGTATTTTTCTAGTTTTTCAGTATACTTTGGTTTAAATCAAAATTTGAACATTGAGTAACTTCTATAATCCTCCATTTCCTGTCATGTTTCTCCAGCACACTTTCAGGTGTCTGCCTTCACCTAGAACCAATCCTTTTTAAAGATTCATTTCCAGTTGCTACATCACATCTTACACGTGGAGAACAGTGAAACAGTGAGTAGGCCATGACACCCTATCTAGATCAAGTCCTCCATGATTTTTCTGACTTCTGACTAGCCACCTGGATCCTGCCCAGGCAGAGTCATGATAAGTACCTAGCAGATAGCTGGAATATGGCTTCTATCTTGGTCCAGGCTACTTGGGTAGTTCAAATCATAGCTAAATTAGTAAATACAACTCTATTATAATCCCATTAGGCAGAGTTCATCTTTTGCTCATGCATTAGAGTTGTGCTTCTACGTGAGATACTTCTACTCTATCTTTTTACTGAAGAAGCTTGCCACCATTTTGTTTGATGCAGAAGCATGGTTCTTACAGGCAAGTATGCACTGGGGAAAGAGAAGGAAGGAGATAGATTTTTCAATCCCATAAAGCAATGAACACTTCCTTTTTTTTTTTTTTTTTTTTTGGTACTATAAGCATTACAGAGAAAGCTCACAGTAACTGCCTTTGTGGAATGATTTCCAGGCTTCTAGGAAGAACGTTTGTCTCTCTGAATATCTTGCATTTGTGCATGTATAAAATGTTTATTCTCATTTAATAAGACCTGAAATTCTACAGCCAGACATTACTTTGAACGTCTTAAGAAGTGATTGCTTTTAAAATACAAGTGATCATAATATATGTAAGACTTTAAGACTAATTAGGATCAGAGGGTTCAAAATTGAAGTTTTAACTCAAAAGCCAGTATGACATATTAAATTCTAAGGTGAGCCTGAGGAAAAAATGTCTTCATGAAGATTTACAAGGGAACACTTGCTTTGTGAATATAAGAGACGCATGAGAATTCTTCTTACTTTAAATGGACTACTGAGGAGAAAAAATATACAGTATTGTCTGGGTTCTGTTCAAAAGAAGAATCTAAGGATTGCAGCAGGAAGCTAAAGGCAAATTTGGATCCTAGAACCTGAAGAATAAATTGCAATGAACCACTCAGTATGCAGTAGCGTCCATCGGGAGCCAGAGGAATTTCACAAGAGTGGTACCATTGATAGGAGTCCCCAAGAACCCTTAAATTCCCACTGAGGACTGATTTTTACCATCTGTCAGACCCAGAAAGTAGAAAGCCACTCAGCCTAATAAAAGCCCTATCTCTCACCTTTCCTCCTTCTCTTTTTGAACTTGAAATGGCTTAACACAGCAGCTACCAAGTGAAGTAGAAGGTAAGTAGGAAAAAAGGGAGGAAATTGAACTGTAATCCTTTTATGATGTTGCAGGCAACCACTAACTAGCTTGTGGAAAGGGAAGGAAAAATTTAGCTTGGGAAGAAAATCGAAGTATTGATTATCTTCTACTGGACATTTTCTAATCACTGAACCAAGAATATATCTTAAAGAGAGCATAAAATTCATGGAATCTGCCCAAGTATCTATCCAGGGAGAGAAACATTTGTTTCAATGAAAATTTTTAAACTGATGGTGAGATAGGAAGATAAAGTTGTACTTTGATTATATCACAAATTGTATTTGTTCAACATATGTATTATAACAACTATCATTTTGTGTGAGTAGGTTTTCCCCAAACATCCCGAAATAGGGTAGTTGTAAGGTCGGTGGGGGGTGGGAAGTGGGAGTTGGGGAAAATTGGGGAAATATTAAAGAGAGGAAATAGCAAAGAGCATGTCATGGTCAGGAAAAGAAGGTGCAGGAAGAGCAAAATCAGCCAGGGGAAATGAGAGCGTTGGAAGAGCAACATTTCCAGTGAGTTTATTAAGGAAATAAACGAGTGAAAGTGTGAATGGGAAAAATAAGGGAAGTAAGTAACTTGTAATCCTGGTGAGCTATGTTGATTGAATTTTGAATGCTAAACCTTATTCCATAGGCTAACCCCATTTGCTAACACTTTTTTATACATTGTTGGATGCCATTTGCTAAAATTGTGTTGAGATTTTTAAAAAATCTATATTCATGAAAGATATTGGTATGAAGTTTTCTTATAATGTCTTTTTCTAATTTTAGTGTGAGAGTAATGTTGGCCTCATAGAATGAGTTAGGAAATATTCCCTGATCTTCAATTTTCTAGGAGAGTTTATGTAAAAGTCTTCTATTAAATGCTTGGTAGAATTTTCCAAGGAAGCCACCTGGAGTTGTCTTTGTGGAAAGATTGTTAATGCTAAATTCAATTTCTTTAGTTATTTTAATAGAGATAAGGTATCAGGTTATCCACTTTCTGTGTGATCTTTGGTAGTTTATCACTTTCAAGGAATATATTCATTTAATCTGGATTGTCAAGTTTTTTTTTTGACAGAAGTTGTTCATGATATTCCCTTGTCATTTTAGTATCTTTTAGAATATTTAATGATGGTCTCCTTTTTCATTCCTGATTTCATTCACTCCTGTTTATTTGTGTCCTGTCTGTTATTTTTTTCTGACTGGTGACTAGAAGTTTATAAATTTAATTGATCTTTGCAGAAAAGCAGCTTTTGGTTTCATTTATTTTCTCTATTGATTTTCTGTTATCTATTTCATTGATTTCTTCTTTCAACTGTATTATTTTCTTTCCTGTGCTTTCTTTGGGTTTCATTTGTTCTTTTTCTATTTTGTAAGGTAGAAACTGAGGTTATTGATTTAAGACCTTTCTTATTTTCTACAATAACTGTTTAGTACTATAGCAAAGAAACTATTAACCTAGCACCATTGCCCACTGAAATTATCTTTCAAAACCAAAGTGAGTTTAGTGGTTCTTTAAAAAGTTAAACAGAATTACCAAAGATCTAGAAATTCCACTACTTTTATACAAGGAACATGTTGAAGAAAAATGTAAGAAGGGATTCAAAAGGGAGAGAGAAATCAAATAAAGAAAGATCTTGCATGTCATTTTAAAGAATCCAAGCCTTACTTATGGACAAATAAGGAAACTCTTGAAATCTAAGTAAAGTAAAGGTGTGCTATGATCAAAGTTTCACATTACATTAATCTCCCTGGAAGAAGTATCAGTTGGGTTAGCAGGAATCCGAAAATTATAGTCCATGAGCCAATTCCCAGCCCACCACTTGCTTTTTGTGAATAAAGTGTTATTGGAACACAGCCATGCTTATTTGTTTACGTGTTGTGCTGCAATGATAGAGTTGAGTAGTTACAACAGAGACCATATGTCCTGCAAAGCTGAAAGTATTCACAATTGAAGACTCTACAGAAAAAGTTTGCCGACCCATGGATTAGAGTGAGTCAAGAATGATTTCAGAAACTAATTAGAAAGGTTCTAGCAATAATTTTAATGAGGCACTATAAGAGCCTGACATTTAACAGGGTTTCTCAAATGTTTAGCATCATTGGACCACGATTTTTGCCATTTCTTTCAGCACTAAATCAAAACCAGGAGGCATTTTGTTAACCACCAACTGGTCTCTGCGAATAAAGCAGTATGTGGGCAAAGCAGTATGTGGGCAAAGCAGTGTGTGGATTGGCAGCACGGCTTTATTCATTCAGCAATGCCTTTCTCCATGCACGTCTTGCTTGTGCTCCCTCAGAAATGAGCCTGAAGCACCTTCTCCAATTTATATCACGGCTCATAAAATAAGTATTCTTCTTCCATAGTTTAGGTGTTCAGAAAATAATAAAAGTTATTGAGTATATATCTTTCCCTATACATATATTAAGAATGGGTTCCTACTCTGGAGGTCTCATCCAACTATAAGTCAAAATCTTTTCACACACACTCAATATAGTAATTCTCTTTCTGATTGTGTGCTATTGATGTCCATACCCAAATGGTGGTATTGGATAAGGAATTTTGCCAATAGCTTGCCTTGCTTTCTACCAAGCATAATACTTGTCACTTTGCAGATGATTTTATATGCTTCTTGGCAGTGTGTGACTTGCAAATGGTTTTATTATGAAGGAAAGAGTAAATTTTGACCATTTTCTACTTTAGCAGAAAAACTCAATTTCATGCTAAAAAGCATGATTTGGGGATTGTTCTGGAGAAATCTGATTGTTTTACCAGTGAGGTCATTTTGCTTTTAAAACTGGCATAAAAGTCTTCATAGCTTTATGTCACTATTTGAGCATGCCTTATAACAGACAACATCCTGAAGATTAGAATGGTCTCTGGCTATTTGAATAAAACCCAGTTTTCAGATATTACAGTCACATTTTGTATTTCCAGTTTTCACTGTCTTTTAAGACATTGTGATACATTCCCTTAGTCCTACACATATACATTTACATTTTATAATTTCACTGGAGCATTGTTCAATATTTAAAACTATAGCATTATTCTGAATACTCTTATTTGAGTTTTAAGACTTTTGCTCCTCAATGACCAACTCTTGAGGCATTTATAATTTTCAAAATTAAGGACTTACAGCCTATCAGTTAAAATAAAAAAATACAGATTTATCCAATGTGAAATATATAAAAATAGGAAAAAGACCAGGTGAACTGTCTTCTGGTAAATGCAGCTGAGATAAACTGATAAACACATTCTTTTCAGTACCTTCACAACCTTTAATACTGTAAAGATTTTTATTAAGTAAGTGTTAGGATTTTTAGGATGATCTTAATCAACTTTCTTTTTCAAACTACTGAAATGCATGTGAAAAAAAACAAAAAAACAACTGTAGTTTTTACATCCAAACTGCCAAACTCTTCTGCAGACCACTTGATCAATTGACCATTCTTTGAGACCCCAAATTATATATTTTTGGTTAATATTTAAGTAATTTATAAAAGCTATACAAAAAAGCTTATTCAACTCTGTTCCTAAACTGCCATATATTTCAAAGTTCAGTGAGAAAGTGTATACAAATCAAATTTAGGAGACTATAATAATTTTCTTAACTTTCAATAAAATATTTTGTTTACTTATTTTTTTAGAGAGAGGGAGGGGCAGTGGGGAGGGAGAGGTAGAATGTTAAGCAGGCTCCACACTCAGTGTGGAGCCACACAGGGCTCTATTTCCTACCCTGAGATCATGATCTGAACCAAAATAAAGAGCCAGATGCTTAATCCAGGTGCCCCTCAATAAAATATTTTAATCCAATATCCAAAATATTATCATTTCAATATGTAATCAATATTACAAAATGAGATATTTGATATTTTCTTTTCATTCTAAATCTTTGTAATCTAGTGTGCATTTTGCATGTACAGGATCTCAAATTCAGACTAACCACATTTCAGCTACTCAACAGCCATGTATGACTAGAAGCTAACATGTAGTGATTTATGATAAAGAAAATCAGTGAAAGAGAAGAAATGTTATCTTTGTTCCCCACTTCATGTTGCTACTAATCATATATATATTTTTTCAATTTGTAAAGTCCTTTCACACCGGTTATTTCATTTGATAGGAACATACCTTGCCTTGAAGGATGGGTTAGATTTTAGGAGATGACTAAAATTCCCATCAAGAGGAAACACATGGGCAGAAGAAACAAGGAAGGAAAACAAAGGGCCTATTAGGAAATTTGAAGTCAGGGAGATACACTTAAGAAAATATATCAGGCAAAGTCTCAATGACAGACCAGGCAGGCTGGGTGTTATTTGTCAGTGGTAGGGAGAAACCAAGGTTGTGAGCAAAAAAGGGACAAGATTGGATTCGACAGACAACTAAGTATAGAATGAAACAGAGTGGGATAGTTTAGAAGTAGTTCAACAGGAAATCACTGCATCTAATCTCAGGAAGAAATGATCTAGATAGAAGAACAGAGAGAAGAGATGACCTAGGATGTTCGGTACTCAGGAGATCCCAATATTTCTCCTCTGAGTTGGGGAGTTTTTTAAGGGACCTTTTTAGAGAGATTTTTCTCTGTCTTACTCTTAACTAACAAATATCTTGCATACCTACTACCTGCCAAGGACTATGGTAGACCTGGAAGATATAAAAGGGAACCAGTCAGGTCGGATTCCTGACCTCTTAGAGCTTATATTTCCTTCAGAGAGACAAAAACCAATAGTCAGATAAATAAAATGATTTCCCATTGTGATAAGTACTCGAAAGAAAATAATCATGGAGATGAGTGGCTAGGGAAGGGCACTCAGAGCCTGTGACGTTTAAGCCGAGAGCTAAATAATGAAAGGAGCGGGATACACAAGAGGTCAGGGCCAGAGTGTTCCACGTGCAGAGTCCTGGAGGCATGGAGGAACTTGGGGGGTGCAAGAAACTACAGAAAAGTGTTGCCAGAGCATAATTTGGGTGGGGATTGTGGCAGGGTTATAGTAAGAGGGGCAAATAAGCAGATGGGTCATGGTGAGTCTGTAGACCATGACAAGGAAATGGATTTTCTTTTAAGAACAATAGGAAATCATTAAATTGTAGTGCAAGTGAATGACATGATTTCCATTTTAAGAACACTCTTGCTGCAGTGGGAAAAAACTGCTTAAGGCTGGTGAAAGTGGAAGCTGGGATATATTTCAGTTAGAAAGCAAGCAGAGTAGGAGAGGTAAGAGATGATGGTGACATGGCCCAAGTTAAGAAAGGTCCTTGGGGAAATGAATGAACCCCTCCAATATCTTGCAAAAATAATCCTCTATGATTGTGCAACAAAAATTTCAGATGAAGTGGAGGATGTTGTCTTGTCCTGTTATGTACATTTTTTGAGGAAATGCTACTAAAAAGTCAACATGAAATTAAATCTTTGTTTATTCTAGATATTAAAACATACTTACAACCTTAGCCCCCATTGTTTTTTTTTTTAAGATTTTATTTATTTATTTGAGAGAGAGGAGAATGAGAGACAGAGAGCACGAGAGGGAAGAGGGTCAGAGGGTCAGAGGGAGAAGCAGACTCCCCGCTGAGCAGGGAGCCTGATGTGGGACTCGATCCCGGACGCCAGGATCATGACCTGAGCCGAAGGCAGTCGCTTAAGCAACTGAGCCACCCAGGTGCCCAGCCCCCATTGTTAAATGCAAAATAGAATTACTTCCAAAATGTAATTTTCAGTTTCATTTTAGTGAAGGCGGTTAGAAATCTATCCGGGAACAGAAGCAGCCATTAGGACTCCATGAGAAAGGCCCTGAGATAAGAAGGGGATTGCCATGTTCAAGGAACAGAAAGTAGCCCAGTGGCTGGAGCAGAATAAATCCGTGAGCACATGGTATGTGGTCCATATTTAATCAATGACCATGAGATTTCTTATTTCCCTGTCACTTCCACAATGTTAGCATGCGGTAGCCATCAGTAAGAAACAAACAGAGAAAGTTCTCGTGCTACCCCACACTACAGTAATTTATTTTTACAGTTGCTTCACAAAAGCTGACAACAGCTCCATTACTTCTGGTGAACTAAGAGCAGAAACACTGGTTGTAAACTGAAGGGGGAGCCGAACGATGAGAGACTATGGACCCTGAGAAACAAACTGAGGGTTCTAGAGGGGAGGGGGGTGAGGGGATGGGTTAGCCTGGTGATGGGTATTAAAGAGGGCACGTTCTGCACGGAGCACTGGGTGTTATACGCAAACAATAAATCATGGAACACTACATTAAAAAAAAAAAAAGAAGATGAATACATCTAGAGGGTGCTGTGTACTCCCAAAGGCATGACAATAAAGCTTTTTATGGTTTGATCAGTGCCTCAGCCCTAAGGCACTTTGTTGCACACCCTCAAATATCAATACTTCTGGAAAATTTTGAAGAAATTTCTCCTGCAGCAATTGTCCAAGCCACTTCACACATGACAGCCTTGCCTCCCCCCGACCCTGGGCCCATCAAACAACCACAAAGCCCCTTCTTTTCACCAGATGGTCCAAACAAGCTCCTAAAACTCAAATCCTAAAGGAGACAGGAAAGCTATAATAAAAATTTTAACATAAATAAATTGATAAAATGATCATTTACAGCACTGTTTATATATTTATTTCCTGTCCCATTCTATAGAGGATTTATTTTTTTATTTTTTTTAATTTTTTATTATTATGTTATGTTAATCACCATACATTACATCATTCGTTTTTGATGTAGTGTTCCGTGATTCATTGTTTGCGTATAATACCCAGTGCTCCATTCAGTACATGCCCTCCTCAATACCCATCACCAGGCTAACCCATCCCCCCACACCCCTCCCCTCTAGAACCCTCAGTTTGTTTTTCAGAGTCCATCGTCTCTCATGGTTCGTCTCCCCCTCCGATTCCACCCCCTTCATTTTTCCCCTCCTGCTATCTTCTTCTTCTTCTTCTTCTTCTTTTTTTAACATATAATGTATTATTTGTTTCAGAGGTACAGGTCTGTGATTCAACAGTCTCACACAATTCACAGCACTCACCATAGCACAGAGGATTTAAAGAGGCCTAAATAAATACTGGTGATGCAAAAGGCTAGTAGTATTAATAGCCAAAGGAATCTGATTAAAGGGAAAATGTGATGAAGGAAAAAAGGTCTTTTTTTTTCCTGGTGCTATGTGTTTCTATAGAAATTAGAGTACTGGATCTTGAATCTGGCTCAATTTTTCTGGTAGCTAAAAGGAAAATTATGGCATTATTTATGTGGAAGAATTACTATTGGATTATCCAATCTCCAAATGAGGATGGCAGAAATCTCTCTCCTATTGAAGTCCCACCGACAAGAGCCTCGCTTCATGTCTTCCTATAGTAGATGAGCTGTTTCTATATTCATTCATTGCCTAATGTGTTACATATAATAAACAATAAATGCTGAATGAATCACTCATCTTTTATCACCTTCTACTGGCGTAATTTGTTTATTTTTAGAGTTATTACTCAAGTTTAAGACGTTTTAAGATAAGCCCCACAAAGTACATATCTAATATAAAGGAATGTCTTAGTAAAAATTACACATATGTGGCAGGTTGATGGGGAAGGTATTTTGAAGTAGCCAGACTTTCATTTCCTCTTGAACCATATCCCATGATACTTAAAAGTAGGGATATTTCTGTTCCTACATGTGACTATGTGATATTTCCACAGAGTGTAAATATGCTTAAATACTTCTTCATTAGGAACAAATTACAGCAAAACAAAATTCTGAAGAAACTATGATTGTTGGGCTCATTCTTGAAAACTCAGTTGGATTAAAATAGCCTCTCAATCAAAATATTGATTGATTAAGTAATAATTTTGTATCCAGACCTCAAGAATTAGCCGCCTCTTGGCCATATCTACTTCGTCATCCCTTTTAAGTATGACATTAATAAGAACACTCAAAGTTTAATACTTTGGGCACCTGGGTGGCTCAGTAGGTTAAGCGTCTGCCTTCAGCTCAGGTCCTGATGCCTGGGTCCTGGGATTGATCCCCATGCCATGCTGTCTACTGAGTGGGGAGTCTGCTTCTCCCTCCCTCTGTCCCTCCCCCTCCCCCACTTGTGCTCACTCTCTTGTGTGCTCTCTGTGTCTCTCTCTCAAATAAATAAATAAAACCTTAAAAAAATGTTTAAGTGAATGACACTGTGACACTGTTACAAGTAAAAGCAAGCACTGTTTATATATTTATTTCCTGTCCCATTCCATAGAGGATTTAAAGAGGCCTAAATAAATACTGGTGATGCAAAAGGCTAGTATTAATAGCCAAAGGAATCTGATTAAAGGGAAAATGTGATGAAGGAGAAAAGGTCTTTTTTTCCCCCTTGTGTTATATGTTTCTATAGAAGTTAGAGTACTGGATCTTGAATTTGGCTCAATTTCAGTGACTGACATCCAGTAGTTAATAATTTGGTTGATCAGAGAAAACATAATTATAATAGAGTAGAAATAATTGAGTGGAATGGACTTGATAGTCATTTAATATCTAACTTAGAGGTACCACGGATTTGTTCTATCACAAACTCAAACCAATAGATGCAATGAAATGTCTATTTCCCTTCCCATTTTAAAGACTCATATGTTAAAACAGAAATACTGAAACTTCAGAGCTGAAGGAACACGTCGGAAAATGAGACTGATGCCCAGAGAGGTGCATAGACTTATGATATTTAGAAGTTCTAGTACAAAGTCTTACACTAGAAAGATTTAAAGCATCTCTTGCCCATACACCTGTTAGCTGTATGTGTAACTTGTAACTTCGAGAAGATACATTAGAACATTAATAATTAAACAAATATAACATTAAATCCAGAATATGTCCTAATAGACCTTTATAGGTGTGTTACCTTTTTACTATTAAGAATAAGAAGCAATATGTTAGTAATTAAGTAAATATTATAGTAAATATAACTTGTACTTAAGCCTTATCACTCCCCAGGGAACAGATATTTAATTTGTGGTCATGATAATAACATTCTAATGAACTTCACATCTTTCAGGAGAGCTTAATAAACTTCAAAGTAGACAAAACAAGAATGTAGGAGTAAAAGTACATCCTTAGCCTTTCATTAGGCAAAATGAGCATGAGTCCTGGCCCAGCATGGCTTCCAAAGTTAGCACTCCCAACTACAAAGCAAATGTATGCAGAGAAATGTACAACAAAAGACACAGCTTTTAAAGCTCCAGTTGCATTTCCACAAATGTTGCTTACAAAAGCCACCATTCTCTGTGTTAACAAAAAGTTGTGGATCTGTTCTTCACTAAATCCTCTTTTCTTGCATAATCCACCTTGTGCACTTTAGCTTGAGTGTGTTTTATCTGATCTAATCCTGGGCTCATTCACTCTCAGATAGAAGCAACAGGATTATTTCATACTCAAAGAGGTCCAATCTTTATATGATCCATAAGAGGACACCTGGCTGATACAGAATTTAAGCAAAAGATTAACCAGGTGCTCAAGACACATAATGATTTCAAATATAATAACAGCTCATGATAAAAAGAATTACTGTCAGACCATATCAAAAATACATTTTAAAATGCACACATTAAGATCTATTCAAGTCTATTATATAGATATTTTAATGCATGTAATGTTCACACCTATACACATAAGAGTATTCATTTCAAGAAAAGAATGCATATTTTATTAGGAATTTTATGACCCAAAGAGCATGTTCACATTTTCATTCATGTCTTTCTTTCATATTCAGTACATCTACAGATTAAAATGTGTTGAGTAGGGTTAGGCTTTGTAGCTTAGCAAATTAGTCCCTGGTTTTCTCTTTTAATGCGGTGGACAAGAAAGCTCAATAGAAAATAATCTAAGCCCCCATGAAGCTAGAAAACATGGATTAGTATTAAATAAGTCTAGCTTCCTTGGCTTGGCTCTACAGGACCATTTACATTGTGTGTGTGTGCATGTGTGTTATGTGCATATATATTTTACATTTGTTGATTGTGTACACACGTTTCCCGTGGGTGTTAGATGCTAGCTTATCACTACTAACATGTCAAGGGCCCATATTCACTCATATTAAACACAGCTTTCTGATTCTAGAATCTGCCAGTGTGTTAAATACAAAAAAAAAGTTAAGTTAAAGCCAGAGCTATAGAAATATTCTTGTTTGACTATAAAATCTATATAAAAATCTATACAATTACTATATCTTTTTTCCTTTGAATTTTGTGTACTAATTATTTTTAAAAGGAAGAAAGTATCATAGACACTTAAGGAAAACAGAGGCTAAGAATAACAACACTGATGTATATCTTGTAGAGTACCTCTTGGTTTTTACATCTGCATCGGAGAAATGGAATGTGAATGATACATGGGAGAGGTTGGAAACTATAACAATAGCAACACTTGGCTATTTTAACACATCAAAATTTATTTTAAAAAATTAATCATCCAAAGAGCTGAAAAGCCAATTCCACGTGGAAATAATGTCGATCAAAATTCTGTCTCCTTAAGTCTTACTCACCAAAAGTCGTATCTCAAATGATTATAACTTCCTCACCTCCCTGAGGCTCAGTTTCTTTACCTACAAAGTGAAGGAGAAGGAGCAACTCTTAATTCCCTTTTTATTTTAACATGAATCTCAAATAGATAAAGACCTCTACATTTTATTGATGGAAGAATATTTACAGATATTTACAGTTCTGATAACTTAGAATGATACATTAATTAACAAATTTCCTAGAAATAAATAAATTTGATAGCAGAGTTTACAGTGCTATTAAAATAGCAATAAATTATGAGAAGCTGTGTTTCTGTGATCATTCAGTGCAAGTAATATTGTTTCCACCAAGCTGGGTGTCAGTATAGGTGTGCAGAACATAAGTAATCTTCAAGAAATATGTTAAAGTGAAGTAACCTACCAGATTATAAAAAATTACGTTATGTGATTTGAAGTGCATACTATATTGCTTATATTAAATTTATAAATTTAATTTTCAAAACTAATATTGAAAAATTTATGAGAGGGGCGCCTGGATGGCTCAGGTCATGATCCCAGGGTCCTGGAATCGAGCACCACATCAGGCTCCTTGCTAGTGGGGAGCCTGCTTCTCCCTCTCCCTCTGCCTACTTGTGCTCTCTCTCTCTGTCAAATAAACAAAATCTTAAAAAAAAAGAAAAGAAAAATTTATGAGAAACAAAAACTAAAGGCTAAATTTATGATGTCCATACTTAATCAACTTAGTCATTCCACTTTAAAAAAATGACTAATCTTTTTCTTTGGCAGTATATTGGCAAAATCACAAAAGTATTTTAACTTTAAAATAATTGTCATATTTACACAACTAAGATATATGTCAGAAATCGAATAAAATGTTTGCAAAATTAGTTCTCTATCTTAAAATGAGTAATGGTTACATGCTCATCACACATGACCATTTGATCAATGACATTAGTTGGACCAGACCTCTTTATTCTTATTAATCAATAAACTAAAAACTATATCTCTCAAAGAAAATAAAAATTCAGGTGCATGGCTGACTGCACTGCAGTCAATCCTGGGCCTACATAACTTAGATTTTCATTGGTGAAATGGAAAATGAAATAAAAGTGAATTTTAGATGAATAGAAAGTGGCATTAAAATATACCATGAACTTAGAAGGAAATCCAAAAAGAAATGTGTGGAAGAATGAGGTTGGAGAAGAAGAGTTGCCTATATTGTCTACATACAAATCAATTAAACATAATTGGTTAGAATAAAGAAGGAATTATCAGTATCCCAAATAGAGAAGGCACTGCATGTATATAATGCATAATTGTGTCACTGTCTGCTGATAGATGTCATGATAATAACAGCTAAACATTTGCTCACTGATTATTATTTGCTCAATACTAGTTCAAACACTTTACACCCATTATGTCATTAATTCCCAGGCCACCTGAATGAAGAATGAAAGTATTATTTTTCTTTCTGTTTTACAAATGAAGAAACTAAGACTAGGAAAGGCTAAGTATCTTGCTTCATGGTTAAGTTTAAATCCTTCTCACATTTCACTCTTCAGAATATGCATCATTTCAGGGAATACTTTCCTGTCTTTCTCCTATAAATTGGAAAGATCTCTTCCACATTACACAAAGTCACTTAAGCCCATAAAAATTTACTTTTGCCAAATCTACTAACAGTTTACCAGAAGCAATGGCAGAGTTCTATCAATATTAATGTCATTACTTAAATTACCCATCAAATACCTTATGGAAGCAGCCAAAGTGTCCATCGGTTGATGAATAGATAAAGAAGTTGTTGTATATATAGACAGTGAAATATTACTCAGCCATGAAAAAGAATGAAATCTTGCCACTTGCAATGACATGGATGGAGCTAGAGGGTATTATGTTAAGTGAAATAAGTCAGTCAGAGAAAGGCAAATACCATATGATTTCACTCATATGTGGAACTAAGGAAAAAAAAAACAAGCAAAGGGGAAAAAAGGGAGAGAGAGAGAGAGAGAGAGAGAGAAACCAAGAAACAGACTCTTAACTATAGAGAACAAACTGATGGTTACCAGAGGAGAGGTGTGTAGGGTGATGGGTTAAATAGGTGATGGTGATTAAGGAGTGCACTTGTTGTGAAGAGCACCAGTGATGAATCACTATATTGTATACCTAAAACTAATATTACATTGTATATTAACCAATTGGAATTAAAATAAAAAGTTGAAAAAAATTATTCATCAAATACCTCTTCTAATTTGTTCATTAATGTTTTTTAAATTCTTGTTTCATTACTTTCTTAATAACATAAAAAAATAAAACAAACAAAATACTCAACATCACAAAAAGTTTGTTTTACTACTTTGGCCAGGTAAAATATAGAATGCCCAGTTAAATCTGAATTTCAGACAGCCAAAAAATTATTTAACTGGATGTCTTGTTTTGATTCGCAGATTATAGCAAACTTAGTTTTTACATTTAGTACTATCTCAGTTTCCTATTGCTGCAGTAATAAGTTACCATAAACTTATTGCCTTAAGACAACACTAATTTATTCTCTTATAGTTCTGGAGGTCAGAAGTCTAAAATCAAGATGTCATCAGCAAGGCTGTGTTCCTTCCAGAGGCTTCAGGTTACAGTCTATTTCCTTGTCTTTTCTAGCTTCTAGAGGTTGCCCACTTCCCTTGGTTCATGGCTCCTGTCTCCATCCTCAAAGTCTGCCACACAGAATCTTCCTTCTCTCTGAACTCTTGCCTCCATCTTATAAGGACCCTTGTGATAACATTGAGCCCACCCAGATAATTCAGTGTAATCTTCCCATCTCAAGACCTTTAATTTAATCACATCTATAAAGTTCCTTTTAAATGTAAGGTCACAAATTTACAAGTTCTAGTTTTGGGACATGGAGATTTTTTTGGGGTGGGGGTATTATTCTGTCTACCATGAGTAGTTGCTTAAACTTGCTAAAATAATTTGTCCATTTCTATGTTCCTTGCCCCTGAGTTTACTTCTCCTCTTGCTGATTTGAATGCTGTAAAGGCTCTTTGAGTAAGAGACTATGGGTGGCAGAGTCTCTTAGTCTATGGGGATCAGAAATGTGTTGTCATTTGCTACCCATTCACTCATACTTTGTATTTGACCATACTGTGATTTTACTCTGTCCTCAGTCACTCTTGTGACTCAGGCCTGACCAATCAGAGAGCACTGTATTTTCCTGATTAAGCAGGTGTCCTCTCAATGCATTGATTTTTTTTTTAAGATTTTATTTATTCATGAGAGACAGACAGAGAGGCAGAGAGAGAGAGAGGCAGAGGGAGAAGCAGGCTCCCAAGGAGCAGGGAGCCCGACGCGGGACTCGATCCCAGGACCGTGGGATCGTGACCTGAGCGGAAGGCAGACGCTTAACCATCTGAGCCACCCAGGCGCCCCAATGCATTGATATTTTTGATGAGATTATTGAAAGAGATCCATCCTAGGGGGATTTAAACCAAAGATGACTGCTATCTTGAGGATCGAAACTAACTGATAATGGAGCCAAAACTCCAGAGAGCAGAGTTAGGGATGGAAAGGAACATTGCTTTGTGCCCCTAGATCAAGCTAGGGGCTGGGATCTATTTGTGAAACCAAATACTCTCCCAGACTTTTCAATTAGGTGTTCCAATAAATTTTCTTCTTTGTTTAAACCAGTTTGCCTAATTTTCTCATTACTTGAAATCAGAAGAAACCTACAAACATATTAAAGTTATTATTTACATGCTGATATATTTTATAGTATTTTTAAGAATGATGTGTTAATTTTAAGTGAGGGAAAAAATTAAACTCTGTAGTTAACATATCTATTAATATTGATTTAGAGATCCATAGCATTGATTTCTCTCCTAGGATGAGAGAGTTCTAAAAAGCTTAAAATACGAACAAAAGAAAATTAAAAAGATGGAAAGGATCGAGGGCCCCTTAGGCGATGGCTCAGAGATCACCATGATCATAGTTGCTAGTTTGGTCTCCATTTGTCCCCAGGAATGATTCTCTAACCTACTCCTTTGAGGTTCTTCAATGTCAGTAAAGAAAACTGTAAGAGAAAGAAAACATTTTCTAATTATTATGTGGCCATGGACCAGCTGTGTATCCTTGGGAACTATGAATTTTCTGGTCTTCCTTTTTCTCCTTTCCTTACATGGCTGTTTTTGATGTCTAGGAGCAGTCTGTGAGTGAATATGAAGAGAAAGGTGGGGCATTCATTCTTCCTTGGTTCATCCACTAATGGAATGGGAAAAAACTCCATGATATATGTGTTTTCCTGTTAAAAACAACTTCCAACTTCTCAGAAACTATATCAGGTTTGTACCATAAACAAAACACTTTAGGAGAAAGTTTGAAATTTAGTTGAAGGACGTGCAAGTGTTGGGAATTTGTTCTGATTGAATGGGTGTCTATTTTGATTGGTCAGTGGTCATGACACACTGATTGTTAAATGCTTCCAATGTCACACTTGACTGAAGACAAATAACCATATACACCACGGCTTCCATAAAGTTATACTCCTAACCATTAATTAAGTAGTATTTGTAATGAAAATGTCAATGGCTGTTCCATGCCTAACATGTTCAATTGAGATTCAGTGATGCTTTAAACACACACGGAAAGAAAACATTGGAAATTAAAGTATACACACACACAAACATTCATATACATGTAAATATTAAAATTTTATGTATTTTATATACAGTTATATATATTATAATGCACAAAAATATGCATACATAGGCACATACATATACATGTATTTTTTTACGTTATCTTCTAAAGGAAATGGTTGCTTTCGCAGAAGACAAAAATAAACACAAATATAAATGTAGAGAAATTGAAAATAAATTGCAAAGACACAGCAATGCATATATATATTAGCATTAACAACATGTAATATAGAAAAGGAGAATTCCATATTTTGTCAGTATACACAGTCCAGTACACCCAAGAGAGACTTAATTAAGAAGCTTCTAAACTGCAAGTTTATTAAATGAGCATACTGAAGAGGCTAAATCTTTACTTTTAAATACAATTTAGGAATTCTACCCTGCTGTTACTTACAGTTATGATCGTTTGTTTATCAGGAACCTACAATTTACAGTTGCTACTTCTACATTAGATGATATTGCATTTTAAATGTGTTAATTTTTTTCTTCTGAGACAGAAATATTTCATTGGCACTTATTTATTAAGCATCAATATATAGATTTGCAAATATTAGGTTTCTTATTATAATTTAGAAAGGTCCTATGCAGAAAATTTAAGAAACACAAAAATCTTAAAATCTACAAATGATGTCACCAGCCAGAAGGACTAATAGTTATAACATCTGCATATCTTCATGGTCTTATATAGTTGCATACCCACAGACACACACACACACACACACCCTCACATATTCACCTGCGTATATATACACAGCCACACACTATTTTGAAAGCTGCCAATGTTTTTACCTTGTTACATTTGGAAGAGGACAGAAGACTTTATCTTTGGGACATACGCATCTTTTTTTTGGCAAAACTCTTAATAAACCCTTAGCTATTGAAAAGATAAAGATCTTACAATGGCATGAAAAGCTTGAGACTATGAGGAGCTATAAAATTCTGCAAAATGATTCAGGAATCTCTCTTCCCTGGGGTCCCTGGTTGCATTTCGGGGTATATAATGATGAGGTAGTGCAGAGGCTTGAGCTAAAGAGGAAACAGATTTTTATTTTGTCCTCTCTTTTCAGAGATTTCTCTGAAGAGTCCTCCTCCTCCTCTTCAGTAACAGAACTTCGAATTTACTCAGGGAGGCACGTGGTCCTGCAGCTAAAAGGGCCATTGAAGATCTGGCCAATGAGATGTAACCAGACATCTTGTGTAGTCCTATCAAAGGAAATCTTTATCCAAGCGAATGAGTGAATTTTTTCCTACAAGGAATAGAAAAATAATCACTGGAGTTCAAATACCCAACTTAGAGGCATTGGGAAGGGCCATGTTTTAAGGCCCAGAAGCCGTAGGGTCTTGATCCTCTATCCCAGTCCCGGACATCTCCTTCCTGAGTTCTTTCACGCTGTTATCTGGGGGGGTTACTGTTAGGGCAGAATTCATTTCGTGACTGATACATTCTCACTAAGGTAGAGAAAACTGCAGGGAAGTTATTTAAGGGCATAGGCAGTTTGTTTGGGGAAAGGTAGTCTGACTGTTGACAGATGACACAATGTCAAGGAGACAGACGGGGTCTTTTCAGGAAGGGTTCCGTCTCTGTCCCCAGTTGTGGTGCCAGTGGCTAATTTGAAGGGTTTTTTTTTTCCCCCTCCACATTATTATTTCCTTTTTTTTTTTTTTTAGTCACCAAGACTTCAGTGCAATGTCAGGAAATGGTTATATTCTGTTATTAGTTATATTTTAGAAAAGTAAGGAGTTTCACCTGTTTACAACCCAGAGAAGCAATTGTAAAGAAATGAAAGGTTATCTATAGTGGTTGCAAGAGTGATCCAAAGTGAAGTGACTGGTTGACTGGACAAGGGAAAACCAGGATGGACTTTGAAACATTCATGCATTCCTCTGGTATTCTCAGAAATAATTGTTGAGGGGACCCCAGTAAAAATCTGGACTTCATAACACAGGATAACTTATTTTCCAGTGGAATGCAATAGATAATGACAGTCCTGAAGATGAAAGAGTGGACATGTGGAGTTATTAATATATGCCCATAAGACCCACAGGATAGCTTTGAAACCCCAGTAGTAGTAGTAATTTTAAATATTTACATTGATTTTAAAAAGAGGTGATAATCTCCCCTGAAGACTTATTCCATAAAATAAACAACTAAATTCCTCATCTATATGTTTTTTAGGAAATGGGTTAATTTCTTTAGCTATGCATGCTGATATTGAAAAAGGAAAATTTCACAATGTCTAGACTTATAGGGAATGAACGTAGCATGATACAAGATAAGGACATTTCCAGTAATACCGACAATTCCACGGTGGCTTTTAAATGCAGTGGGCAATAATTAGTAGGCCTGCAAGGCTTGAAAGTTGGAATCAGTTGATAGCTAAAGGAATATGGGAAGGGAATTAGAAACTGTGTGAAATAAAGAATAAAATGAAAAATCGAACATATGTTAAGGGGTCACTGGAAAAGCCAGAAAAACACTTTCATTCTTGTAGAAAGCTTTTAGAACAGGACAATATATATATATATATATATATTTTTTTTTGGAGTGCTAAAACCAGAATTTGATAGAGCTAAAACACATTTTTGAATAATTTTTATAGAAAAAAATTCTTCCAGGGAGCCTGGGTGGCTCAGTCGTTAAGCATCTGCCTTCGGCTCAGGTCATGATCCCAGGGTCCTGGGATCGAGGCCCACATCGGGCTCCCTGCTCGGCGGGAAGCCTGCTTCTCCCTCTCCCCCTGCTTGTGTTCCCTCTCTCGCTGTGTCTCTCTCTGTCAAATAAATAAATAAAATCTTAAAAAAAAAAAAAAAAAAAATTCTTCCAGGGTGCCTGGGTGGCTCAGATGGTTAAGTGTCTGCCTTTGGCTCAAGTCATGATCCCAGGGTCCTGGGATTGAGTCCTGCATCGGGCTCCCTGCTCAGTGGGGAGCCTGCTTCTCCCTCTACCTCTCTCTCTCTGTCTCTTATGAGTAAATAAATAAAATGTTAAAAAAAAAGAAAAAATTCTTCCAAAGCAATGTTTCTCATTTTTTATTTTGTTAACATTATTTTGATTATCCATAAGCTTTCCTTTTACCAAATATTTACTTCAGTGCTATTTTGTGTCTTTATTTCAGTTTTTTGAAGATTTTATTTATTTATTTGAGAGAGAGAGGGTGAGCAAGAGAGAGAGCACAAGGAGAGGCAGAGGGAGAAGCAGACTCCCCACCGAGCAGGGAGCCCCTTGCAGGACTCGATCCCAGGACCCTGGGATCATGACCTGAGCCGAAGGCAGACGCTTCACCTAAAGAGCCACCCAGGCACCCCTGTTTTGTATCTTTAAATGAATATTATTTATATTATTTCTAGCACCTTAATTTTGGGGGTCAATATTTTAGGCTAAAAAAGTAATTGCCAATTTTTTGAAGAGTTATTTTTCTATTTGTTACTTTTTTAAGACAGATATTTTTTCAAAAGTTGTCTAGCATAAAGAGAAGAAAAGGTAATTTGCCTCTTTATAAACTAAGCTGTTTAAACTCTGTCAAGCTTTCTTCATGGTAGGAAGCAAAGCAAAGCAAGGCAAAGCAAAAGAAAAGAGAAGGGAAGGGAAGACAAGAAAAGATAGGAAAAAGAAAGGAAAGGAACGGAAAGAAGGGAGGGAGAGAGGGAGGGAGGAAGGAAGGAAGGAAGGAAGGAAGGAAGGAAGGAAGGAAGGAAGGAAAAAGGGAAAGAAAAGGAAGGAAGTTGAGGTTCATATTATTCCAATTCTTGTCAACAATAACAAACACTGATAAAGAAAATGTTTCACTCTTTTAAGACTAATATCTGGAGCCTAGGTATCCATTGTTACTAGATAAGTCATCAGGCATTGTTTCTAGGCTTTTTGGGGCCATAAGGAGGATATTTACATCACATGCACATCTTTTTAACAATAAGATACCTTGGAAGTTCCAGTGCTAATTCAGGGCCTGAGAGCTTTTACTTCACCTCTTCTGTGTAACATCAAAACCTCCTGTCTTCCACACTGGAAACTCTGGTTCACAAGGATACTGGATATAAGAGAGAATATTCTATATTCATTTGCTTTGTACCACTTTATACGTATAACGGTCTCAGAGTAACAATATAGATTACTACCACAAAATATGATTATGGAACAGTTCAGACAAATTTTGCATGTACTCTCCCCATTCTCCCCCCATTTTTTAGGTTTGTAATATAACTCTATTGTCAGGTCATATTGACCATATATTACAACCTCTCTTCTTTAATCCTTTTATAATTCTACTTTTATAAAGAACTATGTGTTTAGTGCTGATCCCAGTTTTCATGTAAATAACTCTCTAGTAATTTGGATGGCCTAAAGTTGGTCTCATAGATGTTTTAGGAAAGATCACTGTACCAATATTCCTTGAGGCCTGCCATTTTGATAACCATTTGCCTCTGTCCTCTATATTTGAAGATAATTTTTGCTACATTAAAAAAGTCTTTGGTTTACATTTTCTTTCCTTGAAATCTTATATTACTCATTTTCTTTGGTATTAGAGAGTTGCTGTCAAAAGTTCTGATGATAATCTAATTTTATTTCGCTTATAAATAGAATAATTTTGCTTAAATACCCATGGTATATTTTATTTTGCTTGAAGTCCAGGAATTTTAGAACCTGTTTTGATGTTGACTTTTCTGGATTAATATTCTCAGGTACAAAGTGTATTTTTTCAATATGTGTTTTCAAATCTGTGTGTTTATTTCAAGAACAATGTATTGAGTTATAGGTCTTCATATTGCATCTGCTCCCTTGCTTTGGTTTTGTTCTTCAGGATCCTATGTTCACATGTTGGATGTACTTTGCCCACCTTCATGATTTGTCTCTTTCTTTCAAAATATTTTTAATCTTCATTTCCTTCTGATTTCAAAAATTTTCATCCCCTTTACCTTTGTAATTGTTCTAAGGCATGATATTGTTTCATTTACTCTTGAGTTTCTACTAGCTTAGTATTCATTTCTAAAATTTTTCCTTATATTTAGATTTTTTCCTTAACTTCTGTCACTGATTTCTGAGGTTTTTCAAATTCATGTGTCTGTTGTCTTTTTATGTCGTGAATCTTTTAAAAATGTCTTTTAACTCATTTTGAAATAGTATGTAATAGTTTTGATTTTTTTAAAGTATGCTATTATAGCATGTTTTCCTTGCCTTTAGAAATGTTATGCTACTCCTTTTCATTCTTCTGTTGTAACTTTATGTGATATTTTATCTTGATATATTTTTGCTGCATATTTTTATCTGAATTTACTTTATCTGTATTTTTTAGAATAAACCTTAGTGCAAATAGCTTGCTAACTTCAAAGGGTTCTTCACTGATATAAACTAAAATGCATGCTCATAAAATAAAAAAAATATATAAGAAGATATATAAACAAAGTGGTATGGATTGCTGCTTATGGAAGGAAGAGGAATAGAAATAGGGATGGAAGGAAGGAGGAAAAAACACATAAATAAAAAAATAAAAAAGCCTCATGTGGACAAAGGATGATAATGTCATGAATTGAGGAGCATTATTATTTCCATCTTCTGCACCTGAGGTCCTTCCCTGTACAACAAAAGGGGTTTTTGAAGAGAATGTGTACTTATGGCATAAAAAATGGATAAGAAAGATAACATTTAAATCACCTTTAATTCTACCACTTAGTGGTAACCACCAGGAACATTATATTGTCTTTTGTCCTGTCTGTATGTGTGTGTTCTGCAATATTCATAGTGTAAGCTCTGTCTTTTACATGAGAACTCATAATTATAATCCCTCTATAAATCTCATCTAATCTCACTTAACATTATTTAATTTCTGAGTTCTCTAATTCCTGTTTTTGTTCTTTTGTCTTGAATAATTTTCTTAATTACTTTTAACTTATTTTGAAATACTATGTAATAGTTTTAATTTTTTAAAGTGTGTCATTATAGCACGTTTTCACTGTCTTTAGGAATGTTATGCTACTCCTGATTATTTTTCTTTTTGTAACTTTGGTATTTTACCATGATGTATTTCCATTGCTTATTTTATGTGAATTTACTTTATCTGTATTTTTAGAATGAGGCTTGGTGTAGAGAGTTTCCTAACTTCAAAGAACTCTCCATTGATGTGAACCAAAAATGCCTTTTGAAGTATGCCTTCAAACCAATAATTAATAATAACTATATAGATGCTTATTTTATGTTGGTATAATAATTTAACATTTGTTAATTTACTTCATGAAAATTAGTGATTGACTCCAATTTTTGTTATTACATAAGGCTATGATTGGCATTCTTTTACACAGATATTGGTCCAAGTAACCAATTGGTTCTTCAGAATACATTCCTAGAAATTGAATTATAGGTCATGGGTCATATACTTCTTTATTGCTAATCAGAAATGTTAAAAGTTTTAAAACATTAACAGGGTTTCAAATTGTTCATTTCACCACTGTCATCAATAATACGTCAATTTGAGGGGCACCTGGGTGGCTCAGTTGTTAAGTAGCCAACTCTTGATTTCGGCTCAGGTCATGGTTTCAGGGTCACCATGCTCCGCAAGGAGTCTGCTTGAGGATTCTCTCTCTTCCTCTCCCTCTGCCCCTTCCCCTGTTCATGCGCTCTCTCTTAAACAAATAAATAAATCTTTTAAAAAATAATTGGTCAATTTGATAGGTTAAAAATTATATCTATTTTAATTTATATTTCTTTGATGAAGAATAAAGTTAAACTTAATCATATTTTAAAGTTAAACTTTATCATGTTTTATCAATATTTTAATTTCTCTTATGATGAATTATCTGTTTCGTAACATATTTTGTAAATTATTTTACACCCCCACAACACCCAAAATCTTTTTTCTATCCCATTAAATGGCACTTCCATCCACTCAGTTCCTATGCAACGAACCCATGACTCTTCCTTGCTCCTCATTCTCTATTACATTTATATTTAGTCCTTTCCCAAGTTCTCCAGATTATGCCTTCAAAAAATATATATATAACATCTGCCTAGTTTTCTCCATGTCCATGGCTACCATTCTAACCTCAGTTACCTGGTCTCTGAGATTCTGTTTCCCCTCTATCCATTTTCCACACTGTGGTCACTGTGATTTGCAAGTATGGCTCTCTCTAATCCTTTATGGCTGAAAAGCTTTCTCAAACACAAGATGTTATACTAGCTCTTTTATGACATTCTTATTTTTATTAGGTTCTAATACATTATGCTTTCTTCATTATTATTTTCTAGAAATACAGAAATTTGGGGTTTGTATTTTCCCTTTGATATAACTTATTTAAATTTCCTGGTGGAAGAGCCTCTTTATTAGTAGTAGAAGTAATTGAGGATTAATTGCATTGTAGTCTGATAATGTTTGCTTTTGTATTTTTGGAGTTATTTGTAACCTAATATATAGCTAATTTTAGTAGATGTTTATGTATGCTTGAAAACAAGGCATATTCTGTACTATGAGGAAAAAGTACTTATTATATATCTAAGACTCTGTCTTATAGTTTTCAGGTCTTCTATGTCCTTGCTAACATTTTGTCCCCTTGATGCATTTAGATCTGAGCAAAGTGTGCTAAAGTTTCCTATTTTTAATATGTGTCTGTTTCTCCTTTCATGTCCTATCATTTCTGGTCTATGAAAGCTGTACTGGTATTTGGTGAATAGATATTAATATCTTCACTGTGAATGGTAGCCTTTAGCATTATAGAGTGTCCTACTTTGTATTAATTCTTCTTGGCCTGAATTCTACCTTGTTTTAGATCAAGATCATGGCCCCTGCTTTCTTCTTACTTGCCTTTATTTGACATATTTTTGTTCATACTTTTATCTTTAGTCTTTTCAATTCACTTTATTTTAGGTATGTCTTTTGCATACAACATAAAGTTGAATTTTGCTCTGTTAGTAAATCTGAAAATCTTTTTCTTATATTCTGTAAGTTAAGTCCATTAACATACATGGATAAACTAATACATTTGGTCTCAGCTCTATAATAGAGTATTATGTTTTATAACTGTGTATACATGTAGGTATGCCATTATATTAGCTGTTAGCTTTGCTCTCTTTTTCTTTGTTAGTTCCTTTGCTATTTGAGAAGGTTTGGAATTTTTTTAATGATTAATTTTATAGAGATACCATTCTGTAACACTTTTAACCACAACTTTTTTCTGAAACTGTTTGTTTTTATTATCATTATTAATATCAGCAAGTAACTGCTTCTTTTCTTCTTTTCCTTATTACTATAATCTCTGTGTTGATGTTTCTTGAGCAAAATATGCTTAAGCTTCAAGTTCTTATCAGTTTTAAATAATATATTTTCACTCTTAACACCAGTGAGTCAATCAGCAAGTTTATTCCACTTTCTATTTACTCTTTGCCTCCTCTTCCCATTTTTTAATTGGTTGCATTATTTTTCTGACAACAGAGCCTGTAGTATTCAGATTGCATTTTGTCATATTTATTTCCACTTTTTAGTCTGTAACTGCTTACTGCCAAGCCCCCAGAACTTATGAAGAAACTTCTCCAGGATATTATGTTTTTCTGAAGCTCTTTCTGTAGTAGATTCCTCAGGAAAGTTTTATCAGAATAACATTCTTTCAAGTATTGCATGTTCATAAATCTTTGTAGCCTAGATATCAAAAGGATGTTTGGCTGGGTATAAAAACCTCAGGTCACTTTTTTTTTTCTTGAGTACTTGAACAATGTTATTTCATTGTTTTGTAGTTTAAAATGTTGCTGCTGAGAAATTTGATGTTACTTTCCTTTTCTTTCCTTTATTTGTTATTCAATTTGTCCATGTGTGTGTGTGTGTTGGTGGGGACCAGAGGCAGGGGTAGGTCTGGAATTCCCAAAGGAATTTTTCCTTATTTTTAAAGTCTAATAGTTTACTAGGCTATGTCTTGGTTTTGACTGCTCTGGTTCCATGTACACAGAGTCTTCTTGATTTTCTAGAAAAAATTTTGTTGAACTCTGGTTTTAAATATTTTTTTTTCTGTTCCATTACTTTAGTGTCCATCTTTATGAACAACCATTAATTAGTTATTTAACTTTCCAGGTTTTCTCCATTAGTTTTTCAAATCCTTTTATTATCTTTATCTTTTTGTTTTATTTTCATTTGTTAGCTATTTATCTTACCTCCTTTATGGCAGTCTTTAGTCTTCTTGGTGTCTATTCACTTCTGTCTTCAGCTTACTTTAGTTTTCTTTCTTTCTTTCTCTCTCTCTTTCTTTCTTTCTTTCTTTCTTTCTTTCTTTCTTTCTTTCTTTCTTTCTTTCTTCCTTCCTTCCTTCCTTCCTTCCTTCCTTCCTTCCTTCCTTTCTTCTTTTTCTTTTTTTTTAGAGAGAGAGAGAGTGCACACATGTGTGGGAGCTGTGGAAGGGACAGAGGGAGAGGGAGAGAGAAAATCTTAAGCAGGCTTCTCACCCAGCTGGGAGCCCAATGCAGGGCTTGATCTCACAACACTAGATCATGAACTGAGCCAAAATCAAGAGTCAGTCGCTTAACCAACTGGGCCACCCAGGCACCCCATACTTTAGTTTTATTTCTAAATATTTTTGTTTTTCTTTTCCAATTCATTTTTGATATTTGCCAATTTCTTCATATCTTCCTATAATCTAACCACATAATTTCTGAGATTTAAAATTTCTTAATTGTGTTATTCTTCCAAACTTTTTTAGCATTTTCATTATGCTACTTTGAAATATTATGTTAGAGTTTCCACCTCTTTAGAGACCATGTTTTTTCCTGATGTGTTCTCATTTTCTGTTGGAACACATCACTATATTTGTGATAACTTCTATTGGAGTTAGATTGTATTTTTTTCCCCACATTTTTAAAAGAGAGAGATTTCCCTAGGCTATTAGAAAGAGGCTCCTTAGAAGGGGAGTAGACAATAGTGTAGCTTTCCCAATATTATGGTGCTGTGGTCTAAATGTTTGTGTCCCCCTTAAATTGATATATTGAAATCTTAACCCCTAAAGATGATGGTATTGGGAGGTGAGGTTTTGGGGAGGTGCTGAACTCATGGATGGGATTAGTGCCTTATAAGAGAGACTCCAGAGAGATCCCTAGCATCTTCCACTATATGAGGACACAGCAGTAAAGTGCCAGCTAGAACCAGAGAGAGAACCCTCACCTGACCATTCTAACACCCCAGTCTTTGACTTTCACCTTCCAGAACTGTAAGAAATAAATTTCTGTTGCTTATAGGCTACACAGTCTATGGTATCTTGTTATAGCAGCCTGAAGGGACTGAGGCATGTGGGTTAAGGGTTTACTCTTCTGTTGTAAACAAAAGGGCTGAAAATATGGTCTCTCTCTCTCTCTATTTGTCTGCTCAGGAAGATTTTCAGCCCTTAGAGCTATATATAGCCAATGTGCTCTACAAGCCTCACTGACTCAGACAGTGCTTTCAGCTTTAGGTGTTATATCTTGCTATTAAAGTACCTTTTGGAAACTGTGTCCTTCTTCCCCTCCCACCACCTGATACTTTGATTTCTATTTATCTCAGTCATTTCTGCTCAGTTTTGTTTCTGGTATCACACATGTTTGTCTTTCCATTTTCCCAGAGTGAGTTCTGTCCTTCTGGAAGTCAGAGGAGGTTGGGGAGAGGGTTACTGCATATGTACTTCACTAATTCTCAAGGCCTAGACTTTCTTTCCCAGGCTCACACACAGATTTTCTTGCACTGACCTTTATCTTGGAGGCTGTGAGAACTTTGTCCCATGTCCTCCGTTGGTCTCAGATCCATCCACTCAGGTTTTAGCTCAAGGTAGTCTCTTTCTTCCCTTGGAAATACTTGTCATGAATGTTCTTTTTCTCCTTGGTTTGTGGTATGTGCTACAACACTTTTTCACACTCACAAGATATATGTTGATTTGTGCAGGTCTTTCTCCTGGTTTAGCTACATCCATTTGTATTTTTTAGTTCCTTCATATTAATAATTTGTAAAAACATAAAGCATTATAATTTTAGAATTGGAAGAGTCTCTAGGTAACCCCTACAGTAAATAACTAATTTTCCAGATTAAAAAAACCTCAGATTTTCTCATGGTCACAAGGCTTATAGCTAGTACCACACATTGTAATATTTAATCACCTCCATAATAATTACATTATATCTCAACTCTGCAAATAGATGGTAAGTACCTCAAATTTAAAGACAATGTTTCATTCATCTTTGGAAACTTCTATAGGTATCTGGTATGGAACTACTGGGTATAGGGGGAATTTAGAAGGTACTTACCGAGGTGAAGTTAAATAAATACATTTGATTACTCAATATCTATTGATAACTTCCTATGGCAGGCACTGTTCTAGGCACTTCGTATTCCTTAGGTAAGAAAGAGTTTTTTTTTTTTTTAATACCCTATTTTCCTAGAGCTTATATTCTACCAAGAGTAGATAGACCATGAAAAATGAATATAACAAACATGTAAAATATGTAGAATGTTAAAAGATTAAAAGCATATGGAGCAAATAGAACATAGGAAGAGAGATCTGGAATGGAAGATAGTGGAATTTTTAATAGTATGATCATCATGACAATAGTGACATTTGAGGCAGACTTAAAGCTAATGAAAGAGCTAATCCTGAAGATACTTGGGGAGTGTTCTAAGCAGAAAGAATAGACAATGCAAAAAGCCCTAAGATGGTAGCCTATCTGCAGAAAAGAACAGTAAGGAAACTAATGTGGCTAAAAACACAATGGACAAGGAAAAGAACTGTAGGAGCTGAAGTAATTGACAGGCTAGTGGGAGGGTGCTGTATAAAACAGGAGCTGGAGTTAGATCATGCGGGCTTCAGATGCCATTGTAAAGATTTTGGCTTCCACCCTGAAACAGGAAGGGATTACAGAGTTTGGGGAATAAGGAATATTATGATCTGGCTTATATTTTTGAAAACGTTATTCTGGCAGCTGTGTTGACAATGCATGGCAGGAGAAGGAAGGATGGAGATAGGAAGAGAGGTTAAGAGGCTATTTCAGTAATGCAAGTGAGGGGCAGTGGCTTGACCAGGTAATAACAATGGAGGTGGTATGAACTCGTTAGTTTACAGGTAGAATCAACAGGATTTTCTAATAAATTAGAGATGCAATGTGAGGGAAAGAATCAAGGATGGCCCTAAGGTTCTTGGCTTTAGCACCTGATAGGGTTTGTTTGTTCTGGTTTGCTCAGGACTTTCCCTGTTGTTGCAGTGAAAGTCCTTCATGAGAATCCCCTCAGTCCCCAGCAAACTTGGATTGTTGGTCACTCTAGCAACCTTTGTTTTGCAACCAAAACAAAGACATTACACTCCCCTGAAGCTCTAAGTAGAGTAGATTTTTGTAGGAAGACCAGGAGTCCAGTTTTGGACATGTTAAGTTTGAGTTATCTATTATACTTCTGAGTGGAGACACTGAGCAGGTGGTTGGATATACACATCTGGAATTCAGGAGAGTGGTCTGGACTGGAGATACACATTTGGGAGTTCTTGACTTAGAGATAATGTTTAGAGTCCTGAGTTTAGATAAGGTCATTAAGAGAATAAGTGTAGATAGGGAAAAAATTCCAACATTAAGAGGATCAGAGAAGAGAAGAATTGAGCATGAGAAGATTGGGAAGGAACGAGCATTGAGGTAGGATGGAAACCAAAAAAGTGTGGTGAGCTAAAAGCCAAGAGAAAAAAAGAATACCAAAGAGGGGCAAATGATCAAGGGAGTAAGTAAATGTCGATGAAGGATCTAGTAAGAAGACGGCAGAGGGTGTGACTATAAACTGAGAACATGGGAGTGACCCTGAAATGCAAAGTCTGGGTGATGTGGTGGGCACAAAAGCATAACTGGAGAGGGCTACTGGGGAAATAGCAGAGGAATTAAAGGCAGCAGGTATGTACCATTATTTCAAGGAGTTTTGTGGGAAAATTTCAGAGAATTGGAGAAGCAGCTGGCCTAGAATTTAGTTTAAGAAAATATTTTTAGCTGAGGGAAATAAGAGCATGTTTGCATATTACTGGGAATGACCTAGTAGAGAGAGAAAAATTGACTGTATGAAGGAGAGAGAGAAGAAATGTCAGGGATTTTCTTAAGTACATGAAAGAAAATAGATTCCTCAGCAAAACCACTTAGTAGACAAATGAAGATTCAAGCTGTCTACACCAGAATCTCACCAAAAAATGACATGACATGACATGACATAAAACAAAACAAAATAAAATAAAATAAAATAAAAATGACAGTAAAACTGGCAGGATTTTTTCAAAATATTAACTACTGGAGTTTATGCTACATTCACCTAGATGAAGTTTTATTCTATCAGTATGCTAGTTTAAGACCGGATTGTTTAGTGTACAGAATGACCCAAAGGTATTGCATAATCTTCAATCTCCACTTCAATCTCCAATCTTGCCTGCCATTTACTAAAGTAGAAGGCACTGCCAATAAGTATTTTAGAAGGCTTTCTAACCAATACATATTGAAACAAGGATCAATTTCAGAGTAAAAATTCCATTAACTCAATTATCTGCTTTCTCAGAACTGTTTTCAATTAAGCAAGTTATAATATTTTCTGTATTGAAATGTAATGTATATACAGATATACTCTTCTGAATCTTGTTTGAACTCCTGGTCTCATGGTCTACAAAGACTCTACTGGATATAAATATAAATGTATTATTTTTCCCTATGTTACTTTTCCTTATGTCTTGGTTTCTTTAACTAGCAACATGTTTTGACATTAAACTCAAAGTGCATATATTTTCTCGTCTATACAGTTCTTTAGGTTGAGGACCACTTTGCTAACCTCACCTAAATGATAAGTGGATTTATCAGCAAAAGGAAGGAAGGTGAAAACCAGACCAGAGGAAAATAATTATAGAAGAGGCACTAATTGACACTATCAAAATGAAACAAATGTGCTTTGTTAATATGTCACTTGTTAGACTATTGCTCCCCAGCCTGAAGAAATATCCTGTACATTATGACACCATTGTGTTCAGTCATAATAGTGCTATTAATACATCTGAACAGAGGCTAAGCAAGACTTTGCAGCTGTCAGACAAAAGGTATGAACTTTCATTTCCAGTTAATCTTTCTAGTTCTGATTCCTATACATTTTATTATAATTACTTAAATGCTTTAGAACATAATCTAAAATACAAACAGACATAGGAGTCCTAAATAGTTTACGTTATCTGAAAGGTCTGAATACATTGTTATTAAATTTTATTATGTGACTTTTACAATCCAATTAAAGTGCTTGAATCTGCCTTTTCATGCTGAATACAGTGGATTTTATGAATTCAGCCATAAATATTTCTAGATTTAAAAAGTAATCAGGAATGCTTAAGACAGGCAGCAGAGACTGCATGCTTTTCTCTCCCTTCTTTCCAAAACATACTAGGATAAGTGAAAAGAACTAAAAATAGAGTACATTCTATCCTTAATAAAAGTCGAAAATGGCAATAATCAGACGCACACACACAGACTCTGAAGCATATGTGCCAGATATAACAAAATTTGAAGCAAAATCACAGAGGACATAGAGTTTTAATAAGTAGCTTTTTTTGTTTTTAATCTCTGGAGATTAATAAATGAGGCAATTCTAAGTGGTGCTAGGTTGAAGAATGGGGACTGGCAAGAAGATAGAAGTGACCCATGAGGAGAGCAGAAAGGCTCTCTGGCACCTTATCCCTAGTGCTGCCCTTCAGTAATGAGCAGTAGAGACTCAGAAAGAGGAATCCCTGCCCTACGCCAGGCACTTCAGAGAGTCTCATATGTCTTGTCTATCTGAAACATGCAAAACCAAATTCATTACTACACACAAAGGCCCCTCTGTCACAAAAAGTTCAGTGCTCAGCATTGGTATATATATATATATATATATATATTTATATATTTTTTTTGTGAGAGAGAGAGAGAAAGAGCACAGTGGTGGGCATGGGCAGAGGGAGAGAGAGAATATCAAGCAGACTCCATGCTGAGTGCAGAGCCTACATGGGGCTCAATCTCAGGACACTGAGATCATGACTTGAACCGAAATCAAGAGTCCGACATTTAACCAACCGAGCCACCCAGGTGCCCCAGAACTCTTGTTCACAGCTCTTGCTGAGTGCATCTGTAAGTCTTGGTGAATTGCAGGTTGTGCCTTAGGGATGGGTGCAGTATCAAGTTCAAGGAGGATTTTTGTAGCCAAAGCAACTGGGGAAGGGAAAGAGACAAAGTAATTAATTTGCAAAAATTTTCATTTCAGATAGTATGGATATAATATAACTTGTACAATAAAGATTTGCTTCCCAATAGTGCCAACCATCTATTTTCTTGTTCTTCTTCTTGTTCTAATGCTTAGTTCCTGAGGTACTCACAAATAGAAGCAGTATTTGTAACAGTCGCACACAGGGACTGAAGAATGTTTCACAATGTTAAACAATTTACATTCTTCATATTTATATAAATGAAAGTTGAGATGTAATAGGGTAAGTACAGATCCCTGGCATTAGTAGCTACATGAAAATTGAACACTAGGATTGTGAGTAGCTTTATTTTTTTTAAAGTTTTATTCATTTATTTGAGAGAGGGGGTGAGGGGAGGGAAGAGCAGAGGGAGAGAATCTTGACTGGGAGATCATGACCTGAGCTGAAATCGAGTCTGACGCTTTACCAACTGAGCCACCCAGTTGACCCGTTGAGTAGCTTTATTTTAATAAAATATTTACTAAGATTTAATTTCTATAGAGAGTGGTTGTTACTGATCACTCTAGATTGAGGTTTTATCTCATTTGAAAAGTTCTTTGAAACATTGAATGACATACTGCTATTTTTGGTTTTCTTTAAAATGTCTCAGCATTGGAGTATTTGAAAGAACTGTATAATTTTAGATTTTAAGAGATGGTGAGAGCCTGATATAAGTAAAACAGTTTGGAAAAAAACATAAAATATTTTAATTGTATCAATAAAAAAAGTTGTATGTTAGCCCATTATAAAGGTCAAACATGGCCCACATTTGGCATACCACCAGGAAATAAACGCCAAGCCTACATGTGAGAACTTTCTACCGTTGACTATGGTCCTTAAGGCTAAGATCTTTCCTCCAATCATTTTTTTAGGTTAAAAATAAACTAACTGAGATATAGCTCACTAAAAGAGAAGGTTTTATAAGAAGTCATGTGTAAGGCAATATCTACTTTTTTGGGGGAAACAAAAACCTCATTTAAGCAGCAAACAAAAGCACTTGAGCCACAGTCTTTCACCTACCACTTCTAGTCAGGCTGAGATGTTCTCACGACTGTAAAACTACTGAGATCAGGAAGATGTTGGCAGATGTATCCATGGCCAAGACAGAGGGAGAGTGATCAGAGAACCCATAAAGTATTGCTGCTATATACTCAAGCTGCCTCACCCCCGCCTCACTGTCCTTCAGCACAGGGGATATTTGAACAACTGAACACAAGCAATACACTGTGTCCAACCCTCCAGCTAAAGGTCTCATGGTCAACTGGATTAACTGGGAGAGGGTTCAAGGAGGGTCCACTCACAGGAATCCTAGCCTAATGCTGAGCTTCTCCACTGCCATAAGAGGCAAGAAACAAAACATTGACAGAGCCAGTGAAAAATATCACTCAAGGGAAGAAAAGCAATGTAATTGATGAAAGAAAAGTCAAGAAGACATTTTGGAACACTTACTCCAAAAAATAGAATGCATGTTTATAAAATGTGCCTCTGGACCTTAAGGAAATTTAAAAAGACAGACTCTACATATAATAAAATCTGTAAATACTACTTCTTATGCCTTATCCTTTCTAGATGTATAAGCTCTATTATTGAATTACTCTTCTGAAACAATATTTAAAACATTAGTGATAGTATATTAATTCATCTTCAGTGTTTTTCTGTTAAGCATAATGTAGAGCACAGATAAAAGTATGTCAAAAATGGATGGGTAAAAATACAACAGGAAAATATGAAAACTAAAAGCAATGTGTACAGTATTAATATTATAAAATATTCAATGGAAAAACACCAAATTGAAACATAGAACATTTTTTATTCATAATAGGCCATGTGAAATTTAATTTTGTGAACAGATGTTCATGAACCAAATACTACAACATCAATGTGATTGAAAAAAGGAAATTCTGGGGCATCTGGGTGGTTGTCAATTAAGCAACTGACTCTTCATTTTGGCTCAGGTCATGATCTCAGGCTCAGGAGATCAAGCCCCTCTTCGGGCTCTGCACTGGGCAAAGAGCTTGCTTAAGATTGTCTCTCTCCCTCTCCCTGTCCGCCCAACTTGTGCATGTGCTCTCTCTCAAAGAAAGAAAGAAGAAAGAAAGTTCTAACTAAAAATCAATTACAGTTTGAGATGATTGACCTCAGAAAGTAGCATAACAAAGGGTGCCTGGGTGGCTCAGTTGGTTGAGCATCAGACTCTTGATGTCATCTCCCGTCTTGATCTCAGGATCATGAGTTAAAGCCCCATGTTGGGTTCCATGCTGGGTATGGAGCCTATTAAAAAAAAAAAAAGTAGGGGGTGGAGCAAGATGGTGGAGGAGTAGGGGACCTGGATTTCATCTGGTCTCAGGAATTCAGCTGAATAGGAATCAAACCATTCTGAACACCTAAGAAATCAACAGGAGATCAAAAAAAAGAATAGCAACAACTCTCTGAACAGAAAAGTGACCACTTGCTGGAAGGTAGGACGTGCGGAGAAGTGAATCCGAGGCGATATTTGGGAGGATAGACGGCGGGGGAGGGGGCCTCCGTCCGCAGCTTCTGGCAAGTGATAGAGCCACGGAGCACAAAATCGGAACTTTTAGAAGCCGGCTCCGCTGAGGGACGTCGCTCCTGTGGCTAAGCGGGGGGTGGAACCCTCGTGGGACAGTGTGGTCTCAGGACCCTCGGGGTTACAGAAAGACCGGGGGTGCCTGAGTGCAGCAGAGCTCCCAGGTATCAGAGCGGGGAAGCTGGCTGCAGAGAGGGAGCCAAGGCGCGGCCTCTCAGCTCGGGGTTGCCATAAACTGTGATCTGCTGCCCAGTCAGGCCACTGCTCCTCCAGCAGGGAGCCAACAAGCGGCAGAGCTGGGGAGACTCTCCTTCCTCCCCCGGGAGGAGCGGTGCGGGAGCGCACCGCAGGGATCTGCTGGGTTTGGAGACTCCACACAGGGTCGGGTGCCAGAGATAGAAACGCTCGGTCACAGGCCAGGTGAGCACAGAGTGCGGCCAGAGACCGGGGACACGGGAGTGACTGACAGCTTTTCTCTGGGGGTGCACTGAGGAGTGGGGCCCCGAGTTCTCGGCTCCTCCGGGCGGAGATTGGGAGGCCACCATTTTCACTCTCATCCTCCAAAGCTGTACCAAGAGCTTTCAGGGAACAAAAGCTCCGGAGAGCAAACCCGAGCAGATTGCTTAGCCCGGACCGACAAGTGCGGCGCAATTCCGCCTCCAGCAAAGACATTTGGGAACCACGGCAACAGGCCTCGCCCCCAGAAGATCAGCACGAACAGCCAGCCAAGACCAAGTTTACCGATCAAGGAGAACGGGAGAACTCCAGTGCTAGGGTAATACTGCACTTAGCATTCATGGCTTTTTTTTTACCATGATTCATTAGTTTTTTAAAGTTAATTTTTTAACTGTTTTTTTTTTTTTTTAATTTTTCTTTTTCCCTTTTTCAACCAACATCTTATCAATCCCTTTTGGGAAAAAAAACATTTTTATTTTTCATTTTTAGAGTCATATTCTATCCCTTCATAGTAGATACCCTTATTTTTGGCATATATATATATAAGTTGTTCCCTCTTTAAAATTTTGATATACAGTTTCTTCTAACAGACCAAAATATACCCTAAATCACTAGTGTATGGCTTTGTTCTAGTCTCCTGCCTGATCACATTCTCTCCCTTTTTTTTCTTTTTTTTTAATCTTTCTTTTTTCAAACAAATTCTTAACTTATCAATTCCTTTTATAAAACCTTTTATGATTTTCATCTTTACAGTCAACTTCCATCCCTTCATCGAATCAACCCTTATTCTGTACATATATGTCTTTCTTTCTTTAAAATTTTATGAGGCACATTCTTCTCACAGACCAAAATACACCCACAATCTAGTGTGTGGCACTGATCTATGCACTAGCCTGATCATATTGATCATATTCTGTTTTTTTTTTGTTTTGTTCTGTTTTTGTTTTTAACCTTTTTCTTTTTCCTTTTTTTTCCTCTTTCTTTTTTCTTTCTTTCCCTTTCTTTTCCCCTGGTTTCAGGTCTTTTCTGATTTGTTTAGAGTATATTTGCTGGGGACGTTGTTAACCTGTTAGCATTTTGTTCTCTCATTCATCTATTCTCCTCTGGACAAAATGACAAGACAGAAAAAAAATCACCTCAGCAAAAAGAACAAGAGGTAGTACCGTCTGCCAGGGACCTACTCAATATGGACATTAGTACAATGTCAGACCTAGAGTTCAGAATCATGATTTTAAAGATACTAGCTGGGCTTGAAAAAAGTATGGAAGTTATTAGAGACACCCTTCCTGGAGAAATAAAAGAACTAAAATCTAACCAAATCGAAATCAAAAAGGCTATTAATGAGGTGCAATAAAGAATGGGGGCACTAACTGCTAGGATAAATGAGGCAGAAGAGAGAATTAGCGATATAGAAGACCAAATGATGGAAAATAAAGAAGCTGAGAAAAAGAGAGATAAACAACTACTGGATCACGAGGGCAGAATTCGACTGATAAGCTATACGATAAGATGAAACAACATTAGAATAATTGGGATCCCAAAAGAAGAAGAAGGAGAGAGAGGGGCAGAAGGTATATTGGAGCAAATTACAGCAGAGAGCTTCCCTGCTGTGGGGAAGGAAACAGGCATCAGAATCCAGGAGGCACAGAGAACCCCTCTCAAAATCAATAAAAATAGATCAACACCCTGACATCTAATAGGAAAACTTACGAGTCTCAGGACAAAGAGAAAATCTTGAAAGCAGCTTGGGAGAAGAGATATGTAACCTATAATGGTAGAAACATTAGATTGGCAACAGGCCTATCCACAGAGACCTGGCAGGCCAGAAAGGACTGGCATGATATCTTCAGAGCACTAAACGAGAAAAATATACAGCCAAGAATACTATATCCAGCTAGGCTGTCATTGAAAATAGAAGGAGAGATAAAAATCTTCCAGGACAAACAAAAACTAAAGGAATTTGCAAACATGAAACCAGCCCTCCAAGAAATATTGAAAGGGGTCCTCTAAGCAAAGAGAGAGCCTAAAAGCAACATAGACCAGAAAGGAATACAGACAACAGACAGTAACAGTCACCTTACAGTCAATACAATGGCACTAAATTCATATTTTTCAATAGTTACCCTGAATGTAAATGGGCTAAATGCCCTAATCAAAAGACACAGGCTATCAGATTGGATTAACAAACAAGACCCATCAAGATGCTGTCTGCAAGAGACTCATTTTAGACCCAAAGATACCCCCACATTGAAAGTGAGGGGGTGGAAAACCATTCACCATGCTAATGGACACCAAGAGAAAGCTGGGGTGACAATTCTTATATCAGACAAATTAGATTTTAATAAGAGATGAGGTAATAAGAGATGAGGAAGGACACTATATCCTACTTAAAGGGTCTATCCAACAAGAAGATCTAACAATTGTAAATATCTATGCCCTTAACATGGGAGCAGCCAATTATATAAGGCAATTAATAACAAAAACAAAGAAACACATTGACAACAATACAATAAGAGTGGGGGACTTTAACACCCCCCTGACTGAAATGGACAGATCATCTAAGAAAAGATCAACAAGGAAATAAGGACTTTAAATGACACACTGGACCAAATGAACTTCACAGACATTTTCAGAACATTCCAACCCAAAGCAACGGAATACACATTCTTCTCTAGTGCCCATGGAACATTCTCCAGAATAGATCACATCCTAGGTCACAAATCAGGTCTCAACTGGTACCAAAAGATTGGGATTATTCCCCGCATATTTTCAGACCACAATGCTTTGAAACTAGAACTCAATCACAAGAGGAAAGTCGGAAAGAACTCAAATACATGGAGGCTAAAGAGCATCCTACTAAAGAAAGAATGGGTCAACCAGGAAATTAAAGAAGAATTAAAAAATATCATGGAAACCAATGAAAATGAAAACACAACCGTTCAAAATCTTTGGGCTGCAGCAAAGGCAGTCCTGAGAGGAAAGTATATAGCAATACAAGCCTTTCTCAAGAAACAAGAAAGGTCTCAAATACACAATCTAACCCTCCACCTAAAGGAGCTACAGAAAAAACAACAAATAAAGCCTAAAGCCAGCAGGAGAAGAGAAATAATAAAGATCAGAGCAGAAATCAATGAAATAGAAACCAAAAGAACAGTAGAACAGGTCAACGAAACTAGGAGCTGGTTCTTTGAAAGAATTAACAAGATAGATAAACCCCTAGCTGGACTTACCTAACAGAAAAAGAAATGACCCAAATCCACAAAATCATGAATGAAAGAGGAGAGATCACAACCAACACCAAAGAAATACAAACAATTATAAGAACATATTATGAGCAACTATATGCCAGCAAATTAGATAATTTGGAAGAAATGGATGCATTCCTAGAGATGTATCAACTATCAAAACGGAACCAGGAACAAATAGAAAACCTGAACAGACCTATGACCACTAAGGAAATTGAAGCGGTCATCACAAATCTCCCAACAAACAAAAGCCCAGGGCCAGATGGCTTCCCAGGGGAATTCTACCAAACATTTCAAGAAGAATTAATACTTATTCTCCTGAAACTGTTCCAAAAAACAGAAATGGAAGGAAAACTTCCAAACTCATTTTATGAGGCCACCATTACCTTGATCCCAAAACCAGACAAAGACCCCATTAAAAAGAATTATAGACCAACATCCTTGATGAATATGGATGCAAAAATTCTCACCAAAATACTATCCAATAGGATCCAACAGTACACTAAAAGGATTATTCACCACCACCAAGTGGGATTTATCCCTGGGCTGCAAGGTTGGTTCAACATCCACAAATCAATCAACGTGATGCAATACATTAACAAAAGAAAGAACGAGAATCATATGATCCTCTCAATAGATGCAGAGAAAGCATTTGACAAAGTACAGCATCCTTTCTTGATCAAAACTCTTCAGAGTATAGGGATAGAGGGTACATACCTCAATATCATAAAAGCCAGCTATGAAAAATCTACAGCAAATATCATTCTCAATGGGGAAAAGCTGAGAGCTTTCCCCCTAAGGTCAGGAACACGGCAGGGATGTCCACTATCAGCACTGCTATTCAACATAGTATTAGAAGTCCTAGCCACAGCAATCAGACAACAAAAAGAAATCAAAGGCATCCAAATCGGCAAAGAGGAAGTCAAACTCTCACTCTTTGCAGATGATATGATGCTTTATGTGGAAAACCCAAAAGATTCCACCTGAAAACTGCTAGAACTCATACAGGAATTCAGTAAAGTGGCAGGATATAAAATCAATGCATAGAAATCAGTGGCATTCCAATACACCAACAACAAGACAGAAGAGAGAGAAATTGAGTCGATCCCATTTACAATTGCACCCCAAATCATAAGATACCTAGGACTAAATCTAACCAAAGAGGCAAAGGATCTGTACTCAGAAAACTATAAAATACTCATGCAAGAAATTGAGGAAGACACAAACAAATGGAAAAACGTTCCATGCTCATGGATTGGAAGAACCAACATTGTGAAGATGTCAATGCTACCTAGAGCAATCTACACATTCAATGCAATCCCCATCAAAATACCATCCACTTTTTTCAAAGAAATGGAACAAATAATCCTAAAATTTGTATGGAACCAGAAGAGACCCCGAATAGCCAGAGGAATGTTGAAAAAGAAAAGCAAAGCTGGCAGCATCACAATTCCGGATTTCCAGCTCTATTACAAAGCTGTCATCATCAAGACACTATGGTACTGGCACAAAAACAGACACATCGATCAATGGAACGGAATAGAGAGCTCAGAAATGGACCCTCAACTCTATGGTCAACTTATCTTTGACAAAGCAGGAAAGAATGTCCAATGGAAAAAAGACAGTCTCTTCCACAAATGGTGTTGGGAAAATTGGACAGCCACATGCAGAAGAATGAAACTGGACCATTTCCTTACACCACACACAAAAATAGACTCCAAATGGTTGAAAGACCTAAATGTGAGACAGGAGTCCATCAAAATCCTAAAGGAGAACACAGGCAGCAACCTCTTTGACCTCAGCTGCAGCAACTTCTTCCTAGAAACATCGCCAAAGGCAAGGGAAGCAAGGGCAAAAATGAACTATTCGGATTTCATCAAGATAAGAAGCTTTTGCACAGCAAAAGAAACAGTCCACAAAACCAAAGAAAACCGACAGAATGAGAGAAAATATTTGCAAATGACATATCAGATAAAGGGCTAGTATCCAAAATCTATAAAGAACTTATCAAACTCAACACCCAAAGAACAAATAATCCAATCAAGAAATGGGCAGAAGACATGAACAGACATTTTTCTAAAGAAGACATCCAAATGGCCAACAGACACATGAAAAAGTGCTCCACATCGCTCGGCATCAGGGAAATCCACATCAAAACCTCCATGAGATACCACCTCACACCAGTCAGAATGGCTAAAATTAACAAGTCAGGAAACGACAGATGCTGGCGGGGATGCGGAGAAAGGGGAACCCTCCTACACTGTTGGTGGGAATGCAAGCTGGTGCAACCACTCTGGAAAACAGTATGGAGGTTCCTCAAAAAGTTGTAAATAGAGCTACCCTACGATCCGGCAATTACACTCCTGGGTATCTACCCCAAAGATACAAATGTAAGGATCCGAAGGGGTACGTGCACCCCAATGTTTATAGCAGCAATGTCCACAATAGCCAAACTATGGAAAGAGCCAAGATGTCCATTGACAGATGAATGGATAAAGAAGAGTAGTATATATACACAATGGAATATTATGCAGCCATCAAAAGGAATGAGATCTTGCCACTTACAATGACGTGGATGGAACTGGAGGGTGTTATGCTGAGTGAAATAAGTCAATCAGAGAAAGACATGTATCATGTGACCTCACTGATATGAGGAATTCTTAATTTCAGAAAACAAACTGAGTGTTGCTGGAGTGGTGGGGAGTGTGAGGGATGGGGTGGCTGGGTGATAGACATTGGGGAGGGTATGTGCTATGGTGAGCCCTGTGAATTGTGCAAGACTGTTGAATCACAGATCTGTACCTCTGAAACAAATAATGCAATATATGTTAAAAAAAAAAAAAGAAGATAGCAGGAGGGGAATAATGAAGGGGAGTAAATCTGAGGGGGAGAAAACCATGAGAGACTATGGACTCTGAAAAACAAACTGAGGGTTCTTGAGGGGAGGGGGTTGGGGGGATGTGTTAGCCTGGTAATGGGTATTAAAGAGGGCACATTCTGCATGGAGCACTGGGTGTTATGCACAAACAATGAATCATGGAAAACTACATCAAAAACTAATGATATAATGTATGGTGATTAACATAACAAAAAAAATTGTTTTTAAAAAAAGTAGCATAACTCTCCATCGTTCAGGAAAAATAATGAAAGTCCAACATATCATATCACTTACCTAGGAGACCAGTACAGGATAAAACTTGGAGTAGTGTGAACCTAATATGTGTTTATTTAAAATTTAGATGTAATGTTCTACTAATACCCTATGCAGTTGCTTTAAAAGTCATGGATTAGCGAAATGTAAGTTTTAACATTTTTTCTCTCAGTTACCTGAATGTACCACCACAATTTGGAGACTACTAGATTACATAAAAAATAATTATAATTGTTGTGCAGTAATGGTAGCTAAACTTGGGGTGAGCATAGCATAACATACAGAGTTGTGGAATCACTGTACTGTACACCTGAAACTTATGTAACATTATGTGTCAACCATACTTAAATAAACAACCAACCAAGCAACAAACAAAATTGTTCTGCAGAATGAACAGGAATTTTGTAATTATCTATTGTGCCAAATGAATAGGATATGTATGTCTTTCACCATTTTAAAGGTTCATAAGAAAAAATAAAATCACATAATCATCTCAATTGATTACAAATAATGTATTTATTAAATTAGTCTCTGTGCATCTATACCAGTAGCAAGTTTTATGCCTAACGGAAAATACAACAGATAATCCTATATAAATTAAAACCAAATGGATTTATATACAGTTACTCTTTTTTTTTTTTTAAGTAAGTGCTACACCCAATGTGGGGCTTGAACTCACAACCCTGAGATCAGTAATATGCTCTACAGACTGAGCCCAGCCACCTGCCTCTCCACTCACTACTATTTTGAATGTTGCTTCAGAGGACCTATCCCATAATAGGCCTGTAAATATGGAAAGGATATGGTGAAAATAGTGTAATTAACAAGTAACATAATACAAGAAAAATTCAGGAAAATCTTCAGAAACAATAAGAATTCAGTAAAAGAATTAATTCCAAAATAAGTATACAAAATTATTACATAAATATATTAGGAAAAGAGAATCATCCACAACAGCAAATATGATAAAAAACAGACACAGAAACCATGAAACAGGAATAAACCTATCAGGAATAAACTTAAAAAGAAAGAGGTGGTAATTATGTAAAGAAAATTTTAAAAACTCAACTAAAGAGTTAAAAACTGTCTCAAAGTACAGAGTCACATGCAATATTCTTGGATGGTAACCCTCTGTGTCATACAGATATAAATTTTCTAAAAACCAGCTGATCAATGTAATGAATACTAATTAATACCCCAATTAAACTGGAAGAAAAGGCATCCAATTATTTAAAGTTAATTAAAACAATAAATGTGTGACTATAACCCGAAAAATATTTTAAGATAAAAATAAGAAAGATTTGCTCCACCAGACATTAGAAACCTATTATAAAATATAATCAAATTGTTCTTGGGGGAAAAAAATGGGGAAAAAAACCAAAATGATGGAATACACTAAAGATTCCAGAAACAGATTTACATATATTATGAGAATTTAATATATAATAAAATTGACATTTTTCTTACAGGGCCAGGGGATGAGGGGAGAAAGACGGATTAAAGAATAAATGGCATTGAGGGATGCCTCGGTGGCTCAGTCAGTTAAGCATCTGCCTTTGGTTCAGGTCGTGATCCCAGGGTCATTGGGTTCTCTGCTTAGTGGGGAGTCTGCTTCTCCCTCTCCCCCTGGCTTGTGCTCTCTCACTCACTCTCTCTCTCTCAAATAAATAAACAAAATCTTTTAAAAATATATAAAGAATAAATGGCATTGGAACAATTTGATTTTGATTTAAAAATATTGTATCCTTTCCTCATACCAAAACCCTCAAATGAATTAATGCCAAAAATCTGAAATGAATTAATGATTTAACAGGAAGAAAATAATCACAAAATTAAAAGAATATGTATTTATTTTATTTTTATTATGTTATGTTAGTCACCATACAGTACGTCATTAGTTTTTGATGTAGTATTCCATGATTCATTGTTTGCATATAACACCCAGTGCTCCATGCAATACATGCCCTCCTTAATACCTATCACTGGGCTAACCCAACCCCCCACCCCCTCCCCTCTAGAACCCTCAGTTTGTTTCCCAGAATCCATAGTCTCTCGTGGTTCGTCTCCCCCTCTGATTCCCCTCCCCCTTCATGTTTCCCTTCCTTCTCCTAATGTCCTCCATGCTATTCCTTATGTTCCACAAATAAGTGAAACCCTATGATAATTGACTTTCTCTGCTTGACTTATTTCACTTAGCATAATCCCCTCCAGTTCTATCCGTGTTCACGCAAAAGTTGCGTATTCATCCTTTCTGATGGCTGAGTAATATTCCATTGTATATATGGATCACATCTTCTTTGTCCATTTGTCTATTGAAGGGCATCTAGGCTCTTTCCACAGTTTGGCTCTTGTGGACATTGCTGCTATGAACACTGGGGTGCATGTGGCCCTTCTTTTCACTACATCTGTATCTTTGGGGTAATGCCCAGTAGTGCAATTGCTGGGTCATAGGGTAACTCTATTTTTAACTTTTTGAGGAAACTCCACACTGTTTTCCAAAGTGGCTGTACGAATTTGCATTCCCACCAACAGTGTAAGAGGGTTCCTCTTTCTCCATAACCTCTCCAACATTTGTTGTTTCTTGCCTTGTCAATTTTTGCCATTCTAACTGTGTAAGGTGGTATCTCAATGTGGTTTGGATTTGAATTTCCCTGATGGCTAATGATGATGAACATTTTTTCATGTGTCTGTTAGCCATTTGTTAGTCTTCTTTGGAGAAGTGTCTGTTCATGTCTTCTGCCCATTTTTTGACTTATTTGTTTTTTGGGCGTTGAATTTGAGAAGTTCTTTATAGATCTTGGATATCAGCCCTTTATCTGTAGTGTCATTTGCAAATATCTTCTGCCATTCCGTGGGTTGCCTCTTTGTTTTGTTGACTGTTTCCTTTGCCGTGCAGAAGCTTTTTATCTTGATGAAGTCCCAAAAGTTCATTTTTGCTTTTGTTTCCCTTACCTTTGGAGACATGTCTTAAAAGAAGTTGCTGTGGCCAGTGTCAAAGAGGTCACTGCTATGTTCTCCCCTAGGATTTTGATGGATTCCTGTCTCACACTGAGGTATACGAAGTCCCCACAGTGAATATCATTCTCAGTGGGGAAAAGCTGAGAGCCTTTCCCTTAAGATCAGGAACACGACAAGAATGCCCACTCTCACCACTATTGCTCAACATAGTGCTAGAAGTCCTAGCAACAGCAATCAGACAAAAAGAAATAAAAAGGTATTCAAATTGGCAAAGAAGTCAAACTCTCTTCGCAGATGACATGATACTTTATGTGGAAAACCCAAAAGATTCCACCCCTAAGTTACTAGAACTCATACAGCAATTTAGTAATGTGGCAGGATACAAAATCAATGCACAGAAATCAGTTGCTTTCCTATACACAAACAATGAAACTGTAGAAAGAGAAATTAGGGAGTTGAGTTCATTTACAATAGCACCAAAACCCATAAGATACCTTGGAATAAACCTAACCAAAGAGATGAAGGATCTATACTCTAGAAACTACAGAACACTTATGAAAGAAATTGAAGAAGACACAAAAAGATGGAAAAACATTCCATGCTCATGGATCGGAAGAATAAACATTGTTAAAATGTGTATACTGCCCAGAGCAATCTATACTTTCAACACCATCCCAATCAAAATACCAATGACATTTTTCAAAGTGCTGGAACAAACAATCCTAAAATTTGTATGGAACCTGAAAAGACCCCGAATCACCAAGAAAATGTTGAAAAAGAAAAACAAGGCTGGGGGCATCACATTGCCTGATTTCAACCTATATTACAAAGCTGTGATGTCCAAGACAGCATGGTATGGGCACAAAAACAAGACACATAGATCAATGGAACAGAATAGAGAGCCCAGATATGGACCCTCAACTCTATGGTCAACTAGTCTTCGACAAAGCAGGAAAAAATATCCAATGGAAAAAAGACAGTCTCTTTAAAAAAAAAAAAATTAAAAAAAAAGGAAAAAGACAGTCTCTTCAATAAATGGTGCTGGGAAAATTGGACAGCTATATACAAAGAATGAAACTCGACCATTCCCTTACACCATACACAAAGATAAACTCTAAATGGATGAAAGAACTCAATGTGAGACAGAAATCCATCAAAATCCTAGAGGAGAACATAAAAAGAATATTTAGAAAGTTATTTTTATAATTTAAGGTAGGAACAACTAAGGTAAAGACTAATAGTTTGAATTACATAAAAATTTTAAATGAACAATAAACCAATAGAAAATGTAGTAATGAGCAGGGTCATGCATAAAAGAATATATAAGTGTCCAAAAAACATACGACAAGTTGTTTAGGCAGATATTTTTCAGGTATGAAATTGGTTAGGAATTAAACATTAACATTTTTAGTATCAATATGAGTGTGAATTGTGCACTGATACCTTTCTAGACATCAATTTAGTAGTATAATTTGAGGTTATTAACTTAGATAGTTATCCTAAGAAACTAATTAGATAAGTGCATGAGGGTATATGTACAAGGGTGCTTATTGCGGTTTTGTTTATATTTCTTAAAATGGTAAGAACTTAATGTCCAATAATAGGGGGTTTACGACCATTTAAAAAGCTTGACATTAAAAAGTTTACACACCACAGTATTAAGAGAAAAAGATCAGGTTATGCAAACAGCTCAAGGCAGATAACCTCCAAGTCTATTTTCTAAGGATGCGTAACTAGAAACATTAGTAGCAGTTATCTCTGGGTAGGAGATCTTTATTTTCTTCACCATTTTCTGAAAAGTTTGCTATGAGTACGATTTTTTCTTATGATTAGAAAAGATGACATGACTATTTTCATTAAAAGAGTCTTATTTAACTAAGTAAGTAATGAATGAACTAATTCTTTTATGTATTGATTTACCTTCATGCACGATTTATTTTGTCGGGGCCATGGAAGTTTTCCAATTTCCAGACTTTATCATTCTACTTGTAACTCTCTAAAAAAAATGACTTTATTCATTTCTAGGTAACTTTATTTCAAACCATACACATCACTTGGAAGCCATTAAAATATTTAAATAAATTATTAGAATTGGAAAACAACACATACATTTTCCATAATTGCTTCATTTTTAATTTCCCCACTCTGTCTTTAATGAATATGGTGCCTTGTTTCTTTCTGTGATGCAGCACACCAGCAATCACCTATGAACCAGTGATCTGTAAAATTTCCTCCCCACACAGGGCTAAGTACAATACATCAGCTTTGCCTCTCACTGTATTGTAATTAACCTGCTGAAGTTTCACAGGACATTAATCTATCCTTTCATTTTTATAGTTCATTAAGCACATTATTATGTGTGTTCTCATATTTTACATTCACAGTACTCCTCAAAACAATTTTATTAGTTACTTTTCACATATTGTTATTAAATTATGAAATATAATCCAACCAAACAAAAACGCTCAAAAATAAAGTTGTCTGTAGTTCTAGCTCCAGAGAGAATCTGGTAGAACAGGTAGAGCCATGGGAGGTCCAGTTCCGGATCAGAGCTGTTTCCACCAGTTCTAAGTCAGCTTAAGAAAGCCTGAAATGGTCAGAAAACTAACTGATTTTACCTTTGAGTCTTACCACACTACATCTGAATTTACAAAACTGTATTTAGTTGATAGTGCATGCAACTATGAATTCTAAACTTCACCAAGTGAGCTAGATTTCTTGTGAGCACCTAAAGGAGGTTCATTCACTGATCGATAGTGTTTTCATTTTACCTGCCAACATGGTACATTTCTCTGCATTTTCATGTATTTTTATTTAACATTCCTACAGAACATGGATTGGGTATGTGTCATTCCCTTTAATGACATGTCAAGTAGAAAACACAGGTGGTGATGCTGTCACTTAAAGAAAAATAGGCAAACAAATGCGGAAATCTTCCTAAACTCTTCTTCTTCCCAGTACATCTCCAAATTCTGCACATTGTTCTTTTAAAAGATGTAAGATCTTTCATTTTCTCATCCTTTCTGTTCACCACCTGGATTTTTTCAATAGCTTCCACACTGACCTTTCTTTCTTCAGGCCTTCCCACACACTCCCACCAGAATGGTCCTTCTAAATTCATCCCTGAAAACATCATTTGGACCTTTAAAACCCTCCATGGCTCTCCTCATCTGCCTGGCAAGAGTCAAGCTCCTTAGCCTGCATACTACACTCCCTTCTTCTACCCTCCAGACTCATCGTCCTCCATCCCGCTTCACACCTGTGTGGGTTTGCATGGCTTTTCACCCCACCCTAGGAGGCCCTTTTCTCCCAACCCCTGCAAATCGTCCTAGTAAAATGTTGTCAGTCATTTAAACTTTTCAAACTTCCAGGTATACAAGTATCACCTAGGGTACTTGTTCCAAGTGCCTCACACCATGAGACCCCAAGAACTGAGGTATTTCTGATACAAATAATGGGCACTGCACCAGTGATTTTCAACCCAGACTGCACATTAGAATAACTCAGGGTCTGGAAGAAAGGTGGGGAAGCACTCACAAGATGTCTTCCTCTAATGTTCTGCAAGAAACCACTGAGAAGCACTGAGCTTTGAAAACACTGCTTTAAAAAGCATGTTCAGAAAACAATGCTTCTGTGAAGAATTCCTTGATCCTTCAGACAGAATAAATCACTCCCTTCCATGAGATTGAGTCACTGGAATAAAAGGCCTGAAAACAGGCATGCCTTATTTGCTTTTGCAAACTCAAACTCCTGGCCAAATTCATACATAAGTGCCCCCCCTCCCCCCCACCACACACAACAGTCTCTCACTCTCACTGTTTCTCTGCCTCTCACTGCCCTGGCTCTCTCTCTCTTTTTTTCTCTTGCTCTCTCTTGCTCATGAAACTTTTGGGAAAACCCTCTGGAGCTAACAGAAATATATTCTTTGCCAGATAAACTAAACAGCCAGAAACCATCCCAACAAAAATCAACCAATCAGGAAACACCATTTTGTTCACTAAGCACCTAGTCTTGTAAATAAAGAAATACAACTGATTAAAAAATGGAATTGTCCTTAGAGAGTAGGAACATTCTTTTCCTAGCTGAAAAACAACCTCCACACTATATATTGCATTCTACCACCTCTTTCGCCTTCTACTCTTTCCTTTAAAGTGAATGTGAGATTGTACGTATTTGATTTGGTAAAGGTCTCTGTCATTTCCCTGCCCTGAAAACATTTTTAAATATCAGAGTTTTCTTCCTTTTTTTCCCCTTCAGTGTTATTAGATGATAGTCTAAAATTTAGGCTTAAAAACTTACTCTCTTAACAACCCTTCAAGTCAAATGTCCCAGCCCATGAAGACATGCCCATTGTAGCCATATAGGGACCAACATCCCAGCATTGCCTGAATAATGCTTTCTCTGCTCTCACTGCCACTCATCAGCCCATTTGGTGATGGTTCGTTGTGTTTATATAGGCTAGCTAGAATATACAAGAAAAACCTTGTAAAAGTTATTTAAAAGGAACATAAACAAATAGAGCAAAACCAAGAATCGGGGAGCAGTAAATGGAGAGATTGGGTAGAAGCAACAACAAAGAACAAAAGATACGAAGTGGTTATAGCCCTGGGGAACATGGAAAGGAGAGAGATTGGCATCAAAGTAAGCAGATTTAATATAGAGAAGATTTTCCTTGGGATAAAGATGAACTAAGCCCTAGAAAATATTTTGAGGGACATAAATTGTGAAAGGTCTATTAAAATAACTGTAAATGCATGTGACTATTTCTCACATAGATCCATTCATGGGCGTGGAGAAAGAAAACATCAAAATAAGTGTTTTCTAATGCTACTAATTGTTTTCATTAAGCAATTATGTGCTTGCCTAAACCTTGAGCATGTGCTGTTATTTGCATGAAATGTTTACCACACATGCTTGGTCCAAAGGAAAGAAAGCTGTTAAAATTGAGTTAGATCCTTGGGGCACCTGGGTGGCTCAGTCGGTTAAATGTCCAACTCTTGATTTCGACTCAGGTCATGATCTCAAGTGTCGTGAGATTGAGCCTGAGTCAGGTTCTCCGTTCAGCACAGAGTCTGCTTGAGATTCTTTCTCTCTCTCTGCCCCTCTCCCAATAAATAAATACATCTTTAAAAAAATTGAGTTAGGTCCTCAAATATTCCCTTATAATCCTTTCATACTCCAAAAAGCGCATATATAGATGATATTTTTCATTTGTGAAGTATAAAAATAAATTTTACTGTAGATCCAATGCTTTAGACTGTATTCTTATATTATTACTTACATTTGTTTACTTGTATATATTTAGATGTTATGTACATTATTTTTAAATATTTTTATATATTGTATTTATATTTTTCTTACATTCATCTTACTCTGAATTTCTTCCATATCCATATAGAAGGAGCTGCCTAGGTTTTGAGAAAACATCCAGCTAGCCATTACCTAATGAAATTAAGACTGTGTTTGTGGGGAGGTCATTCTGATTTAAACATGCCGACATGTGCTCTCTCTAGACAACTGTTTAAAAGTAAATAGGAAATGTCAACAGTCCAAAAACCATGTGAACTGCAAACTTTGAATTTCTATTGGCTTGATCTAGACCTCACGGCCTAATCATTCATTTGCAATGCAGAAACAATTTTTGTTAAAATGTTCCTGAAATAAGGAGCACCTGGGTGGTTCATTGGTTAAGTGTCGAACTCTTGGTTTTAGCTCAGGTCATGATCTCAGGGTCTGAGATCAAGCCCCATATCAGGCTCACACTCAGTATGGAGTCTGCTTGAGATTCTCTCCTTCTCCTTCAGCCCCTCCTCCCCCTCAAATAAATAAATAAATAAATAAATAAAATCTTTAAAACATGGTCCTGAAATGATAAATCAGGCTTTCTGTATTGACATGGAATTTGATGCCATATCAAGGAAGTTTAAATATTTGCTAAGTTAGATAATAAAGCACAGTGCAGCCAACAAGTCCTGAATTTTTTGTTGCATATTTCAAGGCTGGACAGCCAGTTAACTTCCTGGTGTTTCTTTCTTTCTTTCTTTCTTTCTTTCTTTCTTTCTTTCTTTCTTTCTTTCTTTCTTTCTTTCTTTCTTTTTTTTTAAGATTTTAAGAGAGAGAGAGAGAGAAAAAACAAGTTGGGGGAGGGGCAGAGAGAGAAGTAGACTCCCCGCCAAGCAGGGAGCCCGATGTGGGACTCGATCCCAGGACGCTGAGATCATGACCTGAGCCGAAGGCAGATGCTGAACTGATTGAGCCACCCAGGTGCCCTTCCTAGTGTTTCTAATCCTGACTCTTAGATTCCAAATTGGAACTGCAATAATGGTAAACCAGTATGAAGGTCACACCACAATACTGAGGGGTTTGATTACTAAACAGTGCATAGAGTAAGAATCTGCCACCCATTGTCTCCAAGCTTCTGAACTTCATTCTCACATATTTTAGCTCCCTACATGGTAAGCTTTTCCAAGGTAGAATTTTTTAAATCTACATTTTCCTCCTCTGTGCTAAGTGGATGTACTTGTATGAGGTTTAATATGGAAGCAAGAAATGTGAGGAGAGGGCCGGGTGTGGAGTGGCAGAGATGGAGAGTATCTGAGATTGAGTGGCTATGGCAGTTTTCTGTCACAGAACCAATTGTGGTTCTGGGCTCTGCAAAGGAAAAGCCTGACTTCAGTAAAAGCACTGTGGTTCTAATGTGGGCAGTGGCAGTTCTGCAGTGTGATAATTGGAATTACTACTGTAAGCTGAACCTAGAATCTATTCCCTCAGTCCTTCCAAAAGTTCTGTTACATTTCTAGTGTTTCTTAATAATCCCCTACCTCTTAAACTAACTAGAATAGATTCTGTTATCTCCAACCAAGTGTATATGCTGGAATAGAGAATCATAATTTAAACTAGTACATCTAATAGCTATTATTTCCTTTTACAGAAAAAAAACCAAAAACATGTATTGGAGACTCCTCCTTTCATGAAGTTAACGTTTCTGCATGGACAGACAATTCGGCTTGACTGCTACTGTGTAGCCAGGGTGCATTACATGTTAGAAGAAACTGTTAAAATAACTGGCAAGTCATTCTCCTCATGCAGCATATACATCTATGAAATAAATTTAAGTAATGAAATGTTTTAAAGTAAGGTGATTTGTTGCAAATTAGAAAACTGGAAGAAAATGTTGGTACTGCCCCTTGAAAGAGAGCAGTTATCACCAAGATTTTCCTATCCTTTGTGAAACATTCCCTGTAATGTTTTTCCCTTACTAAACCTCTAAACACAACTTCTAATGGTTCAAAGGATGATTCATAGAGAATATGAAGAAAGAGCTGTCAAGTGATCAGAAAAAATGAAATAGACCAGGTACGAATTTCTGTTTTAAAAAATCTGAACGCACTTGGAAGGATCACAAAGATAGCAATTTTGGCTTTCAACATCAGATGAAAAATTTGGTGGGCATATGCATTACTTTGAAAAAAAAATCTCATTCATAGAATCCTAAAACTTATAGAAATAAGAAATTTACATGATTCAGTTCAACAACCTAATTTATAGGTAACTGATTAACCTCCATTCTGGGGAGGGGGTTAAAAAATATATATATTTATGCATTTCCTCATGCCTATGTGTCTTTGCCACTCATCTAAAACATGTGGGCAAATGTCACTCTCAACTAAGCCTTCATGCTTCCTACTTTTCTATATCCAGTAAGCACACCCCCACATGCATATGTGTGTATATATATATATATATATATAACTTTGAAAAATGTATCTTATATTTTTCTTTCTATGACATCACATTGCACAATTAGTGGTTTCTAGAACCATTACAGTTTGCTTCTGGAAAAATACACCAAAATCTGTATATTTATACACACACACAAATATAATTGTGGTGGGTGTAATGGCATGAAATAAGACTTAAGGGTCTTTTACTTGGAATTAACCTGTATCCGGTGATGATTTATGGGAAATACAGAGAATAGAATGCTATGCAGATGTTAATTGTACAGTACAAGTCAGTAGCAAAGTGAAGGTACATATATAGGAATCCAGTCTCTTAGCTCCAAAACAAAAACCTCCATTCCAGCCTCCTCCTCAATACAAAATTATCTTGGGGGAACAGGAAGAGAACTCACAGAAATGCAGCAAAAGTACATAAACAATTGAAATTCAGCACCAAGGAAGACATAAAAAGTCCTTAGTGAGTCAGACTTGAAGTTTATAGTCTTGTTTTCTCTTTAGTCTGCATTTCAATGGCTTTTCTATTTTTGTTAAATATAAGTGAAGGGAAAGAGGTTTTATTAGAGGTTTCTTGACTAGCTGCTCACCCTGATATGCCTTACATGTGCGCTGAGACCTTCAGCTGTCAGGCACAATGGAAAGGGAAGTGTTCTTTGATTTGCATCACTATGCTCCACAAACATCACAAATACATACTTTGAACTAGATATAGTTGCTTTCTCTATCAACTAAATGCTGATATTTTCCCGGTTATCATATAGAATTTCAGAGTCTGTACATATATTGTCTTTGTAGAACAAGATGGTCAATGAAGCAGTCACTGTGAAACCTCATGAGAACAATTAAATCTCAGCAATTAGGTTGATGAATAAATTTGGCATTAGAAAAATGTTAATGACATACTTTCTGTAGCCCTTTCTGGAAGGGCAAACTTTCTTTCCCCCCCCCCAATTTGTTTAATCAAAATGACTAGGCACAAATGATTAAAAATATCTTACAAGTACCTAGAACTGGGACCTGGAAAGATACAGTTAGAAAGAGCTGGAAAACATATCTCAGAAGGTCAAAGTTTTAAGCTCCTCTTTTATTTTTTTTGGGGCGGGTCAATATTTTTAGACAATCAAAATGCATTTCCATAAAGATTTTTTTTTAAATTATAAGCCTGGAAAAAAACTAAACATGGAATCCATGGCTTTTTGCTAATCCATTTAGGTTGGGTTTTTACAGTATTTTATATGGGGAAGAGAAACAACTTATTATTTGTGCTCAGTGACCTTGAGCTCTAAAAAATGAGGATTGAAAATGACTAGGAGAGGCAGGAAGCAAAACCCATAATTGAGTCTAAATATAAATGTGGACTTTTGTGTTTGAGTGAACTTTAAAACTGTTTTTGATATGATAAATCCATTACCTACATAAGTTAATCCAAAACAATTGTTTTCCTAGTATTGCATAAGGAACAACAAATATATCATCAGCAAATATATCATCATTCATTTGTTCATTTAACAAAAATTTGAGTACATACAATGTGCCAGAGGTTTTGCTAGATCCTGGAGCTGGAGAACAAATACTCTACTTTCAAGAAACACAGTTTATAGGAGGAGTCAGATGCATTGCTTTTTAAACTTTTTATTTATTTATTCATGAGAGACAGAGAGAGAGAGAGAGAGAGAGAGAGAGAGAGAGGCAGAGGAAGAAACAGGCTCCCAAGGAGCAGGGAGCCTGATGAGGGACTCGATCCCTGGGATCATGACCTGAGCCAAAGACAGACGCTTAACCATCCGAGCCACCCAGGCGCCCCAGATGCATATTTTAAAGTATTTATATGAGGGGCACCTGGCTGGCTCAGTCGGTAGAACATGTGACACTTGATCTCAGAATTATGAGTTTAGCCCCATGTTGGGTGTAGAGATTACTTAAAAATAAAATCTTAAAAATATATTTATGTGAGTACTATGATACAAATGTGCACAGAATATTCTGAGAACATGAAGAAATACCTCTTCTCAGGGTCCTAGGCCAGGAAGGGTTTCTGGAGGATTTAACTCCTCGACGGTTACTTCAAAATGTATTTAGGCTAGCCTGGACAGAAGAAAGCAAGGGGCACTCAGGGCTGAAGGAACAAAAGCATGAATGTAAGAAATACTCTAGGTGATTTGTTGGTTGGTCTAAATATCGGCGATCAAGTTCTATCATTAAAAATATTTGATAATATTATAAGTTTGAATTTATGAGAAACACAAGAGCAAACCTTAAAAAGTTATTGTGATAATAGTTATTTGTCAGTTCAAAACCAGTATATGGATGCGGTTTTTTCCTTAGGAACAAGATATAGTCTTTAGAGTATTCGCTTCTATCAAGAAGTTCTGGGAAACTTTCCGGACCCTCCCCCAAGCAAATTCTTCTTCGTAATGTTCTTTCTACCTTTGGTCTACATTTTGCCCTGAAATAGTTGAAGCCTGTAGACTTTCCACAAAAGCAGGTGTTCCCAGCCTCAGCACTATCGACATTTTAAGACTAGATAATTCTTTGTTGGTGTGGCGAGCTGTCCTGTGCATTATAGGATATTCAGAAGCTTCCCTGGCCTTTACTCACTAGCCAATGGAAGTCTCCCCCTCCTCCAACAGTTGTGAAAAAATCCTCTGGGGACAAAATCACTGTTGGCGGAAAACCACTACACTAACATAAATTATTGCAACTTAGTTCTACTGCAACAGTTTGAATGGGGCTCAAATGTTTTACGTTTAGTAATAATATAATAATGAAAAATTGTTGGTGACTTGTGTAGGTGGTATCCAGCCACCAAATGCCAAATAACTCACAATAAAAGCCAAAAATATACTGGCTAAACACATATTCAGAAAAAGTCCTATACTGCTGCCAGCATCATGACATTGTCATTCCTTCCCTGAGCACACAAGATAGGCCCAGCTCCTCTGTGACCTGGAAGAAAACTGGGATGAATAAATCTTTCCTGAAGCGATGCCCATGGTTCTCAACCTCAGGTGCCCCGTGGAACCTTCTGAGGAGATTTAAATAATACTGAAACTTTAATTACTTTGCAATGTTCTGATTTAATTTAAACAATACTGGTACCCAGTTACACCCAGAGGTTTGGATTTAATTGGATTTAATTGGTGTGAGGTGAGGCCTAGGTATTAGAAGTTTTAAAAGTTCCCATGAGATTTTAATGTGCTGCCAAGTTTGAGAAGCCCTGATCCCTTTACCTTACCTTAGGCTACGAATCATCCTTTTTTTTTTTTTTTTAATCTCCATTTTGTTTAGGGATGTTGGGGGGCAGTTAAATCTTAATTCAGTTATACGTATATAAAATTATATATAATTAGTTCTCATAAAGGTCATAAATTTAGTGTCTACTTTAAATCTAGGAATTTAGCTTTTGGAACTGGGAATTTAGTCTTTAACCCACTGTTTCCCAAACTTGTCTGCACATTATAATCACCTGATTTTTCTTTTCTAAAGCTCAGGCCACACCCCAATTAACTCACCATCTCTGGACTGTTCTACTATGTCAGTTGTCTGTGAAGTTCGCCAAGTGGTTCCAAGGAGCAGACGTGTTTGGAAACCACTGCTTTAACCAGATCTGGAAAGGGATCTAATTGTTTGAGCCCAGTAGGTATAGATCATTGGTTCTCATCTTTAGCTGCACATTAGAATCACCTGGGGAGCTTTTAAAACTCCTAAAACCCAAGCTGTACCCCAAGTCTATTAAGTCAGAATTGCTTGGGGTAGCAGCCAGTCACCAGTAGTTTTTAAAGTTCCATAGATGATTCCAATATGCAGTCAGGCTGTGGGTCTCAGACTTAGGCACACACCAGAATCACCCGCAGGGTTCAATAAAACAGACTACTGGACTCCATGCCCAGAACTTCTAACTCAGTAGTTCTATGTTGAGGCTCAAGAATTTGCATTTCTAATAAGTTCTCAGTTGCTACTAATGTTGTTGGTCCAGGGACCACATTTTGAAATCTAAGTCACTGGTTTAGAAAATCAGCTTAATACATGAAAGATGAAAAGTGACACATGGAAAATTAAGTTTAACTTCCAGGAATTTCTTCAGTGTTGCCTATTTTACCGATTGTCAAATTCTTCTGGTAAATGTGCTATTATTTAAAATCTCCATGATGAGGGGTGCTTGGCTGGCTCAGTCTGAAAAAGCATGTGATGCTTGAGCTTGGGGTCCTGAGTTAGAGCCCCATGTTGGGTGTAGAGAGTACCTAAAAATAAATAAATAAAATCTCCATACTAATTACAACTATTTTAATATTTTCTTCTTTTTTCCTATATTAATTTTCTTCTATTTGAATTAGTTTCCCCTTTTTATACTTCGATGCTTCTTTTTTTTCCTCTTACTCACATTTATAGATGAGATGTGGATCCACAAGTATAGAATCTAAATTCATTTCATTAACCCAAATGAGGATATCTACGTGCTGGCAGTAAATACAATATCTGATGAAGGAACCATGATTGCAAAAGTTATGGGTCTTCTTCTCTCTCCACAGAGGGAGAAATTAATACCTGTAGCAGAGGAGACTCTGCTTTAAGATATGCAGATTGTCCACACAATGCTAAAGTACTTATCCCTCACAGAAGCTCTATGCTATATAGAATCCTTGCCCCATTTCTCTGGCCCCAGGACTCACCTGGGAATCTCAGGTGTCTGCCCTTCTACTTTAGAGAGTAATATGTACAGCTTTAGCCAGATGGTGAACATTTGAGTCAACTATTCAGAAAGCTCTGAAGGAAGGTGCTAAGTGTGCCATTCCATAGCCCAATCATTTCCTTGTTTCTATAACAGTCTATGTAATGCTATATTCTCTCTCCATACCTTCCCCAAATCCCCACAAAAAAGAAAAGAAAGGAAGAAAGAAAGACAAAGGAAGAAAGAAAAGATTTACTCAGAAAAAATTAAGGAATCAGAAGAGATCAAATAAATTGTACAGAAGTAAACTTCACAAGTAAAAAACAACAAAACAACCAGAGAGAAAATCAGTAAGCCGAGCCCTGAACAGTATTTTAGACGTATTGGATCTAAGAGACATATACAGAATACTCGACCCACCAAAAGCAGAATATACACTCTTCTCAAGCATACATGGACTATTCTCCAGGGCAGACTGCTTGTTATGCCACAAAGGAAATCTTAATAAATTTAACAAAATTGAAATCATATGAAGTATCTTTTCTGATCAGAATGGAACATGACTAAAAATCAATAGAATGAAAACTGGAAAATCTACAAATATGTGAAAATTAAACAAGATTTTTTTTAAGATTTTATTTTGAAGTAATCTCTACACACAATGTAAAGCTCAAACTCACAACCTTGAAAGCAAGAGTCATGTGCTCTTCTGACTGAGCCAGTCAGGTATCCCTAAACAAGACATCTTTAAACAACTAATGAGTCAAAAAAGAAATCACCAGAGAAATTAGAAAATATTTTGAAACAAATGAAAATAAAAATATGACATTTTAAACTATGGGCTGCAGTGAAAACAGTGCTAGGCTGGAAATATATAGCTGTTATTACTTACAATAAAAAAGATTTGAAATCAACAGCTTAACTTTTTACCTTAAGGAACTAGAAAAAAAGAGAACTAAACCCAAAACTAGCTGGCAGAAGGAAATTATAAAGATAAGAACAGAAATAAAGAATAGAAAAACAGTAGAGAAAAATCAATAAAACCAAAATTGTATTTTTGAAAAGATAAACCAAATAAATAAAACTTTGTCAAATTAACTATGTAAAAAAGAAAGGAGATTCAACTAAATCAGCAATGAAAGAGGAGACATTATAATCAATCTTACAGAAATAGAATTATAAGAGAATACTATAAACAATTATATGTCAACAAATTTGATTACCTAGAAAAAATGGATAAATTTCTAGAAACACACAACCTACCCAAACTAAATCATGAAGAAATAGGAAGTCTGAGTATACCTCTCACTAGTAAAGCAATTGAATCAGTAATCAAAAACCTCCCAACAACAACAAAAGAAGCCCAGGACCAGATGGCTTTACTGGTGAATTCTACCAAATATTTAAAGAAAAATTCACACCAGTCTTTCTCAAACTCTTCCAAAAATTGAAGAGAACAATTCCAAACTCATTCTGTGAGGCCAACATTACCCTGATACCAAAACCAGATTAAGACAACACATGATAAGAAAACTATTGACCATTGTTGTATCCCTGATGGATAATAATGCAAAAATTCTCAACAAAATACCAGCAGATAGAATTCAACAGCACATTTATAGACAATAACCAAGGATTCCAGGATTTATTCCTAGAGTGAAAGGATAGTTCAACATATAAAAATCAATCAATTTAATACAATCACATTAATAGAATGAAGATCCAAAACCATAATTATCTCAATTAAGCCATAAAAATATCTGACAAAACTCAATATCTTTCATGATAAAAACACTGAACAAATGAAGAATAGAAAAAAACTAATGAAACATAACAAAGGTCATATGTGAAAAGCCCACAGCTAACACCATATTCAATGGTGAAAGACTAAAAGTTTTTCCTCTAACATCAGGAATAAGAGAAGGGTGTCTGCTTTTGCCACTTCTTTCAATATAGTTCTGGAAGTCCTATCCAGGGAAATTAGGCAAGAAAAAAAAAGCATCTAAATAAAAAGGAAAAAATATTATCTCTGTTAAAGACAAAATGAGCTGCTTATGTAGGAAATTCTATAAAGATCCCACAGAAATACCGTAAGAACTAATAAATGAATTTAGCAAAGTTGCAGGTTACAAAATCAATACACAAAAATCAGTTGTGTTTCTATACATTAACAATGAATTATTCAAAAAGGAAATTTAAAAAATTAATTTTATTTACAATAACATCAGGAAGAATGAATATCTAGGAATAAACTTAATCATGGAGATGAAAGACTTGTACACTGAAAACTGAAGGAATTTAAGAAATGTTGCTGAAGGAAAGTAAAGAAAACACAAAGAAATGGAAAAACATCCCATGTTTATGGATTGGAAGACTTAATATTGCTATGATGTCAATACTACTCAAAGTGATCTAAGACTGAATGCAATCCCTATCAAAATCTCAATGGGGTTTTGGAAGAAATAGAAAAATCCATCGTAAAATTCATGTGGATTCTCAAAGGACACTGAATAGCCAGAACAATCTTGAAAAGGAGGAACAAAGTTGTAGATCTTACACTTCTTGATTGCAAGACTTAATACAAAGCTGTAGTAATCAAACCAGTGTGATACTGGCATAATGACAGACATAGAGACCAGTGGAATAGAATAGAGAGTCCAGAAATAAACCTTCACATATACAGTTAAATGATTGTCAACAAGGGTGCCAAGACCATCCAATGAGAGAAAGAATAGTCTTTTCAACAAATGACATTAGAAAGACTGTATATCCTCATGCAGAAGAATGAAGTTGGATGATGACCTTACACTGTATTCAAAATTAGCTCAAAATGGATCCAAGACCTAAACGTAAGACCTAAAACTATAAAACTCCAGAAGCACACAGAGAAAAGCCTTCATTACACTGGATTTGGCAAGGATTTTTTGAATAGGACACCAAAGCACAGGTGGGAACAACAACAAAAATAGACTAATGGAACCACATCAAACATAAAAACTTCTGCCATCACCTCTTCGACCTCAGCTGCAGCAACTTCTTCCTAGAAACATCACCAAAGGCAAGGGAAGCAAGGGCAAAAATGAACTATTGGGACTTCATCAAGATAAAAAGCTTTTGCACAGCAAAGGAAACAGTCAACAAAAGCAAGAGACAACCAACAGAATGGGAGAAGATATTTGCACATGACATATCAAATAAAGGGCTAGTATCCAAAATCGATAAAGAACTTATCAAACTCAACACCCAGAGAACAAATAATCTGATCAAGAAATGGGCAGAAGACATGAACAGACATTTCTGCAAAGAAGACATCCAAATGGCCAACAAACACATGAAAAAGTGTTCAATATCACTCAGCATCAGGGAAATATAAATCAAAACCTCAATGAGATACCACCTCACACCAGTCAGAATGGCTAAAATTAACAAATCAGGAAATGACAGATGTTGGCGAGGTTGTGGAGAAAGGGGAACCCTCCTAAACTGTTGGTGGGAATGCAAGCTGGTGCAGCCAATCTGGAAAACAGTATAGGGGTTCCTCAAAAAGTTGAAAACAGAGCTACTTTACCACCCAACAATTGCACTGCTGGGTATTTACCCCAAAGATACAAATGTAGTGATACGAAGGGGCACCTGCACCCCAATGTTTATAGCAGCAATGTCCACAATAGCCAAACTATGGAAAGAGCCTAGATGTCTATCAACAGATGAATGGATAAAGAAGATGTGGTGTATATATATATACATATATATATATATATACACACACACAATGGAATATATTATGCAGCCATCAAAAAAATGAAATCTTGCCATTTGCAATGATGTGGATGGAACTAGAGGGTATTATGCTAAGCAAAATAAGTCAGTCAGAGAAGGACAATTATCATATGATCTCACTAATATGAGGCATTTGAGAAATAAGACAAAAGATCATAGGGGCAGGGAGGGAAAAATGAAACAAGATGAAACCAGGAAGGAAGACACACCATAAGAGACTCTTAATCTCAGCAAACAAATTGAGGGTTGCTGGAGTGGATGGGGATGGGAGGGATGGGGTGGCTGGGTGATGGACATTGGGGAGGATATGTGCTATGGTGAGCACTGTGAATTGTGTAAGACTGATGAATTACAGACCTATACCCCTGAAACAAATAATACATTATATGTTAATTAAAAAAAAATTCTGCACATCAAAGATTACAGTCAGTGTGAAGGCAACATACACAATGGGAGAAAATATTTGCAAGTCATATATCTAGTAAGGATTGATATCCAGAATATATAAGAACTCTTAAAACTCAACAACAACAAAAAGTAAATAACCCAATTAGAAAATGTACAAAGAACTTGAGTACACATCTCTCCAAAGAGGAGATACAAATGGCCAACAAGCATAGGAAAAGATACTCAAGATTGTTAATCATTAGGAAAATGCAAGTCAGAGCCAGAAAGAAATATTACCTCACACCTGTTAGAATGACTACTGTTAGAATAACAAAAACAAAACAGAAAATAACAAGTGTTGATGAGGATGGGGATAAAGAGGAACCCTTGGCACACTGTTGGTGGGAATGTAAAATGGTGGAGTCACTATAGATAACAGTGTGATGGTTTCTCAAAAAATTAAAAATAGAAGTATCATATGATTTAACATTTCCACTTCTGGGTATATATCCATAAGAAATGAAAACAGGGTCTTTGGGTCACCTAGATGGTGTAGTTGGTTAAGCATCTGACTTTTGGTTTCGGCTCAGGTCATGCTCTCGGGGTCATGATATCAAGCCTCATGTCAGCCTCCACACTTAGCTCAGAATCTGTTTAAGACTCTCTCTCCCTCTTACCCACCTCTCTCAAATAAATAAGTAAATTAAAAAAAAAAAGCAGGATCTTGAAGAGATAGTTGCACACCTGTTTATAGCAGCACTGTTTACAATAGCCAAGAGGTGAAAACAATCCAAGTATCTAGCCACAGATGGATGGATAAACAAAATGTAGTATATACATACAAGAAAATATTATTCAGCTTTAAAAAAAAGAGAAAATTCTCCTATCAGAGGGCCTTTGGACTTGAAGTACGAAGACAGCTCTTCCTGGAGGGTCTTCAGCCTGACAGCCTTGGATTTGAACCACAGCACTGGTTTTCCCCTGGGGGCTTTAGCCTGCCATTTCTGTGGATTTTGGACCTGCCAGCTTCCATAACTGTGTGAACCAAGCAAATGAGATATTTTCCTCTGTATAGCATGCAAAGGTGCATGATGTGTAAGGTCAAGGACTAACACCTCCATTCCACTATCAGTGGCAAATTCCTTATGTGATCTTAAATCTCTTTAAGTCAACACAAGATATGTGAGAAAACTAAAGTGTGTTCAGAAAGAAACATCCTAAGAACTGAAAATATGTATTACAGGAATGTTAATCCCATGTGGAAGTTAAGTGTTTGCATAAAAATTAAGAGAATCCAGATTTCTTGATGTATAGATTAGAGTGGTAGGAAAAAGTAAGTTATTACAAGGAGGGGGTTTCCAACAGTTCTCTCTTCCCTTAGAACACAGAACTGAAGGACATGGACTTCAATTCAGTTAAAAGACCTTCCTGGGAGTAAGAGCAGCTAAATGCTGACAAAGAGAATGCTAGGCTACCTGTATTGGTTGTGTAACAAAGAAGTCTGTACCCAGACTTAGTAGCTTAAAGCAACACATATTCACCATTTATTATTTTACCATTTTTGGGGGTCTGGAGTCTGAGCATGGTTTAGCTGGGTCCTTTGCTCAGGGTCTTGGGAGATTTACCTCAAGGTGTTGGCTGGAGGTATAATCCCATGTTATCTGGGTCCTCTTCCAAACTCACTGGTTGTTGGCACAATTCAGTTTCTTGTAGCCGTGTGGATCAGGGCCCCCTTCTATGGCACATCGCCCTTTCCGCACTGGGGCTTCTTCAAGGTGAACAAGAGAGTCTACTGCTACTCCTTTTCTCTTACCTCTAGACTCTCTTTGAAATGGCTCACCTGATTAATTCAGGTCCACACTGGATAATCCCTTTCTTGATTAATTCAAACCCAATTAATTAAGGACTAATCGCATCTTAAAATTACCCTACTTTTGTCGTTTAGTGTAATAGAATCATGGGAGTAAGATTCCATGATATTCACAGTCCCACCCACACTAAAAGGGAGAGGATTGTACAGGTCATGTATGTGAAAGCATGGGACTCTTGGAGACCATCTTGGAATTCTGCCTACCACACAATCTGAATTTTTGCATATCTGACTCCAAACTGTATCATTTCTATGTCATTGCTGAGTCTCACCCTAACTATGGAGTAAACAAAAATCCCATTCATTCCTATCAAAAGTACTTAGAGAACATATTCTCAAGAGGAAACCTTGTGGATGGGCCAGCCCAGCATGGAGATAGAATAGTCAACACGTACGTGGTTGAAGGGGTGCCATATGACCACACCTGCCTAAAAATGTCTTCCCAGGCTTGCAGTAAAACCTGACCTCACCTTCAGTAGAGTCACTCTGCGTGATTTATGCTCCAGAAATATACCCAGTTAAAAGTCAAGAGGTCGAGTTGGCTAGGATGAGTCCGATGGGTGATTCAAATTTAATGTTGATGATACTCTTTTCCAGGACACCTCAGTCCTTCTGGATTGGCATTACAAGCATCCATCCATACATGTGTCCCCTAGCATAATATTCAAAAAAGATTCACACTGAAAATCCTATGTTGACTTCAAAACTAAAATATCACAATAATCCCTCCCTTGCTTAATGATCTACAGTACTGTCAGGGTTATTTTTCTTCATGTTATTCCCATATTTCCTAGTTACCAATGTAGATTGAAATGATAAGAATTGCACCATTCCCTCTATTTTTTTTTTTTTTGTTCCAAATACATCAGTAGATTTATGTTACATTTTCTTTTCCCCAGGGGAAATTCCTTAACTTTGTATAATAAATAAGGTATCTGTATTAAATCTCAGAACTTCATCATTTATTATATTGCTTTAGCCTAGCTATAGTCTTTTTCCCTTTCTACTAAAAAGCATTGCAGGTATTGACTAAAACATGACATTTATTAATTCTACATATTTTCCCATTTGTATGTCAGTGGAACATAGCATGATCCAGAGAACAGATGACGTTCTCTTCAGGAAAGAAGGGGCACATGTTTATACAAACTATTACTTACAAGATGTGTAACAAGTTCCAGTAAATTGTTGATTCAATGTCCTAGCTGATTGTGCACATGTCATAAAGCTATTTAAGGAAAGTGACCACATTGTATAGATTTTTTTTCTTTGTGTCTGTTAAGGTAATAACACAGGAAGCATGTTATTATAACCTACAGGGATCATAAATACTAACCCTATAGCATTTTTATTACCAACTTATATCAAAGGTGATTTGGCACTCTTTACACAGAAGATTCTCCCATTAGTAAGCAGTCTTATATTACAGACATAAAATATTTGTAAGCATTTTAACTTGGCCAAGCTACTGCAGCTGTGTCACATTTGTTTTTCCTTATTTTAATCTGAGCTTATTTAGATGAAATTGGAATTGCCTTCTTCCCCTCTAGATGACAGATCTGGTTTAGTGCCAGGCCACTTAGTGAGGTCTATCAAACAACGCTCTATTATGTACAGTGGCATAATTCGAAAATCATAAGACCACTAACTCATAACACATGTTAATATGCCCAGTTAGTTCAAAATCTAGCTTTTTACAGATGATTTTATATTCCATTTAAAAATGTTCTTTATTGTCTCTGCTGCAAATAGTTCATCTGATTATCTGAACTATTTTAACATTTTTTTTACATTTTTAAATGAAACACACACCTACATATTACAACTAAATAAACACACCACAAAGAAAAGTCAAATCAAATTTTAGTTAATCTGTGTGTTGCATCAACTTGCACTTGGGAAAACTATTAACTGGATTAGGGAATGAGATTTCCCTAATTGTGACTTGCCCTCATTTCCCTATCACTGCCTCCCCCACCCATCCCTGGGCTAGACTGTTGTCATTCTGGGACAGGGGGCTTCCGGAATATCCTGGTGGTTCCTGCCACATAATGTATTTCCAGTGCTATCCAATGATACCAAGGTAAGAACTCTTTCTCCATTTCCTCCCAAAAGGTGAGACAGTGAGACTCAAATCCTCAGATTACATACTCCAAGGTTAGTTACCAACAGAGGTTTTAACCAATACTTGTTTTCATGATTAATTTGAAAGCCTCATCCATCTACTAGGCACAGACACTTCCTCAACTCTAAATAATTTAATAACAACTTTTCTGCACATCTGTTTACAACAAGAGACATCCTCACTACCCTGAAGACCCCCACAGGGGAAAAAATCCTGCTCTCTAAATTGTTCTGCTTTGTACTGGAATCTCTGCTTGACCATTCTGGAGGCTCAGCTCTCAACTGGCCTTTATCCTAAATAATGTGTAGCTCCAATTTTATAGGGTAAGTTGCATATACATATATATTGAGTTCTTTCCCAAATTTTATGAATAATCATTAACCTCCGTATGAAATCTTTAGGGCTGGAACTATATAACTGAAAAACAATGTAGTATCACAGGGTCCTGGTTAGGTACCACCTAGGTTAGCAAATACTCAAAAAATAATTATCAGTGATGATGGCAGTAATGAATTAGTGCATCAGAGAAATCCAAAAAGGTAACCCCAGTGAGAAAAAGCTATATCCAAAGTGTTGCTAAGTTGGTAATAGAATAATAATATGTTGCCCCTATAAGTTTCTGGTAAAGGGGACAAGCAGAAGGTAATTAAAAGAAGGGAACTAAAAAGTGAAAAAGAATAGGGCCAAAAGTCCCAAAGAACAATGTTTTTATTGTTATTACCTGTTACAAAGTTTTAATGCAAACTCAACTTCAGATATACATGTGAAAGTGTGGTAAAATTTCATTTAGTATTAGGTAATTAGACAAAAAATTGAGTTTGTTATGCAAAGTATTACGTTTATCATTTGAGTTTTAGTTTCAGCTGAAAACCTTATTGAAGAGGATTACAAAAAGCACAGGACAATTCTTTTGACTGAAATTTAACATTATCAGTGATTTTCTTTTCTCCCCTCCCTTAATTACCTAGTTTGGTGATATATTTAGCAAGTTGATTGCATAGTCAGTATCACAAAATTCTATAATTAAGTCACAAATAGCTAATTATGGGTTCTGTTGCTATAAAAATATTCTAAAGAAACGTTTGCATGTATTTTTAAGAAAAAACTTTATTGCTATTTTGCCATTAAGAAACAAAAATAGTAAAGGGTAAAATTCCACATTCATATAATAATCAAAAATATTGTTCTCAATGTCTATGAAAAGAAACATGGGACCAGATACTTATTTTTCAGACATATGTTAGGATTCTTAACCAATAAAATGTTTTTTTCTTTCCTCTTACAACAAACACAACTGAAGTGTGAAGTTTTAAGGATAAATAAGAACACTTTTGTTGTCTTCATTACATTACATAATCAAAATTTCCAGATTTTGGCTTTCATTAATTCTATGTCATTTTTTTAAAACTCAGTTTCCAAAAATAAAAATAAAGACAAAACATTTTTAGAGCAATGTATACTAGGTTTTCAGTTTTGGACTTCTTTTTTTGTTTTTTTTTTGATGACTTCTAAAAGCCTTTTGATGTGGACTCCAAAAAAGGCATTTTTTCCTTAGAAATGCATTTTAAAACATTAAAACCTTGAGAATTGTAAAACTGGATATTCTCAGCTGCAACTCTGAAAAAAATATGGGTAGAGAGATGAAGCCTGAGAGTAAAATTTTAGACACTGGATAACGAGGAGATTTAGTGTCAGAAGCAAATCAACTGGCCAAATAGCAAAGAGGCCCTCTTGGAGCAGGATAGCTTGAAGCCAGTTGAGTTATTTGGGAGATGGGGAGAGAGGCCCACATGACAGCCGCACGGATGGCGTGCACATGGCACCTTCCCCCACTGTGACTGTCCAGTCGGCTCTGCCAAGTGTGGGCTCATGATTCAAACTGACAAGAACCTTGCTCCCTCCCTGATCCAGAAAGAAAGAGCCTTGTCAAGTTGAATATCCTGCTTGCTACACAGGAGCCGTGTTGCCAGGAACAATGGGGAGAACTCAAAATGTGCTCTCAATCAGCAAGAGGCCTTGGGCCCTGGCGTGGCTGCTCCCAGGGCAGTAGGAAGTATAACTGAAGCTTAAATGTCATTGCATTCTTTTTAAAGGAAATGCTGGTTTGTTTTTGTTGTTTTGTCTTGTTTTTCTGTTGTTCTTTGCTTGCTTCTGAACTTTGAAAATAAGTTTGTAATACCTCTTTTTTAAGGAAAACAGCTAACTACTAAACAAACTCTTGCCCCCAAAAACAAGTTCAACTCAACCAAATAACAAACACATCACACTCCACTTAGGCCAGGTAGGAGAGCCACTGGGGGTGTGGGTATAAAGATGAATAAAATTTTTGGCTACGAGGAAACGGACACAGCCTGTGCAGACTGACACTGTGCATTTGGAAGGCGCAGGAAAATCACACAATTTGAAGGCAGAAGGCCTGCTTTTGATGGCTTTTTTACCTCTGAAAGCTCTGTGATCGTTGGCCAGTCATTTGACTTCTCCTGAGCCCCATTTTTCTGTCTGTAAAATATTTATGAATAACTAAGTCAGAGGGGAAGTTGTGAGAATTAAATGATATAATGTGTGAAAAATGCATTCTGAACATGTGAGGTGCTCTACAACAGTTAGTTATAATTTGGCAGGAGGCAGGCATGCAGGACCCGTGGTTTCTAGTTTGCACTCCTAACTTGATCTTGCTCTGTATTTTCAGAGACGATGCCTCTTTCAGCGCTCAGACTCTGTCTTCCGACAGACTGTATTGCAAGAAAGAATTAAGTATAATAGATAAGAGGAAGTGCCAAAAATAAATAAATAAAGCCCCAAGGAATAAAGGACCGTATCCAACTGGGGCAATAGCAGAAGGCTTCTCAATTAGAGCTAACATGTACCTAATGGAAATGGCACAGATTCCCACAATGGGGTGCTTTATACTGGTATAAATGCCTAAAAACCAGTGAACACTTTCCTAGAATTTCCATTCACGACTCCAATCCACTCTGTGTGAGCATTTCAAAGAGATTGGTCATGAACAAGTGAGGGAGCAGGATGCAATGCACAGGCACCTAAAATTGGCTTTGCATTTCCATCCTTCATCTGGAACAATAGAGTGAAAGACATCTGTGCTTGGAGGCTGTACTTCCCACCAAATACAATTCTGTCTTCCTGTTGTTTAAATGGAAAATATCTTCAAAATGCGATTGATTTCTAGGAAGATAAATTTGCTATAAAGCAGTGAGGAAAGGGTGAAAGAGAAGGTTGCTGCCAGATGGAATACGATTTCTATAACCCAAAAGGTTAATATTGATGTTTGTGAAGGAAGGGCTAGGTCTGGGCCCTGCAGCAGCAGAAATACCTTGAATGCTCATTAGAAACAAATCTACGGAAGCAATAGCTCTGATGAGAGGTTAGAGCCTGGAACCCTGCATTTAAAAGAAGCCCAGGGGCGCCTGTGTGGCACAGTCAGTTAAGCGTCCAACTCTAAGTTTCGGCTCAGGTCATGATCTCAGAGATCGAGCCCCGAGTCAGTCTCCGTGCTGAGAGCAGAGTCTGCTTGAGATTCTCTCTCCTCCCTCTGCCCCTCCCACTGTACTCTCTCTGTCTCAAAATAAATAAGTGAATCTTAAAAAAATATATAAAATATTTTTAAATATATAAATAAATAAATGAAATCCACACTAAGAGTGAGATCTATGAAGTTCCTGTCCTGGACAAAATTTTTATGTATTTAAGAACTTGTACCACCATCTGATACTCTCACGATTCAGCCTGTAGAGCCACTTGTTTCTCATGAGAGAATCGCTGAATATACACGTACCAGGGACCCTCATATGTCAGCAAGGCACGGCAATGAGGAGACCTCCTTTCCTTCAGTTTAGGCTAAATCCTATGGCACCCCAGCTGTGACACTTAGCACATTTCACTGCATTGATCTTTCAGTGTGTTTCTCCCCCCGCCCAACCCTGACTCAAAGATCCTCAAAGGTCAAAACGATCTTTTACATTTTTATGTCTAAGGTCCTCACACAGTGTCTGGCAAATTCCAGATGCTCAATAAATGTTCATTGACTAGAACTAAAACTCTCATGCCAAAGGAACTTGCCTCAGCCATGAATCTTCTAGGAGAGCCAATCCCAGAGTAGCAGCTGCAGTTGGCAGCCATGGAGAGATCAACGGGAGATGACAAATGGTTGGTTTGGCAGGAGTGTTAAGGCTGGAAACAAAACAAGGCAGTCCCACAAAGGAATGTACCGTCTGTATCTATTATAAACTCTAGTTCAAAGAAAAACACAGCAGAACAGAATAAAAACAACTTCAAAGGGTCAAGCATTCAGCAATATTTATTAAATAACCACTATGTGCCAGGTACTCTGCTAGATTCTGGGGATGGAGCAAAAAGCTGAAAAGACGGACCTGCCCTTCTGGAGCTAATGGTCAAACACATATGAAGGTGCTATGGAGGAAATGGAGAAGGGGTTATGAGAAGGTGTAATAGGAAAGACTGCGTGTGTGTGTGTGCCCGCGAGTGTGTGCATAGCTGTGGCCGTCAAAATAAGGGTTGAGGGATTGGTAAGGACGATTTTCCTGGGAAAATAAGATACAAACAGAATCCTGGAAGAATAAGTAGGCAGATAAAACTGTAGATACAAAATCTCTGACGTGGTTAAACCTTGTCACGTCAGAGGAAATTTAAAATATTTCAGGTAAGTCATTAGAACAATAATTCTCAATGTTTATTGGTTCCAAAACAGGTCACCATTATTTCCTGTGGCTGGCTGTTGCAAAATCTGCCTATCCCTAGCTACCAGAAAACCAGAAGCTCCAGGATGGCCTTCCATCCCTGGGCTGCTCGCTAAGTTGTTCTGTAATGGTGACATCTTGAACCACAGAAGTCCCAGGGGGAGAAGTCATTTGATTGGCACCTCCATGGTCTGAGGATGTAAGACAGGGAGGATTTTTGAGCATTCTCAATTGACCAAAATATTATGCTTTGCAAAATAAGATTTTTGGACATGAGAGAGATTTCTGTAGCCAAACTGTATTTTCCCAAAAAGTAATGACTTATACAGAAGGTTCGTAAAAATCAGTCTCTTATGCCTGTGAGAGGTCAGATTGCACTTAAATGTCAGGAGAGCTGGCATGATGGAATACCAGCAGCCAGAGTTGTATTTCTTGGCAACTCTTTTCGGTCCCCCCATTTTTTTTTGCCACAGTTATTAAACCTCTCTTGCCCCTTGATAGTATCTAAGAAATTTAATTTTCTCTTCTGAATGAACATTCTAGTAGAACTACATTTCTTCTGGTTGGGATATACTTCATCTCCAAGATCCTAAGTGTCTTCAAGAAATCGGGGCTCTTCAGTAGCTTCACTCTCATTGTACAAAAATAATTTGTATGCAATGTTTGTTCTTTGCCTAACAAAGGAGCCTTACATTCTTATTTTGATATATGTGGTATATGCAATGTTTACCCACTAGCTGTTTCAGCCTAGGGAGAATTTTTATGACCAACTAACAAACCCTAAAACAGTATTTATAATGTAAATACTGATATACCATTATTTATACTTCGGTTCAGTAGCAAAAATTGGTTCTATGATAAATAAACTCTTGTTACCCAATCGTTAGTCTCTTGTAGCCACACTGACAAGTCATGCCACGGGCAATGCAATATCACTAACGAAATGAATTAATTTATCTTTTTCAAAGGCACATTGGGGAATTGGAAATGTATGTTTTATAGCAACACTCCAAATAGAAAATATATCTAATAATTCAACATTTTAGGTGGATGTTGCAACCCATCAAGTTTGTTTTATTCAACAAATGTTTATTGAGCGCTTCCTATGTTCCAGGTACTTTTCTAGGTGATGAGAGTCAACTCTACTGGGGAAAGAGAAACAGGATAAACAAAGGAAAAAAAAAAAAAGACAAGGCAACTCCACATTCTGATAATTGTTAATAAATTAATGAAGAGAGAGAAAAAAAACAAAAAACAAAAAGCAAATCAGTTTGATAGAATAAGGAGTCACCAGAAGGCTGTATTTCATAAGGTGACCAGAAAACACTTTACATCGTTTCAAGGCCCTTTTCTGCTATAAAAGTCATGGTGATAAATTTACATTGGACCCCATGAAATTGCTTATAATCAACATTTTCCCCCATAAAAATAGCAATTTCATATGGTTCAACCTAATAGCTGATAACCCTGAAAACTCATAGCAGACAGAGTTTTAAGAGCTATGATTTTTATATTAATACTTTATTTCAAATTCATAATTACTCTGAGCCTGAATTCTCTAAGACCCAGCTCTTTTTTTTTTGACCCTGGATCTAGATGAAAAATCTCACTCCATAGGTCAGACAGACCCGTGAGTAGTAGGTCTAGTCCACAAACAGACTTTAAGGACAAGATATCTAAAGAAGAGGCTTTCCAGGATTGGAAGGAGCACAGTGGAGCTTCTTAGTAGCACAGCACTAGCTTCACAGCTCTAGCTTGGAGGCATCTATGAAAGGGTGAGATCATAATGTTCTCAGAGCCATGCTCCTTCAAACTCAGCTGGGTCAGCTGCGAGATCTGTAGCATGTCATTTAACCTCCCCTAGCCTCAGTGTTTCATCTTTTAAATGAGAATAATTACCCTGCCTTGCAGAATTGTTGCAAGTCTTACAGATACAGTAGAGTACCATGATAGGCACATTCAGTTAACGGTAAAGCAAATTTAAATTTACAGTCTTGGGCCTCACAACTGGGGTGGAAAATAAAGAGAAATAGCACTTCTAAAAAATGTAGGAGATTCCACCTATTCAAAGAACTCATGTGCCAGTGTAAGTGAGCATTAGCTGAGAGGTGTGAATCCATATTTCCTTCCGTTGGTCTCAGGTCCTATGCATCTCTTGTGGTGTAAGCGTCTTGCCGTCTTGAGTTATTTTTATAGTGTCTTAAGATAAGCATTTCTCTGTAAGTACAAGCTATTTAATCTGTGCATTAAAGCAAGGAAGAACAGTGTGTCCCAAAGCAGATAGAAAAAACTGGGTCTGGATTTATTAAGAGATGGTGTTTCAGTCTCTGTGGTGATGTTGTTTTAAGAGAGTTCCAGGAATAGTTTTGATATTAATGAATTTGGCTCTATAAGGTAACTTTAGAACCTAAACCCGCAGAAGGTGCAGCGCTAATGTCAAATGCCCCCAGTGGTGCCTGACAGATTATAGATGATGAACATGGTTATTTTCTTCTTCAGGAAAAAAACAATGGGATTGTCATTCAGGGAGTGGACCCTGAGCCAGTGCATTAGGCTGTCACAATCTGAATGTCCATGGACAATGTACTTGCTTGGTGCAATTTTGCACTTTTCAAGCTTGTTCTTGTATGTCACTGTGTTCTGACCAGCAAAATAACTTAGAAATGATATCTCATACACTAGAAGAATTTGAAGAAATTCGTATATTCAGCAAACATTTCTTGGTTGATTTAATTTAAAATTGATACTCTTTCAAAGTCTTTTTAGTTGCATTGCAGGTCCCAATTTATAACTAAGCATTTTGTCCAACAGGAGGTAGATGGAAAAGCAAAAACTGTCTATCATTCTCTTTCTTTTCTGTGTTTCTCATCTAGAAAAAAAAAATAAAGCCATGTAAATCACAATAAGGAGCAACCAGTGTGGCTATAGCAGAGCTGGTATCACATTATTTATAAGGGACAATTCCGATTGGCCAATACCCCTTCTGTTTGATTGGCACCCATGCCTTTAAGCTTTATTACATATTTAAATATCACTCATGATTCTAAGGCCATTAAGCTGTCATTATCATAAGTCAGTTCCTATTTAGAAGTTTTATAGGAAAAAGTAAGGTTTTTTTGCAATTCGCATCTTTGTTGTTATGAGGTAGACCCGTATAATTCTTAAGAGTACATATAAAATCAGATAGATAAATGTTTTTTCACATGTCTATAGTTTTCATTAATTTGTACCATTCAAATGGATCTGATAAACTGAAATGTAGAAATATGCATAACAAAATTGTTACATTTTTATGTAACAATTTTGTGAACATGATTCACAATCCTGGTGGCAGGAGTTGGAGAACAGGGAAGAGGGTATATATACTTGAAGGAAGCTTTGAGAAAGAGGTGAACTTCGTAAAATAAGCAGCTTAGATAATAAAGTTCTTATTCATATAAGCTCTCCAGCCAGTATTTATTTAAACATCCAGATTGGCAGTCTTGAGGAAAGGACATATAGGCTGAGCATATATACTGAGCAATTTGAGAAAACCTTTCTCACACACTATGTAGCATTTGGCAGAAATATCTTCCATTTGGAATATTCATCATTTTCAATTTTTCAAGAATTGTGGTAGCTCATTTTTAAAATAAGAGCAAATTATGGTCCAGACAGGTTTTTTTTTTTATCATTTTGTTTGTTGTTTCTGTGTCATTGTTGCAAAAGTATTGACAAAGAGTCTATTAGGCAGAGCAATGACTTCATCAGTAAACATATGGAAATGAATTACTTGCGTACAGCTCTGACAAGCTCTATGACTTCAGGTGGGTGCCCTGTTCAGCTCTTCCAAGAGTCCCCACCTCTGCTAACTTTGGGGACCATGAGCAGAGGATTCCCAGAGCAGTCACCCAATGCTCAGGACCACAAACAAGTGAACAGTAGTATCATGGACACATTTTCCAGTCTCCAATTTCCAATCTATTTAGTGCTTTTGGAAGCACTAAATGGAATTTGCTACCTCTGGAGGAGGTCTCCAGGGGTCATGGTCATGGAGAATTGATGGGGGTAAGAAGAATCCTTTAGCAGACTCTATTAGAAAACAAGAAGTGTCCCTGGCCTCACAAATGTCACAGCTGAGCTAGACATCAAGGACCTGGCCTGTCACATATATATACCTGAGAAGTATCAGACAAGCTGTTGGACTCTGCCAAAACAGCATCTCTAACACAAGCCAGACGTAAGAACAACAGGTAAGGGAATTTCCTGCAGCTCCACAAGGAGAATAGAGCTGAAGACCCTCCCTGAGCTTGCCAGAGGGGGAAATGTGATTCTTCACTGCAGGATACATTTCTTTGTTCATTTAGAAAGACATATCAGAGGTAGTTTAAAAAATAACTCATCAGTTTATAAATGCAAGCTTTACAAGGAGTATTTATTTAAACAACTTCTTTAAACACTCCACCAGCACAGTGGACTGAATCCAGATTTGAACTTAAAGATACAGGGTGGTCTAATATTATGAAAGGGATGTGTTTCTGAAGACCTCACATCATTCGATTTGTGCATGATTTAAGATGGACTTTCCCATGGCAATAAATATACAGGTTGTGTTTTTGATATGCATAAATTTCCAGCCCAGGTGGCTTAGGGACACTTGACCTTATTGTTGTTTTTGTTTTTGTTTTTTAAATCTTGCAGCCAAATCATGTCACACATTCTCTTTTCCTCCTTTTATTATTTTTGCCTGGTTATATGAGGCATATGAATCAAAAAGTGCCTTATTTTTCCTAACACTTTCTCTAAAACTACTCCAAGTACCCTCTCTTAAATTAAAAAGAGCACAGGGTATTGTGGGAATTCTAGATCTTCTTCAAAGTGTTTTTTGTCACATCTAAACATCTTTCCAAAGCTTTTCATATTTTCAGCAAGTTTTAACGTGGCAACTTAAAGAGAACTCGAGCAACATAGTTTTAGGATTTAGAAAGAAATTTTAATATTGATAATTCAAAAATTCATTCTACAATCATTACCAAAATTACTCAGAAAAGTTCTGATACACGTACAGCTTAATCAATGATATTGCTTATTTTGTATTTCTGTGTGTCAGAAAGTGATGTCAAGGAACAATAGCACAAATAAAATTTCCATTTTACTTCTCCTGTCCCTTTAAAACTGCACAATTCTTGACAATTTTCCAAATTTGGTGTACAAAATGAGACTAATATTTTTTCATGCTTTTTTCAATTCACTTGTTTCAATAAAATGACCTATACGATAAAAACCACTCACTGACAGAGACTATGTGGTAAGTACTACATTGAGTGATGCTTATCCTTAATTATTCCCATTTTGGAGATAAGGAAATTGAAATCCAGTTGGGTTAAATAACTTGAAAGAATTGTAACCTAACTCTGTAGATTCCAGAGGTTGCTTTTATTCTGCCACTATTTCTGAATGTAGCACCCTTTTGAGAAGGTTTTGATGGTGATAAAAGAACTGATATTGATGTGGAAAAAAAAAAAAGAACTGATACTGATGCGGTAACACTTAAGGCTAGATTTTGGGAGTTTGAGAAGAGAGGAGGTAGTTAGGACACAAAGTCAGTAAGAGCTATCCTCTGGATGGAGCTATTTGGCATTAGAAGTTAGAAGGAGAAAAACAACGATTACGGGAGGCCCCGGAGGGGAAGCTTTTTAAATTTAGGATAAAGATCTGTATATTTAGAGGCATGTTCCTGTACAGAAAGTAGGAAACATTTAGGAGGGATTTGTCTCATGTTAACAAAGATACAGAAGGGGCGCCTGGGTGGCTCAGTCAGTTAAGGGTCTGCCTTCAGCTCAGGTCATGATCTCAGGTTCCTGGGATCGAGCCCCACAGCAGGTTCCCTGCTCAGCGGGAAACCTGCTTCTTCGTCTCCTCCCCACTCCTGCTCTCTCAGTCTCTCTCTCTCTTTTTCAAATAAATAAGTAAAATCTTAAAAAAAAAGATATAGAAATCTTGAGTCTAAATATCTGAACAGGCTCAACTATAGAGAAAATTGTGAATTAGGCAAAGAGTGGTTTTTCTTTTAATACTTTACTTTGCATGCTTTTACTCTCTTCTAGGGCTATTTCCCTAATAAAAATAGCAACAAAACTTATAACAGCTGCACATATTAAAATAAGTAATTTTAACATATATAAAGCTCTAAGCAATGTTCTAAACACTTGACCTAAATTAACTCATTTAATTTTCACATTTAAAGTGGGATAGTATCATAATCCCAGTTTTATGGAGGGAAACCATAGAACCAAAAGATTAAGTAATTTCCTAAATTGTCCACTGTCAAAACTACTTTTGTTGTGTCTCAGGATCCTCACTATTTTCGTGGCCTGTGGGCCTGTCTTTTTTCACATTTCTTCTTGCCTTTATCAAAATGTATGTGTCCTGTGTCCCCAGAATCTAACCATAGAACTCATTGACTAAGTAGATTCAGGCCAAGTCAGTTAGCCCAGTGTGTCCTATTTCCAAGATAACATATCTGCATCAAATAATAGAAGGAGGTTAGTAGTAGTTGGACTTTTTCCTATCAAAATTCACCAACTCACAGATGTAAAAACCATTTTATATGCCTCAAACAAAAAGTTTATTTGTCTAACACAGACAATGGGTTACAGAATTAGAACAGAATTTGTTTTGGATAGGTTTTTTTTAATTTAAAAAATAGGAAAATATAAATTGACAACAGGTCTTATAACAATGTATTTAAAAATAAAAATATAAAAATATTTAAAAAATAAAAATATAACATCATTGTGATTATATGTCATCTCCCTATAAAGATGATTTAAGGAAATAAAAGGAAGATAGAGTACAGATCAATAAAGACAAAAATGTTAGGCATAGGTCTAGAGAAAAAGAGAAACAAACTCTTCCTTCAGCATACAACTTCTTCTTGAAGGCCCTGAATTCCTCATGATAGGTTCAAATTTCATCTTCCAACTCTCTCTACCATCAATCCTTCTCCAGCAGTGTTAGCTGTCCTTCACAGGAAGACTTTCAAGAGCAAGAACAGTTTGCCCTTAAAGAACAAGAAAGTCCAAATATCATCTTTTTTAGCTTAGTGAACTTGGCAAATGGCTCATCCTCCATGTAGCAGGCAGAACAACATCCCTCACCCCCCAAAGATGTCTATGTCCTAATCCATGGAATTTATGAATATATTAGGATACATGGCAAAGGAGAATTAAGTTTCAGGTAGAATTAAGTTTGCTAATCAAATGACCTGAAAGTAGAAATACTATCCTGGATTACCCAGATGGGCACAATGTAATCACAGGGTCTTTAAAAATAGAAGAGGGAGTCAGAAGACATACCCAGAGAAATGGCAGTGTGAGAAGGACTGAGCCCCATGTTGCTGGTTTTAAAGTTGGAGTAGAGGGCACAAAATAAAAAATGTGTGCAGTCTCAAGAAGCTGGAAAAGGCAAGGGAATGGATTTTCCTCTAAAGCATCCAGGAAGGAATGCAGCCCTGCTGATACCTTGATTTTAATCCAATGACAATGGATTTCTGAAATGCCGACTATAAAATAATACATCTGTATTGTTTTAAGTCACTGTGTCTGTGGTAATTTGTTACAGCAGCCATAGAAAATTAATCACTCCTTAAGCCTCTTTTTTTCTCTTGTGTAAAACAAAGATACAGAAAATAATGTATAGTCTCACAGAATTGTTGCAGAGACAAAAATATACCATGAATGTAATGAGAGCATTGTAAATTAAAAACACCACTAAATGTTTAGGTATTATAACTCATAGGAGTATTAGTCCTTCTTGCTCTCAAACTTCTTTAAAGAATATTCCATTGAATTGATTGCACTGTCAATTTTGTACTTGGCATTAACTATACTGTTAGTATTTACAAAGAAGTCATAAGTTGGCATTTTTGATACACTGTAATATATAACTTGATTCTGAAAATAAAGCCTAAAGTACAATGCTCTAAGCAAAAATTCATAGGTTTTGTTGATAAATATGCCAAATTATTTCATGTTCTGAGCTAAACAAAATGGTCCTACGTGTAATTTTAAAAATAAAATTGTCATCTATAGTTCACAAAGCTAGAATGAAGAGAACTTCAGAAGTCAATGAAAAGTGTCGGATTTTCAAAACCTAAGTTTTTAACTGAGAGCTATTAATGATAACTCTAAAATTTGTTCTGACATATACAAATTTATGCCATATAAGAAAGATGGCAGATAGACTAGATCTATATAAATGCTAGTTATTATATACTAGTAGTTCTCCAGTGCAGTCTGAGGCCCTCAGGGTTCCAACCACCCTTTCAAGGAGTCTAAGAAGTCAAAACTTCAAAGAAATAATGTTTAATAGCAATATTATTTAATTTTTTATTCTCATTTTCTTGCATGCATACATTTTCAATTTTTAATATGATGAGTATTGATAGATAAAACCTATATAAACAAAATTTGGGGGGTTCTTAATAATTTTTAAGAATAAAAAATGGTTGTGAGGGTACTGCTAAGTCAATTTTCCAGACAAACTATTCAAGATACACCAGAGGTAAGGAAATGTGATGGCTAATATATATTCTCATAGGAAAGAGAAATACAGTTGAAAGATTCATTAAGAATTTTCCTTAAGGCTAGGGTATCATGAGAAAAGCTTGTGTAGGGAAATAGGGTGGGGTTTGGGGGAGTAGCTGTTTATTCAATAGTACCCTGAAGCCTTCAAAGACATGATACAAACTTTCCAAAAATGCCTACTTTACTCCAGGGGAGTAGTTTACACCTCATTATGGGCCCACAATTGCCAATAAGTGCATGATAATGAAAGCAACAATAATATTGCAAAAATATGTCAGGATAACTACAAAAGAACAAATTTGTACACAGAATTCTCCCCAATCATAGAACAACCTTTGCTAATTACTAATATCATATATATTTTAACTATATTATTAGATATATATTAACTATATATTAGATATATATTAACTTATAGTCATTGGAATCTTTCTAAAAATTATGTTTGACTCATTCGTTGATGATTACAGAATGAAACATCCTTGATATATTCTCCTTTGGTTTCACTGCAATTCTGTCTCTTGTCAGTGAGGGGGCCCCACTGATATCTTTTTGACATGTCTCACAGCTGTCAATTCCTCTTCATTTTCAGTTGAGATACTCAGGATCTCCCCACTAGGCCACTCTGAAATATGCTTTTTCCATTTCATACAAATAGATTAAAAGGTTTCAATGGTTCACTATTTTCATTCATTCGATTAAACTTATTTGCTACCTACTACATCTCAGGAATGCCTAGAAAAATGGTTTTTAGGCTCTGAAAACATGGTGAGAAATAAGATAAACAGAATCTATGCCCTCAAGGGCTAGTATCCAAAATCTATAAAGAACTTATCAAACTCAACACCCAAAGAACAAATGATCCAATCAAGAAATGGGCAGAAGACATGAACAGACATTTTTCCAAAGAAGACATCCAAATGGCCAACAGACACATGAAAAAGTGCTCAACATTGCTGAGCATCAGGGAAATCCAAATCAGAACCTCAACGAGATACGACCTCACACCAGTCAGAATGGCTAAAATTAACAAGTCAGGAAACAACAGATGTTGGCGGGGATGTGGAGAAAGGGGAACCCTCCTACACTCTTAGTGGGAATGCAAGCTGGTGCAACCACTCTGGAAAACACTATGGAGGTTCCCCAAAAAGTTGAAAATAGAGCTACCCTACGATCCAGCAATTGCACTCCTGGGTATTTACCCCAAAGATACAAATGTAGGGATCCGAAGGGGTATATGCACCCTGATGTTTATAGCAGCAATGTCCACAATAGCCAAACTATGGAAAGAGCCAAGATGTCCATCAACAGATGAATGGATAAAGAAGATGTGGTATATATATATATATATATATACACACACACACACAATGGAATATTATGCAGCCATCAAAAGGAATGAAATCTTGCCATTTGCAATGACGTGGATGGAACTAGAGGGTATTATCCTGAGCGAAATAAGTCAATCAGAGAAAGACATGTATCATATGATCTCACTGATATGAGGAGTTCTTAATCTCAGGAAACAAACTGACGGTTGCTGGAGTGGTGAGGGGCGGGAGGGATGGGGTGGCTGGGTAATAAACATTGGTGAGGGTATGTGCTATAGTGAGTGCTGTGAATTGTGCAAGACAGTTGAATCACAGACCTGTACCTCTGAAACAAGTAATACATTATATGTTAAAAAAAAAGAAGAAGAAGATAGTAGGAAGGGAAAAATGAATGGGGGGAAATCGGAGGGGGAGATGAACCATGAGAGACTATGGACTCCGAGAAACAAACTGAGGGTTCTAAGGGGGGAAGGGAGTGGGGGAATGGGTTAGCCTGGTGATGGCTATTAAAGAGGGCACGTACTGCATGGAGCACTGGGTGTTAAACGCAAACAATGAATCACGGGACACTATATCAAAAACTAATGATGTAATGTATAGTGATTAACATAACATAATAAAATTCAAAAAAATGTAAAAAAAAAATCTGTCCCCTCACAGAGCTTACATCTTGGTAGAGGAAGAGAACTAATAAACAGGTAAACAAATACATAGAGTTTTTCACATAATGATTAAAAACGAGGGAGAAAATGCAACTGAGTAAGGTTACAGAGAATGTTGGGGTGATATTTTAGATAAGATGATCAGGGAGGTCTTTCATGTGCATTTGATGTTTAAGGTAAATCTCAATGAGAAGGAGATATCTATGTGAAGATGAGCAAAAATTATTTAAGGCATACCAAAAGCAAGGTTCCTAAGACATATTAACCCCACATAGTTTCTAGAAAATGAGGAACATAAAGAAGGCATGGCTGGAGCATGAGACAGAGGAGTTCTTGTGTGAGATTGGTGGGCAGGGTAGATTATGCAGGACTTGTAGGACATGGTAAGGAGTTTGGATTTTATCCTAAGTTCAAAAGGAAGTTACTAAAATATTTTGAACACATGTTGCATGGAGAATTTAATGCAGGGGTCCAAGAGTGGAAACAGGGAGAACGGTTTGAATTCTAACAGTCCAGGCAAAAAAGGACAGTAAATTGAGTAAGGGAGTAGCTGGAAATGTGGATGCTTCAGGATATACCCTGGAGGCAGAGCCTACCTATCTTGTTGATAAATTAAAGGTAATGAAAGAAAGAAAATGGAAGAATCAGGCATGGCTCCCGTGATTTCCAGCAGATGGGTCCTAACCTCATTTGTCTAGCTTTCAAAACAAGTGCCCCCTTTCTCTGCACCCTGAGTTCCCCTCTCTGTTCTATAAAACCCCAGGTGCAGTTCTTCCTTGTTCCTGTCACATACAAGGCTCATTCTCACTTTGCCCAGAAGATTTCCAGTCATCACTCTTGCACGTTCTCTAGTACTGATCATTATAGTTCGCATTCATAACTTGTATCTCCTTATTGAAATTCCATCTTTTATTGTTTGTTTCTTCATATTAATGAGTATCATGTCCCCAGGTATATAGTGAGTAACTATCGCAAGTTTTTCAGCAACCACACACTAACTAGCCACATTTGAGAAATAAAGCCTTGCTGATTAATGTGAATGCTATTAAATATCAAATCCTGTTCTCTCATATGTGACGCCAGTCAGCTTTTGGCACTCTACTGCCTCTTGTCCTTCAGGCCTCAGCTTAAATGTTTACTTCCCAGGAATGCCTTCTCTGATGACTCAAGCACAAGTGTCCACTCCGCCGTGACTCCATTCTCTACCATGTGTTTTTGATATTTACTCTTTGTAGCATTTATACCTAATCTGATGCTATCGAATTTACCTGTTTAGTTGTTTATTATCTGTTTTGCTCATTAGAAATTTCACATCAGGAAAGCAGAACTTATTACTTCTTGGACCTGAGCCCTTACAATAGCGCCCACACTAGAGTATCATATTTTGTGTCAGGAACTGTTCCAAATGCTAGGAATAAAGACATAAACAAAATGACGAAGGTAACTGCCCTCATGGATTTTCTATTCCAATGAAAGAGACCCACAATACGTAAGATTAATAAGTACAATATATAGTCTATTAGATAGTGGTTAATTCTATTAGATAGTGGAAGGAAACTAATCAAGCAAATCAAGACAGATAGGATCTGCATATTTGTGGGGAGTGGGAAGGGGCCACTATCAGGATGGGCAAGGAAGTCCTCAATGAGAAGGTGACATGGGAGTCAAAACCTGAAGGAAGTGAGAGAGTGAATCTTGCAGATAGCTGGGAAGAACATTCCAAGCAGAGGAAACAGGAACTGCAAATATTCTGAGGCAAGAGTGCACCTGGAGCTCTCTAGCAATGGTCCAATTTGCTAAGGGTCTGAAACAGTGTGAGGAAAGGGGAAAGAAGTGGGAGATGCAGTCAGAGAGGAAAAGTGGGAGTAGAAGGTGAAAACAGATAATTTAGGGTCTTTGAGGCCAATCCAAGATTTTTGCTCTTACTCTTAGTGCAATGGGAAATGACTGGGAGATTTTACACAGAAAAGAGCCATGAGGTGACTTATCCAAGGGTAGAAGCAGAGAGATCTACTGAGAGCGTACTTCAGTGACGCAGGTGAGAGATGAAGGTGGCTTCCAATGGAAGAGTAGCAGTGAGATGAGGGAAATGATTGGCTCTGGTCCTTGATAAATACTTGTTAAACTAATGAAGTAGTAAAATTTTCCCATCTCAACAGTGATGGCTAACACTTCATTTAAACCCGTAATGTAGCCTGTTTGTAAACTGAACAAAAGACATGTGCAAAGATTTTGGAATTAGAGAGATAGATATTCTTTTTAAATGTCCATAAGTATGTTTCCACTTTTTTAATATAAATTCACAGAATATTTATTCATAGACAGGTTACATTTACTTTTACAAATGTCAAATGGATTATTCATCTGGTTTATTTACTCTTGAGGCATACATTTCCCTTTGAAAGTAATTCTGACAAGATGGTGGTATTTGTAGAAAATTCAAGAAGGATATTTTTGTTTGGAAGGAAAAACAAGACAAGCTTGAGACCTGCTATTGTTCTGTCTGCTTTGAACATAACAGAGGTGATAAGTCTATTGTTTAAAATCCTAAATTAATAGTTTCCTGAAAATGAAAATCCTTTTCCTGTCTGTAATAGAGGGGTTTTTTTAAATTTATTTTTATTTTTAGTGTTCTTATCTGACACTTCCTAATTACTTCTTTTGGATGAGTGTTAATATATTTTCACAGTGCTACCTGGCTGGATGTCATCCTTAGACACAGACACTTGAGTTCTACTTTATGTTTACCAGTAGAACTGGTTTTGACTGATTCTGTAAAAGAAGTGTATGTTCTTGAGCCATCCTCAAAAAAAAAATTTTTTTTCAGAACGTGAAGTTTCTTTCTTTTTTAAAGAAATTAGCTTGTTGAAATTGCCTTATTGTACCTCTTTGAGTTGGTTTCCATTCAAATCATTGTTTTCAAAACAAAAATCTGTGATTAGCTGGAGTTGGAAATCTAAACAAGAGATCCCCAAGGTCCAAGTCATATAAATTGTAATATTCGTAACAGTTTACAACTTCTCTCCCTCCCCCCCAGTGGGAATATCCTATGCAGTTTATTACAAGCCATCAAAGGCAAAGCTCTGAAAAATTGCAATATAGTGTCTCAGTACCTCTGCCACAATCCAGCTCAAGCTGATAGGTTGCAAAAATTCAAAAACAAACAAAAGAAAACACAATTAATATTTTCAAAATATGCTGATGCACACAAATCACCCACATTCTGTAGACTTAGTGCCTATAGTTTGCTTCAGGCAGCTTTAGAAATGCTTCAGGATATTGCACACATTACAACACATTTTACAATCATCTAAAATGCACTGGCTTTTGATATCAGTACACCAATCACATTCTCTTTGGTGCACAGAGACAATCTTGTTTACATTTCTAACAGATTTTTGGTTACATTCGGACAGTAAGGACACTATTATGAATAGAATAGAAAAAGATGTGTTTGTTTCCGAATTTTTGTGGAAGGTATTGGATTGCTGTCTCTCGCACAGTTCATAAACAAACTTGGTGAACATCAAAGGCTGTAGCGTTACAACCTGCTGAGCCTAGATTACACACCTTAAAAGTAAATGTTACCTCAGGGAAAACTCTTCTGAAATTTAAAATCAAATAAAACTCAAAATGTCCAAATGGTTTCTTTAGAACTCAGGTGTTGTGTGTGAGAATGTTTTTGTTTTTGTTTTGTTTTTGACAATGATTTTACAGTAATTGGATCATTAACCCTGCGTTTACTCAATTATGTGCAATCCCTCGTTTGTTTGGCACAGACTAGTTGCCTCTCAGTTTATCTTCACACATACACTCCTGCCACATACACTTTGGCCCTGGATACGGGAAATACTGGCTGTGCTAGAAAAACAGAACCACAGATGCCCCTTTTATTACCTTTTACATGCACCGTTCTAGTCACATTAGAACAGAGGTGAATTGTTCCTGAATACGAGATTCAAAGATCGTATCAGGAGCAGAGGTAGCCATTGACAAGCACATCATTGGCCTTCATGAAGACTTTTTCTAATGATTCCCAACCAACTCTGTTTTACTGATACACACACATACATGTACTGCATAAATGACTGACTAATTTCAAAACAAAGGTAACATCAAAGAGAGAAAGATTCTGCCAAGAAATCTGTTTGGTGTGTTTACTGGTGACCTATACACACACACACACACAAAAAAAATCCAAGACATCTTTGTTCTGCCCAGTTTTGTGCTTCTACCATGAAAACACACCCATGAGAATGAGAATCTCTCGTATGGGAATCCACAAAATCATGTTATATGTTATCCTTAATTATATATCCAACACAGTTATTTGGGAAGGATTCCAAAACTCTGGAAGAATTTGAGAGAAAAACGTCTCTCAATTCTTAACCCTTGATTGTTCAAAGTGACTCCAATTGGACACGACTGATCTATTTTGCATAAATCTTCACTGCTAATATTGACTGCTAATAAGTCTTCAGTCTCAGGCATTGCGTATCTACAATCCAGTTTTTATCACCTCCCGAGCTTGCTCCCTCAAGCAGAATTTATTGCTCCCTCACGTGTGACCTAGTAGCACTGACCTAATACCTGCATCATGCAAACTACCTGACTCTATGACCATTACACATTATGTGTCTGTTTCTTCAGATAGCATGGACTTCTTGAGGACAGGACCATCTCCTATTCATCTTTCATCTCTGGCACCTAGCATCATGCCTGGAACATAGTAGCTGATAAAAGTAAATAATGTTGAATAAACCAACAAATCTCTGCTCAAATCACTTTCTTAGCATCTCAGTGGAAAACTGTCATCTAAAAACTTTTGGTCTTTACCAATGACATATTTTCAAAATGTAAGTTCCCAACGAAGATGCTTAAACATTCTTATGTTGGTATCACAATTTTATGGAAGTGATAATTTTTGCAGAACCTCTAAAGTTTGTGGTAAATGTATTTAAAATCAAATTCAAAATGATGCATTGCTATACACGGATTAGCATGGCTTTTAGTCTGACAATACCTACTGGGACTCCCATCTATTGCTGGTTGAAAGGCAAAATGGAACAGCCTCTTCAGAGAAGTTGGACAGTTTCTTAAAAATTTTCACATATACTTATTACATGATGCAGAAATCCCACTCCTAGAAAGCTATACAAGAGAAATGAAAACTTATTTTCACACAAAACCTGTACACTAATGATTAGAGCAGCCTTCCTCGGATCACCAAAAACTAGAAGCAACCCACATGCCCTCCAAGGGGTGAATAAACAAACAAATTGTCATAATCCGTTCAATGGAACTCAGTGATCCCTGTAACAATATGAATGAATCTCAAATGCATTATGTTGAATGAAAGAAGCCAGTTCCAAAAGGCTACACATTCTATGATTTCATGTCTATGACTCGATTTTTTGTTGCTGCATAACAAATTACCACAAACTCAGCAGCTTAACACAACATCCATTTGTTAGCTCACACTTCTGTATATCAGCAGTCAGGGCAGGCTCAGTGTGTTCCCTGCTTAGGATCTCACAAAGACAAAAATCAAGGTGTCAGTTGGGCTGGGCTCTTACCTAGAGGGTTCGGGGGAAGAAGTAACTTCTAAGTTCATTCAGGTTGTCGGCAGAATTCAATTCCTAATGATTATGGGACTCAGGTATTTGTTTCCCTGCTGCCTCCAGTCAGGGATTGATCTCAGCTTCTAGGAGCCATGCTTAGGTCCTTTCCATACGGTCCCCTTTATCCAAAGCCACCTTGAATCTCCTTCCTGCTGCAGATCTCTGATTCCTTTTCTATTATCAGCTGGCAAAAATTCTCTGCTTTTAAAAAGCCTGTGTGATTGTGTTAGGCCCACCCATATCATGCAGCATAATTAGGGTAGTTTTTATGGCCAGGGTTAAATGCCATCTTAAAATTGTGCCTCCATGACCTCCTGGAAACGGCAAAATTATAGGGAAAGAGAACAGATCTGTGGTTGCAAAGGGTTAAATGTGGGGGGAGGGGCGGCTACAATGGGACTGCAAGAGAACATTTTTGGAGTGAATGAAAATGTTCCATATCTTGATTTGGGTGGTGGCTACTTGAGTTTCTGAATTTCTCAATACTCTTTGAACTGTTCACCAAAAATAGTGAATTTTATTGTTTGTTTGTTTGTTTAAAAAATAAGTTGAAAAAGGAAGATAAGTGAAATGAAGTCTCTTCCTTCTAAGACTGAGCTACCTTAAATACCATCCTAACTGAATCTAAACCTATGATTTCTATTTTTGATGAACTTGGGGACTATCTAAAGAACACAATAATCCATAGTAAAGCATTTTTATTAGAAAACCTAAACACAAATTGGAAAGAGTCAGAGTCCTTTATTCATACATTACTTTTTCATTTTCTCACATTTTTACTAGGAATTCTTGCTCAACTTTCAATGCTTCCAGTGAAGTCTTTTCTCACCTACTCAACATCTGATTTCTCTCTTCTCTGAACCTCAGATAACACTTGATTTTATGTCATCAGTTCTTTTTTTTTTTAAGTTTTATTTATTTAGGTAATCTCTACATCTGACATGGGGCTTGAACTCATAACCCAGAGGTCAAGAGTCTCATGCTCTCCTGACTGAGTCAGCCAGGTACCCCTGTCAACAGTTATTTCTTTTACTAGAGCATTTTCTTCTGAATTTTTCTTAATCGCACCTACTGGGTATAAACCTGAAATCATACTGACTACTCTCCCTTTCTAATCTCATGTCCAATCAATATTCAGGTTTTACCGATTCTACCATGGACATACCTTCTACAGTCACTCCTCTCTCTTCTCTTCCTACTGTACTCACTCATGCATGAATCCATTGCTTCTTAATTAGATCCTTGTCATAAATTCATGTTCACTTTCTGTTTTCCATTTCTACACATTCTATTTATTAGTTTTGACTTTTTCTGCTACCAATTTAACCTTTCTAAATTATTATTTAGAAATTACTTCATTTTATTCCTCAGAAATTTCAATACCATCCTTACTGAATAAAGTCCAATCTTTCTAATGCTGAGATTTATGATTCTCTCAAGTCTGGCAGAAGTCTTCCTTTTTAGTTTTTTCCTTTTCATATATTATATACAATGAAAAGATTTTACTGAAAACATGCCCCAATATTTTAACTGTATCCATGCTGTTTTCTCAATCCAGCATAACATTTCTCCTATTGAAATCTGCTACCTTATTTTCAAGGCTCAGATGAAATAAAATTCTTTCTCAGAAGTCCTCCCTAGGGTCTCACCACTCTCAACTAAAAGCGAATCTCTTTCCTCTCAATATTCACAGCATTTATCCTTGAATATATTTATAACACTCCATTGATTATATACTACATTAAATTTTTGTAGTTGTCTTACTTCTTCCTATTTATCTTGGAGTCCCTAACATTCCTCAGAAATAAAGAATTGCTGAATGGATTAATTAAAGCATGAATTTGTAGTAATTAAGTATTGTACGACCAATATTCCCCAATAGAAGCAGAAAGGATAAAAAAACAACTTCCAAAGTGGACTAAAAAAAAATTGGCAAGAACTGACCAAAAGGAGAGGTGGGGTACCACTTCTGTCTCACAGCAAATGGTTTAGTCAGAGATTAAGAGTCTATAGCAATCTGCTGCTGAATATGGTGTACCCAAACTTAGGCCAGACACAAGGCATGACCTCTGCCTGGGCAAAGAATAAACACAGAAACCCAAGGCTGGGGAATGGCATGGTCTTTGTCTCCGAATTTATGTGAAATTGGGTGAAAGAAACAATGTGGTTTAACATCATCTCAACTGAGGAAAGTCTTCATCTGGAAATATGAGTAAATAGAGCTAGAGTATATTTGGTAACATTTCCTCACCTAATTGGCCTCATCGTTTCCCCTAGATGTTTTTAACCCAAAAGAGGCAGGAGCTCTAGTTTTGTGCTAGATATCTCCAGTAAGAAAAGAAAGGTGAGTTAATTACCAACCATCAGAACAGGATGTTAAAGTAAAATCTTTCTGTTTTAGTTTCAGCTAAGACTCCAAACATGGAGAATAAATATTATGGGTGCTGAGAACTCCAAAATGAGGACCTAGACCATTTATGCAAGATGTGCAAAAGAGGGTGGTTAAGAACCAGTCTTCTAATTCTCACTTTAACCCTATCCTTGAGGATATTTACAGGTTGGAGAAACCAAAAAAAAAAAAAAAAAAAATGACTATTTCTGGAGAAAGAATTTCTTTGGGGAAATTATTGAATTTTCCCCTGCTTGTGAAAAAGGGTTCGAGATAGAAGTGATCACTAGCAGAGAGCTTACAATGTGTCTTCTCATATCAGGTGGCATTTGACCTGCACATGGGAGATTAAAGACTGTGACTGGAAATGTCTGTGTAGCAGGAAATCAAAGAGAAATGATGCCATTGACAGAAAGCTTCACTTGGAAGAAGCAAAGGCATGAGTTTACCGCTGGACCAAATGTGGACCATGTGAGAGGGAGCCAGACTCAAGCTGGCCTGAAAAGGACTTTCCCAAAAGGGATTCCTGGAGTAAGGGAGGAGCCTCATCTGTGAGAGTCTGTGTGGCATGGACCTCCCACACCCTGAGGACTGAAGTTGGAAGCAACTAGTCAAATGGAGGCCTCACCATATGAGATCATTGCAACCAGATCATCTCAACAAGGTGTTCTCCAAATAATCCATAAAATCACCTTCTGGGAGAATCAGAATTAGGAAATCTGAGGTGTCCTTCCTAAGAAAAACATCATCAGATTAAGTAGATACCATCAAATAAGATCTTTACTATGTCTGACTTCTCCTTTTCTTTGCTCCATCTGTAAGAAGCATTAGAAATCTCAGCTTGCAAGGGAAGTAGATACTGGGTGGAGGCATCTAGGATAAGGAACAAAGATGGAAGCAACCATGCTCTTCCTTTCCCTTGCCCTATGCCTAAAGCAATACCAAGCTGGAATACCAACACCAAACTTTGATTTATGTGAAATTCATGTTATTTTTAATGTTACCATGAATGCCTGCGAGAACTTGTTTCTACCAAAACTGACTGTAGGACTTATCGAAGGCTGTCCAGGGAAGTTACGGTACTTGCTTGAGATCTCATCCAAGGAGCAGAGAACAAGTCTAGAGAAGAGGTTTGAAAGAGCAAGGTGAGGATGGTGGGGAGTGAAGATAATAGGAAGAAGGGAGATAGAGTTTTATTCCTGTGCACCCTATGGATTCTCCCTTTTTCAAGGTGCTAGTTACACTGCAGGAGACAACAGGCCAATAAATCAAAGGAATATACAGTAGAAGGCAATCATTTGTACAACTTTAAGCTGCAATTTCATCTCTCTGTATCTTTCTATAGAACATGTTTACTGATAATTATGTTTCCTTAATAAAGAGTTTAAGGTGGAAAAAAAAAGTATTGATTACATTAGTTATATTTGTTGAAATAATAATCACTGCCTGGAGAAAATTGTGTTCCTTGATGTTTATGCTACCTAACAGGCAAGTGCAATCATATAAAAATGAGAAAAATATGTTTGTTAAGATTTTATCTATTTAGGATAGAGAGAGAGCATGAGCACACGCAAGTGTGTGTGAGCAGGGGGAGGAGCAGAGGGGAGGGAGAGGGACAGGCAGATTCCGTGATAGCACCGGGCATGGAGCCCCATGCAGGGCTCAATCCCAGGACCCTGAGATCAAGACTTGAGCCAAAATCAAGGGTCAGACACTCAGTGGACACTCAACCAACTGAGCCACCCAGGTGCCCCAAAATGACCAAAATTCTTAACTGGAGTGCTCATGATTGTTTGAAATAACTGTACATGACTTTTACATTTACCTTTTCAAGCAAAAGTAAGAAATCTAAAATGTATGTTCCCTTTGTATTACTCTTGCAACATTTCAGTGATATTTTATTTTACTTCTTTTAGGCATCCAGTGCCTTCCTACTTTCTAATATCCAGGTCCTGGAGGAACAAGAAAGAAACTAGCAAACCTTTTTCTTAATTTTTCCAATTAGTGAAATAAAGCACTGAAACTCTTTATCTCTATTACTGAAATTGTGAATTCTCTCCTTAAAAAATAATTGCTTTCAGAAAACAGTTACTGAGAAGGAAGCAATCACTTGGGGGTGGGGGGCAGGGAGTGGAAACTTCTTATTGCCCCTAAGACCTAATGGTGTCTTTGTTGACCCTGAGAGAAAAAATCATTTTTGACACTTTATAGCATGTAAAAGGTGAAGTCAGAGAAATAGAAATTCAGACCCTGCACTTTACAATTATCAATCTAATTGGTTTACAAAGGTTAATTTCATTTTCTTGTGGTAAGGGATCATGATTCATATTTTCTTATCACAGTTCTTAGAACTTCCTTTGTTCCACAAATATTTATTGAATGATTGTTATATTGCAAGCACTTCGCTGGACATTCATACGCATGTTGTGTAGTTAACTGGGTCTGACACTAAGGAGATTATAGGTAGTTAAACTGTACTGATGTTTATATTTTGTCTCCCAGTCTAGTGGAGAACTGGTATTACTCTCTCATACAAAAACTTTCCAATGGACTCAGCCTGATTTGGGGTCAATTTTGAATTTCAAGTTCCTAGTGATTGGTGGTGACTTCATTCCAGGACAAATACAAGGTGACTCCAGGAATTTAGTTCTGGACTGACGTTGACTATCCAGGAAAGAATCCACACAAGCTTCACTGGTTTTCAAAGATCCTGTGAAATAACAAAATTTTGTCATATTCTCACCTTGAAGAAATTACTACTGAATCCAGATCTGGATTAGCAGTTTGGCCTCAGAGAGTTATGGGTGAAAAGTTAGGGCTGGCATAGCAACAAGAAGAAAACATGCCTTGCTAAATTTTCTTTTTTGTACCCAAACCCTTTTTGTTATACATATGGCTCCAGTGGGAGTAATTACAATGTGTCCAATGTCATCCTTGAATAAACCTTTTTCTTCCTATGCAAGAGCTAGTCTTTATATGTTCCATAAAGCACCTGGCATATTGTGAGCATTTAAGAAGTGTTTAAGGACGCAACAATGGCAACTAAGAATCTAAACCTTGGTTTCCTGTGGCTATTGTAATCTCAGTGGAACTCTGCTATGACAAAGGAGGAGGAAACATCACTTTGGTTACTGCAATATTATTATTGCAGCCTATTATCCCATCTGATCTGTTTATTAGAAATCCCCACACTCTATTTTGCTTTAAAAAACACTGGGAACACAATCTAGTTTTGAGAATAAAACAAGTTCATTTTATAAAAGCTCATAAGTTATCTATAATTCTCTCATTAAACCTTATTGAACATGATGAGACCTGCAAGGGATGAAGGAATGTTACGTGACAAATGGCAGGACCATTAGAATTTGGTTAGGGTATGTATAATGAGAATCAGGAAATACAGAAAATTAAACTTTTCTTTCATTACCATAATACATTTTTAAGAGGATTCCAGAAGCACTGTTGGTAAAATGGCCATCACCAAGGAAAACACAGAAAGTAGCAAATTCAAAGGACCACCAGATCATTTTTCTTCCATGGGGGAAAAAAGTTTCCATTTTTAACTTGACACAAATAACTTATGCTCATGAATTCTTAGAAGTGGGAGAATATTAGAGATTCTCTAGCTCAAGTATGGGACCTGGCATGTATAGATTCTTTAGTTTAACAACACTGTCATTATTAGATATTAAATGCTGGTCTTAGATGCAGAAGGTCATATTCATATTTTTAAAGGTCAACACCAGCCAAATGATCAAATAAAAAAAGACCCTAGAACAAGTAAAACAAAGGACGGAGGGAAGAAACTGAGAAAGTAACTCAGAAAGAAAAATAAAATTGTCAAAGAAATGGCTCCAAAGTCAAAGAGAACTCCCATCTCTCCCCTCCCCCCACTTTTAAGAAGATTTCACTTTATCTAAAGAGTAAAGCACATGCTTTTAGATCCAAGGGTACCTGGTTCAAATCTCAGCAGGGGCAGATTTCTCACAAACTAAAAAGGCACTCTCCCTATTAAAGGAACTGACTTAATACAGTTGTATGGACCATTACTGTACAGAATGGGATTCACAAACTATTTTCTAAATGGGGTCTTTTTGTGCATGTACAGTAATTCCTATAGAAGCCTTTTACAAATAAAAAAAAGGAAAAAATGTGGGGGGAAATCTAAGAACCCATGATTTGAGCCTTTAATAACTATTGGTGTATTAGAGACAGCCATCTGCAGTAATATAGCAGATCAGGTCTTCCTGGAAATGACCTGAAAAAGCATTTGAAGGATAAAAGCTTAATATTTGTGCAGACGTCAGATGCCTAGAAAAGATGAACAAAATACACCTTGAAGTTTGGCCTCAGTGTTGGACCTCAAAATGCATGGTTTCCATGGAACTTCATTTAAACAGGAAGTAGCACTCAAAAAGTTCCTCAATAAAGACACTATTTTGCTTGAGATTTCCACAAGAAGACTTTGTTGAGTAAATTTTTATATGGCACCATAATTTGACTGCTGAAAGTCCTCCTTAACAGTGAAACCTTGAAAGACATGTGGTAAACATTCTATCTAATCCATCTTATAACAGAACTCTGAAGAAACTATTAGAAATCTACTTCTACCATAAATTTATATATAAAGAGTAGGCTTGATTTTGTTCCACATATTTGTGGTAATTTATTATCACTCTCCCTGGGAACATCATTGAGGACAGAATCATATTGAATTTTGAAAATACTTCCTTCTTCACCAGTTTCATTGTATATACTTCTCTGGAACATACTAGACTCTACATAATTCCAAATTTGGGCAGAGATTCCAAAATATGAGTAACCCAACATACAAACAGTCCTTTCAAAAGTAAAATTTATTTCCTACAGAATAAATCTGAGCACTGGGTCAACATTTCAGGTCATAGACTTCAGAGAAAGTAATTTATTTGACACCTACAATTCATCCCAAAGTTTTATGGACATCTTATCTTTATTATATTAGCTTTGAGTGACAAAAAAAAAGAAAAATTTTAAAGTTCAAACTGGTTTAAAGAACAGACATAGAAAGTTGGCTTTCATGGTTAATAATAAGAACTGGTTTGGGAGCAAAACTGGATCCAAAAGTTTGAAGGATGACATCAGAAGTCAGCCTACTTCCCCCTGCCTCTCAGGTGGTCTTCTCTTTAGGTTAGCTCCTCTCTCAGGCAAGCACCCCTCTCAATCCCACAGGAAGGCTCAGCACCTGCAGGATTGCACACATCCTCACAAACATATGTCCTATGGAAACAGCTATTCCCCTCAACATTGCAAATCAAAACCCCCTCTTGAAAACTCAAGCCTCAATTATTGTTCGATTGAACTGGCCTAGGTTTAAATGATAAAGTGTACAGGGATTTCCTTTGATTTTAGCCAATGGAGATAAAAGAAAACCATGTATATGTCTTAGGAGTTTGACCAAAAGAGTGACCAAAGGACATTCTTTTGGTTTCAAATGTCTTGTGCATAACAACAAGTGACTCAATAAATTTGACTTGGAGTATATATAGGGATACACATGCGCATACACATACACACACAGACACACAAACACACATACACACAACAAAATTATACAGTCTTGGAAACTAAGACTGAGCGGTAATGTAGGGTCAAAATCTGGAAACAATTTTACCTAAGTATAAAGCTACTGAGTCCTGCTAAAAAATATAATCTTGATCACATAAAGAAAAAAGTAGAAGCATAGCCGATCCTCAATGAACATGAATAAATGAATGAAGTCATTAGAAGAAAAACAAGGTGAGCGGTGTGTCGTGGAAGCTGACAGAAGTAACTGCTTCAATGAAGGCAAAGAAAATCTAGCTAACACTCTGTATGTATTAAAAGTGAAAGCAGCTTCTTCCATAGCAAGATGGCGGAAGATGACTTGACTACTTGCGTGGCGCCCTTTTTGGATCCGCATCTAGTCTTCCCTTCTCTGCATAGGAGCGAGAGATAATGAAAAAGAATTATTACAAGGGAAATTAGATCTTCTTAGTGATACCAACATGGTAGGCTTTGTTATGGACATATGCAAAAACCTTTATTCTGATGATATTCCATGTGCTTTGAGAGAAAAAAGAACCACAGTTGTTGCACAACTGAAACAGCTTCAGGCAGAGACGGAACCAGTCGTGAAGAGTTTTGATTCAGAAACTATAAAGCAGACACGGTCAACCAGAGATGGTCGGATGCTGTTTGACTAACTGGCGGACAAGCATGATTTTAGGCAGGAATATTTAGATACACTCTACAGGTATGCGAAAGTCCAATATAAATGTGGGAATTACCCTGGAGCAGCAGAATATCTTTACTTCTTTAGAGTGTTAGTTCCAGCAACAGATAGAAATGCTTTGAGTTCACTCTGGGGAAAAATGCTGACCTCCGAAATCTTAATGTGGAATTGGGATGACTCTATGGAAGACCTTGCATGGTTAAGAGAGACCACAGAAAATAATTCTGTGAGCTCTCCATTTCATTTCCTTCAGCAGCAAACATGGCTCGTCCACTGGTCTCGGTTTGTTTTCTTCAACCACCCCAAAGGGCATGATAACATTAATCTCTTCCTTAACCAGCCACAGTATCTTAATGTAATTCAGATGATGTATCCACGGATACTGCACTATTTGACTACAGTCATCATAACAAACAAAGATGTTTGAAAATGCCAACAGGTACTAAAATATCTGGTTAAATTTATTCAACAGGAGTCTTGGACATTTAAAGACCCAATGACAGGATTTGCTGAATGCTTATCTGTTAACTTTGGCTTTGATGGGGCTCCAAAAAAGCTGAGGGAATGTGAATCAGTCCTTGGGAATGATTTCTTCTTGGTGACTTGTTTTGAAGATTTCATTGAAAATGGTCCTCTCTTCATACTTGAGACTTTTTGACTCACCCACCAGTGTATCAGCTATTAACATGTTGACAGACAAACTGAACATGACTCCAGAAGAAACTGAAAGGTGGATTATAAATTTGATTATAAATGTGAGATTGGATGCCAAAATTGACTCTAAATTAGGTCATGTGGTTATGGGTAACGAAGCAGTCTCACCCTAATCAGCAAGTGATTGAAAAGACCAAAAGCTTTTCATTTAAAAGCCAGATGTTGGCCATGAATATTGAGAAGAAACTTAATCAGAATAGTAGGTCAGAGGCTCCTAACTGGGCACCTCAGGACTCTGGCTTCTACTGAAGAACTGTATAAAGACAAGATGAAAAAAACTATGAAATAAAGATGAAATAAAAAGCCATTACATAAAAGGTGATGTACATTTTAGAAACAATTAACATATTGTGTATAAATTTTAAGGAATTTGAATAAAATTGGCTGTGTCTCAATTTTTTAAAAAAGTGAAAGTGAGTTTGGGGAGCTAAAAGAAACCTGGAATCAAATTGGATATTAAATAACATTCTGTCCTCATTAGCATTTAGTTATGGTTTGAAAATTTTAAATCTCTAAAATAATTCATACATCAATTTAGCAAATGAAACAATTATTGAGCATCAGGATACGCACTTGGGATATAAAATGAAATTAAGTATCTGCTTATCAGGGTATCCCTATGGACAACAACAAGCAGGGGAAGGTGGGAACAGTAGAGTAGGAAAAATTCAAAGAGAGTTTGTTAGACTTGAGAGGTTAAGTTCAAGGAATACCAAGTGCTGAGTGAGGGATCAGGACTAACTTAGGGAAAATTAGGCAACTGACTCTAAAAGAGAGCTGATCGTATTCCTTTCACAATAAGAGAATAATAGAATGTCCCTACACATACAAGAGTGGGGTTAAGCATGACATCAGGAGACAGATGTGGACAAATGTCTCAGCCAAGGACAATGCAGTAAGGTGCATAAGTAGGACAATATCAACAATTTTATCCATGGTGGGGCAGTTTCTAGACAATCCTCAAATATTGTCCAGTGAAGCTCAAAATTTTCTTCCAGATGGTTTTCCTAACATGTCTACCGTTCTATTTATTCTTTGACTTATGGGATTAATAATTTATTTAATAAACTCTGTTATTAATTTTTATAAGACTCACTAAAAGGAGCCATGAAGTCTGGAAAAGTGGTTTTCCAGTAGCCCACGGGATAGCCATGTTTTCTAAAAAGATCTTTGCTTTCATCAAAAGAAGGTGGAGTTTGGTTTGGGGAGAACAATGCTTTAAGACTGGCTAATTCAAGAGCTTATAATCCAGTAATATTTAACTTCATAATTCCAAGTCATAGTGCAGAGCATTTTGGCCATAAAATTGCTCTGAGCTTCGCATACCTCAACTGTATAATAGAGGTAATGGACACTTCACAAGATCACTGGGAAAATTAAATTAGACGATAGATAGTAAACCATAGTACAATGTACAAAACTGCATAAATTCATTTTTTAAATTTTGTTTTGACTTGATTTCCTAACTATACACTAAAAAAATCCCCATGTTTGTCTTAGTTTCCATAATTCATATTTAAATTTTCTTGTAGTCATAAAAAAATCCTGGCAGTGAACTTCTCAAGTGGTTAAAGTCACTTGACCTTTAACCCCTTGCTTTAAAAATCTCTCAAGAGATATGTTAAATGGCCCAGAAATATATTGCCTGTCATGTCTTATTGCTTAATTAATGGCCAACTATGCCGATGCCCTGTATGGACTGCCCTGAAGTAATTGTGAACTGATCTTGTACTCAAGGAAATGAATTGACTCCACAACATCAGCACTGTCATAGAGCATTTACTGTATTTAAATTTCCGCAACCCTTAGAATAGACAGAGCATGCAAGGGCTGGTTAACTGAGCACACAAACATCAGCTGAGCAGATAAAAATGTTCTGTTGCTTACTGTGCCACACAGCGAATCATTCATTATTGGTTTCTGGAAACTGCTTTGTGCATCAAGTAAAAAGCTACCAAGTAGTAAGCATTTTTATTTTAGCCATATTTGTGATAAAGCTGGAAGTCACTGAATTCTTTTAATAATAATAAAAAATCATGGTTTGAAATTGCTCCATTTGAAGAAAAACAGAACTCTGGAGGATGGGAAGCAAATTTATTGTGAAAGTTCATGATTTGAAATGGGTGGGTACTTTCTACCACGTAGAAAGTATATCCCAAAATAAAGGAAAAAACTAGTGATATTTTAAACTCTTTTTCTTTCAATATAGAGAGCAATATGACTTGGTGATGAAATGTCACCAAATAATTTTGGATCTTTCCTAATGAATACAAGGTATTTATGATTAAATATGAATTTTAATCTTCTCAGAGTCTCGAATTTACTCATCTGTAAAGAACTCAGATCACTAGTATTTAGAGATGCATTATAGTATCCTCAAAATAACATTTTCAATATGTCTATGAAGCTATGACATTTCTAGCTTTAAAAACTTACTTTAACTCTTTTTCCGGTGGCGGAGTCTGGAGAAGACACGCAGAGATGGCACCTCGCAAGGGGAAGGAAAAGAAGGAAGAACAGGTCATCAGCCTTGGACCTCAGGTAGCTGAAGGAGAGAATGTGTTTGGTGTCTGCCACATCTTTGCATCCTTCAATGACACTTTTGTCCATGTCACCGATCTTTCTGGCAAGGAAACCATCTGTCACGTGACTGGTGGAATGAAGGTGAAGGCTGACCGAGATGAGTCCTCTCCCTATGCTGCCATGTTGGCTGCCCAGGATGTAGCCCAGAGGTGCAAGGAGCTGGGCATCACTGCCCTCCACATCAAACTACGAGCCACAGGAGGAAATAGAACCAAGACCCCTGGACCTGGGGCCCAGTCAGCCCTCAGAGCCCTTGCACGCTCAGGAATGAAGATCGGGTGGATTGAGGATGTCACCCCCATCCCCTCCGATAGCACCCGCAGGAAGGGGGGTCGCCGTGGTCGCCGTCTGTGAACAGAATTCCTCAAATTACTGTTTTCTGTTAATAAATTGGCTTCGTGTGAGCTAAAAAACAAAAAAAACAAAAAAACAAAAACTTATTTAAGCCATTTTGCGGGGGGAAGGGTCCAGATATATCCCTCAATTTGAAAGCAACCATCCCCTCGCCTGGATTCTGGGCAAGGAAGAGAGGGAAAAAATGGAGAGAGAAGTAATTGGCAAGGAAAGATACAAGAAAAAGAAAGATCAATGAAAAGGAGAAAAGTAGAGAGAGGACCGGGTGAGTAAGCAAACCAGGATAACTTCAAATTCCTCCGATATGGGAAAACCGAGTCAAAGCTCTCAGGACCGAGCAGGGCCATAGTGTTATTTATAAATCAAAATGCTCTGTTTTTTAAAATAAGATGACTTTTCAAAAATCATTAAACTAATTTTTAATTTCATCTTGGCATAATGACACTTTTCCCATTTCCTTACCGCCAAATCTACTCACGAGAGTAAATGGGCGGAGCACGTGACCAGGAGTGTTCCAGCCCTGTTGCAGTTACTCAGAGGCAACTGCAGAATACATTTATTTAGGACACCACACATCCCTAGGGTGCATATTTGTTTTATAGTCTTGGCTTCTCAACCTGACCCCTCTCCAGGTTGCCAAAAGTAACATCATTCAATTTGTAACTCAATGTTTCACCAACAAGATACGTGTTTTGCAGACCTACGGAAGACAGAAATCTTTGAAACTAAAAGGTGCCTGGATTAATGGGGCTGACATGCAGCCCAACTCTAAACGGCAAAGGACCAGTGAAAACAATCACTGTGTCCTGTGTCAATTCTGTCTCTAGGTAACTTTGCCTTCCTGCCTAACACGTGGATTTTGTATCATCCTTAAGTTGCTATAATATTGAGACATGAAATTTGGAGGATTTGAAATAAATGCAGCTAAATGGAACTTTTGGATGAAGAATCTCTGGTTTGTTCAGATCTGTTAAAGTAATAGGGAAAGGCACAAAGGATCAAGGCAAGAAAGGCCCCAATCTTTGTTCGATGAGTGATAAAACAGCATTACTTGGGGAAAATTGGCCTGACCTTCACCTACATGATGCTTCCGCTGCCTCAGTGATTCTTGCTTTGCTCTGATTAGGTAAAGACTGCCCCTTTCCCTGCAGGAAAAGTCAAAGAACAAAAAGGGGAAAAATTCTTGACTTAACTATAAAGGATTTATTTTTTTAATCACAGTTGGGCTCATCCAAGCCAGTTTCTAATCTTATTTTTTTAGGCTAAAAAAAAAAAGTAAGAAAGAAAGAAAAAGAAAAAAAAAAAAACCTCTCTTTTAAAAGAAATTCTTTGGATCATTTTCTTTACAACCTCTAGTCTAGATCTCAACTCACATTTCTTGGATGTATTTAAAAAAAAAAAAACTCTTCCTCATTTGAAATGATAGCTTTTTCATTTCTTTTAGGCTCTGGTCTAAGCTCTGTCAGGAATGGATGGAAGGGAGAAAGACACAAGACCCCCTCAGCTGGCTGGAACAGCAAGTAAAATGCATCAGTTGCCGGAATCCTGCCACCATTCCAAGGAAACCTAAAGCGGATTCCCACCCCCACCCCTCCGTGGATGCCCATGGAAGGCAGAGCTCCATGGAACCATAATATTAAGTTGCAGACTCTGCCTATTCATATAGACCAGAGCTTTTCTGTGACATTACTGTCAAACAGCCCCCTGTGTGACTAATATTTTTAACAGCATGCTATTTAAAATTTGACAAGGATATAATAATTCATTCTTCAGATAGTCAACATACTATGAGAGTAAGTCATGTCTTCAAAGTATCTTTCAAAGGGGC